>NC_142093.1:18790438-19092938 GCF_054644295.1 Miniopterus natalensis | reverse complement strand
TTCCAGTTGTTAAGTCTCTCCCGTAATACAAAACTTGGGATTCTGGTAAAGCATGTGTGAGCAAGGAAAGCAGGAAAAGTGAAGTGTTTACTTATTGTAAGGCTGAATTTTTCCATAGAGAAATTAAGGCAAGTTCTCAGAAGGAAACAGATAAATTATCTTGATCTTGGAAAAAGACCGAAAGGCCACCTACCTGCAGCCCCTGCTAACATCCTATCCCCTCATATTCTGTGCTTTACACTCTCTGATCTTTTTTCATTTCCTTAACTGCTCACCCCCAGGACCTTTGCACCTGAAGCTTCTTCTGTCCAGGACTAAACTACGCTCACTCAGCTCTTCTCCTAAACAGTTCCCAATCTTCTTTTTGAGCTTTACAGACTCTCCTAAAACAGGTCAGCTCCCTCTGTTAGAAAATTATACAGTGTGATTAATATCTCTTTTCCTTCCCAAGATACAAGCTCCATTTGTTCACTGATGATTCCCTTATGTCTAACATAGTGCCTTGCTTAACAGTCACTCAAAAATACTCAATAAATAAGTGGGTAAATGAATAACTAATTTTTATCTATGATTAATAGCTACCAGGTAATTAACAAAATGCAAGGCCACTTCCACAGAATTCAAGCTCATATCTGCTCTAATCATGAGGTGCTATTTCAAGGAAAGAGGAAAGAAGGTTCCAAACTTGTCAGGAAATTCATCAGACATTTTCCTAACAGTAGTATTTATATATAAATAAAATTTTATTTTATTTACTTAAATAACTTTATTTAAACTTACTTAATTTTAATAAATTAATAATGAAATGTATTAAATTGGTTTAAATAAAATAAATAACAATTTCACCTTCAAACAAAGGGCTAAACATCTGATAATCTAGCACATGCTTTCCATTTAAAAATATATCTCATAATGTCAAGTAGTGTTCATGTTAAATTAACACTAGATTTCTCATAATGATAAATGCATAGTTTTTAGTTTGTGTCAGATTAAGGGTGTGTCACAAGAGATGTCAGGAAGACGTGGAAAATCAAACCAATTGATATTATCCTTCGATCTATTATCCAGCAAATAAGACTGCTTTTAGCAAAATGTTGTTCTGAATATATATACGATCAAAAGACAAAAGATTTGATTAAATGTTACAATTACATTCAGGTTTCCTTCCCTGATTCTAATTATTTCTGAAATAATATTAAAAGCAGCTGTAGTTAGGGGCAGCAAGAGGCTCTTTATGAAGCCCGTACTTCATCCAGCTTGGCTCCTTTTGGCTTTCACACACCGTGGATTTAAATGTCTGGCGATTTACTGGTGGAGTGGTGGGGTGCGTGTAGGTGGAAAGAATCTTTCACAGGCTCTTTAGATACACGTCAGCTCTATATTGTAGAAAGAAAATCAGAAATTCTCAACTTCCTATAACCTATTTAAGAGTCAGCTGCACAAGCAGGGGCCAGGCAGTGGGAGAAGTCTATCAAAGGGGCAAAGAATAAGTGGGCACCCTGTCTGCAGGGAATCGAAACACAGTGATCAAACCAACCCAGGGTCATCTATTCTTTGTTGTCACCATGTGCCATCTCACCCATGAAATGCTCTCCCTGCCTGCTGGAGCAGACCCCCCCTCCACGTTAGTCTGCCGCTCTTCAAGGGAAAACTTTCCTGTGCAATACTGAGCCTTATAGAAAGCATATGTGTTCCAATTGAAACCATCCAGAATGATCCCCCTGAAAATGAAAACTCGGTATGTTTTAAAATACTGGCCTGAGGGGGTTGGGGGTGGGGTTAATGGTATTCAGCCAAGAATTGAGCCAAAGAGAAAAATAACTATATTCTTACCTTTCTTCTCTGGTCATTGTTTAGAGCCCTCTTTTGGACCTTCTGTGTGACAACTGTAGTCATCTTCTCACGGGTCTCTCCTTCATCCCTGGCCACACCCACTGTCACATATCTCATATGCTTTTCAGATCGCACCTTCTTCGTAAAGCAGATAGCTGGCTAGAGCATTCATGCCAAAAAATCTTCGGTCTAATTCTAGCTATGAGACTTAATTCCAAGAAGTCATACATGGTGTCTAATTCATTTTTTAATCACCACAGAACTTAGCTCATGGCTCTGAATAGTCACTCGTCGTTTGCTGCCTGATTTAAAAATTCATCCAGTAAATCTGCTTCAAAAATTCCTTTAAGTGATTGCCCTATAATGAGGCATGTTCCATTAATGTGCATCATTTATTGAACACATATTCATTGATCATCTATTATGAGTTAGGTAGGCACTTTGCTGTGTTGACTAATTTTTCTATCCAAATCTGCCTTTCCTTGAGCAATTTCTACATACAGAGGTTTTGTTTGTTTGGTTTTTGGCAAAAGAAACAGGAAGGACAAAAAACTTATCGTAAGATCCCTAAAGTACAAAATTCAGGATTTGGGTTTATTTAGGTTTCAGATCCATCAGTGTTCATGTCAAGAGACCAATGCATGGGTCATGATCTACGTTAGACTATGAGCCTCTAAGAAGACTTGAAACCAGATATTTAAGATCTGACAAAAGACCACTAATGTTAACTAAAATTAGGGGAAAAAGAGGTCAGCTATTATTTCTGTGTTAGTTGCAAATCTGCAAATAGTGATTTTCCCACAATTAGATATTTAGCAACAGTTAAGAACCATGTGTGTGGATGAGTGTGTGAGTTTGCATAAGAGTCTGTGTATCTGAGAATAGTGTGTGTGTGTGTGTGCATACTAGTTGTATTGTGTAATCTCAGATAAGAGTGTAAGAAGGAAAAGGGGTTGTGAAAAACTCATGGAAAAAAGCGCTGGAGCCATCATGAAGTCACACATATGTGACTTCCCTTCCTCGGCACCTGGGCTGTTGACTTGCGGGGACGAGGTTTCAGCCATGGGAGCCCACCGTTGCAGCTTCCCATCTAGTTGCTTTAATAGGATGCTGTTCTTTAAGTAAAACCAAAGGGGGCACTCAGGATTCTTTTGGCAACTCTGCCTTAGAATCAATGCAGCCGTTTCCTGCGCAACCTCGGGGGGCTGTCTGCCTTTGGGGAACAGCTCTGGGATTCATGTCCTGTGAAAGGCTTCTGAATGCGGTGGTAGGAGCCCTGTGACCATGCCCTGCGGCTAACCTGATGGAGGCAGTGGCTTTGAGATGGGAATTCCTAAGGGAACCTCAACTCAGGGCAAAAACAAATGATCAAACAACAAAACCCTGGACTCTATAATTTCACCTGTTTGGGACTCGCAAGAAAGGGATGACATCACTGTGAAATCCTAACTTCATTCAGGTCTCTGCAGACTGACCATCTAAACTAGCGCTCGCTCTTGGATCCTCGCATCATTTCTTTCATAGCAGTCCCTCCATCGGACACCCTATAATGTGTTGATGTGTTTATTTTGCTCTCTGCCTCTTGTTTTTCTAATGGCATGCAAGTCCCAGGAGGGCATGAACTTTGTTGTATCTCCAGGGTCTCACACAGTGCCTGGCCCAGAGCAGGTCCTCATAAATATTTGTTGAATGAATACACGAAGGAATGAATGAACAGATGAATAATATGACTAGTCTCAACTCTGTGTGTGTGGGTGTGTGTGTGGGTGGGTGTGTGTGTGTGTGGGTGTGTGTGTGTGTGGGTGGGTGGGTGGGTGTGTGTGTGTGTGGGTGTGTGGGTGTGTGTGTGTGGGTGGGTGTGTGTGTGTGTGTGTGTGGGTGTGTGTGTGTGTGTGTGGGTGGGTGGGTGTGTGTGCACGAGCGCGTTGTCACTGCTCTGCCCAGCTTCTTGCCTTTGTAAGAGTTGCTTGACCACTGACTTTAAACACAGCAGGAAGTTCACAGGTTTCTTGATTCTTGAAAAATAATAAATGAAAATACAAGTATAATACCCATAAAATATGTGCCTAAAGAACCCCTCTTAACAGGAAATAAGAGGTTCTCTGACATGCTTACAAACTGGGCCAAACGGGAGCTTATAAGTAATTCCTGAGATAACCGACAAAGGGTCAGCTTACAGGCGCAAGCCCGAGGCCCGGTCAGATTGCCATCTCTGTGTGGTCTGGCCTCCTGCAATGTCACAGACAATCTGTCATTGCAGAGCAGGTGGCCAGGCAGAACTTTGGATGTGGATACAGTGACAATGTCAGTTGCTAACCAGGGCCGTCACTGTGCTATAAGGAGATGATTGCTATTAAGTTGCAATTTGCACTGGACAGGGGCCAAAGAGTCTCCCCATATAGGCCAGTCCCCATACAGGGGACATTATGTGCTTCATTAATTCAACTGCACACACTCAAAACTGCTCTAGATGCTGGGGATTGAGTGTGCAACGAGACAGACACAGGCCCTCCAGTCCTGGACTTCACTTTCCTGATCACATCTGCCGAGCTGCTTATATATCGTTGTCAGGTCACTTACAATACCCACCTGTGCCTTGTGGGGACTCGCAAAGACCCTCAAACATTTGTAAGTTCTCTTAAATTTTCAAGAAAAGTCCCCATTTCTATATTCTGTTAAATATCAATGTTCAAGGGAGCAGCAGAATAGAAACAGCATTGTGGCAGATACAAGATGTTTTTACTTGTTTTTACTACTAATTAGCAATTTGATATTAGGCCAGTGGTTCTCAGCTCTGGCTAAACCTTAGGACCACCTAGGGAACTTAAAAAAATACCAGTGCCCATCCTCCACTTCAGACCAACGGGAACAGAATCTCCAACAGTAGGGCCAAGACTGGGCAAATCTCCGTACTTTCTTTCTCAGTCTTTAAAATGAGAGTAATCACAGCTTCCCCAACTAGTCTGGAAGGATTTCTTATATAAAACTTAGGTGGCAAATGGCAAATAATTTTAATATCTACATAAACAATGTGTTTATTTTGGTCTACGCTCAAAAATGCAAGAGTTTATCCAAAGATGACTAAGCTTTTGTGGATGTGACAGGGTAATATGTCAAAAGAAAAGGGAAACAATGTAGTTTCTGAACTTCTCTGCCCCTGATTGCTCAGGACTCTTTAGGTCACACTAGATAAGATTCTGAATTTTTAAAGAGACAAGAGCAGATAGTTTTGTAATTTCTGGACACTTCCAGTGGTAGCAGAATCAACATCATTAAAACCATGAATTAAGACACCCTAAGTTCAGTTTATTTCCCCCTTAGGTATTTTTGTTATGACTGTTTTCAAGGGCTACTGCCTGGGCACTGCGGTAGCCACTAAAACATGGGCAGGTCTCAGAAGATTCTCATCAGTGCCCAGCAACTGGAGATGCGGAGGAAGCTATACATCATAGGTGATGCCTTATAAAGGGGATTTATTGAAAAAGCTCAAGTGCCGTCTCTCAGGGACACTGCCTCAGAACTGGATTGCAGGGAACAACTGCCTGGTACAGAGCACCCCAGGGGCTTCGTCTTGAGTCCCTATTGATGGAGAGCCCTTGAATCAATATTGAGGGAAGTCTGTGCAAACTCGGTGGAGAAGTTTATGTTCCAATGAGATCCCGTTAATAAAATTAATGTGACAACCAAAGTCTTCATTGCAGTGGAATTTGTTTAAAATGGCTCTATTGGAAATTATGCCCTCAGATTATAAGAGATGGGACCAAGCGGATATCCAGACATAAACAAAATATTGTGATTCAGCCAGAAGGTGCCCCTTTATCAGTCACATAACCACATTCTTTACTTAAAAAATCAAGTAGCTTCTTTTATTGCATTCAGGGGAAGTATTTTAGTACTGTGGAGGCATCCATTTTCCTGGATTATTTGTTGTACAGAATTCTGTATGATAACATAGTTATTATCAGTAACGAAATGGTCTGATATGTGATAACATAATTATTATCAGTAATGAAATGGTCTGATATGTGAAACCTAGTTGTATAGAAACTTTTAATACCCTATGTATATCTTTTTTTATGGAACTTTACAAATAATTATACAAACATTATTAAATAATTACTATAATCAGGAACTATGTCAAGCACATTACATACATTTTATCCCCCCTATAGCTCCCTGAAGGAGAATTTTACTATCTAGGTTTTCTTGAAAGAAATTGTGATTCAGAGAGGTTAAGAAACTTCCTCCAGGTCATACAGCTAAAGGTGATGTTCTGATTCCAGATATTCTAACTCCAAAGCCTTAACTCTTAACTAGTCTCTGTTCTTTTCTGACCCACTAGCTACTCTAGATAATGATTCTGCTATTGAGTTACTCATTGGCAGCCTTACCGTTGGCCAAGTTGTGGGATGCAGGCCAGATGTGTTCTTAACATAATAAAGGGCAAAAATGAGAAAGGAAAGGGTTAGGATTTAGTGCAAGCCCAACCCTTGGCTATAATTGCTCAAATGCAGAAGTACAGGCACCTGATATCCAAAGACTGTGACCAATTCATAGGAAGTGGGTGACTGCCCAGCAATGGAACAAGGGGAGATGGGTGACAACTGTGGCTCTACGAGTAAGGCTGCTCCCACCAGTAGCAGGGCCCACTTACCAAATGCGGTTCCACTGTGGTGCTCAACTATTTAAAACAAAACAGAGAAGTAAAAGTTGAATTGCAGGAATAAGACCCCAGAGAAAGAACAAAAGCACTTAGAAGCAAACAAAGAATCCTGTCACCCCTGAAGCAAATAATCCCTGAATCCCATCAGCAGCAAAGAAAACCTAAAGGACAAATGGGGCCAGAGACCCACCTGAGGTTCCTAGGTATGAGGAAATGGTTAATGCCAAGCTCCACTAGTTGGCCAGGCTGAGGGCATTATAGTATTTTTTTTTTCTTATGTAGAAATCAGTATCAGACTCAGCCCATGAATGAGCAGAGATCTGAATGGTGACAACTGGCAAAAGAGTTAATAAGGTCAGGAAGGACTATTAACACCAAGCACTAAAAAACCCCCAACAAAACAAAATAAGACGAAACAGTGATGGTACCTCTGACCTAAGTAATTCAAACTAAATAGAAAGTAATTACATTATAACAAAGTATTTTTTCCTATGATGAAAAATTAGTGGGTGTTTTAGTAAAATATTAAATATATATATATTTAATATATTTTAAATATATATTATATATTTATAATTATATTATAACATAATATATTATAAATTTGTTATAAGTATATATAATATAGTATATATTTTAAATATATATATTTTTAATTTGGGTACCCCTGATCATATGCCTAATTTTTCCCTAGACTGGATAAAAAGTCACAAGTTTTATACTTGGTCTGAAAATGAGCTGATTAAATCTCCTGCAAATTTGCAGGAAAATAGTTCATGGAAATCTGAACCATCTTTAGAATATATCAGACTTAGTGAGTCTCCACATGGTCATGCCATAGTGCTTGGGTATGTAACAGTGGAAACCCATAGCTCTGAATGTCAAGTCCAAAGGAAAGAATGGCAATTAATATCCAAGAATACAATTAAGAAATACTCTTGCCACTGGAATGTAAATCACCACCTTCCTATATACAATATTTCTTGTTTCCAAAGCCACAGCCTGCAGCAGCCTCAAAATTTCCTTAGCTAGAGCCTTGTGCCAGTGATGTAGCCTTTGATAATTCTTGCAATAAAAATCCAGTCATGCTTGACATTTAGGAGGGAGCAAAAGGTTTGATTTGCCTCAGGGACCTGGAACCCTTATAGAGTTACCTTTAATGAGAAATGAAAGGCAAAATAAAAATTAGGGGTTCAAAAATTGAGCCAAATAAAAAAGGGTGCCAAATTACTAGGCACCGGGTGGCCTTTAAAGGTTCTAGGTAAAGAGAGGACCATTTAGTGGAGGTTTTTCCTTGTCAGCTATTGGCAAGATGGATTTTGGAATAAAGTCCTTGGGCCGCTGGAATAAAGACAATTAAGAACAAGGCTCCCTCATCCACCTCACAAGCATGCTTATACTTTCAAGAAAATCTGAGCTTTCACTAAGTGGCCCATAATAGCAATAACAGACCACACCCTTTCTATAGGATCTAATCCAATGAGATGTGCTCCACTCACATTTTCATTTAGCTCTTGCACTCAGTTCCTTGGGTTAGCTTTGCCCCATTTCCTATGGGTGGGGTCTCTAGTTATGTGCTTTCCTCTGTCATGTAAAAAGCAGCCATTTTACTCTCCAAGCCCCTTTTGTTGAGTGTGAGCCAAATGCCTGCCTGTCTTTTCACATTCCCTTAAAGTCAGGGCCCTAAGTAATTTTTGGCTGAGGACATGCTCTAACAGAGATGGTGACCTCTGTCTCCCCAAGTGTGCTTCTGTTCACACCCGCTAGTCAGCGCAGTCTAACAAAAAGTTTGTGTGCAGATGGCTTCCAAGAAAATTTAACTCCTAGCAGGGGAAGGAAAATGTTCTTGGAGAGGAATGATTCCTGGGAATACGCAAATAAGACAAGGAGAAGCTTGGCATTTCCTCCACCAAGCCCAGTGTCCATAACCACCGGCTGGAATCCCAGAGAACCTCGCTAATTACAGTGAGGGCCTCCTTCAGGCAGCATCACCATCACCAGTGAGATGCTGAAGCGCAGATCCCAGGCCTGCTCCGGATCTGCTGCAGAAGAAATGGCGCTCCCCAGGTTCCTCATATGCAGATTCTTGTTCCAGGAATATTGGCCTAGGACAGGGAATTTAAACCTAGGTTACATAGGAATCAACCAGGAAACATAAAGAAAATTACTGATGTCTGGGTGCCACCCCCAGAGAGTCCTAGCTGATGGGCCTGGGGTGTGGCCTAAGTACTGTGATGTTTAAAAGCTCCCCAGGAGATTTTGAGGGGCAGTCAGGATTGAGAGCCACTGGCAGAGGCAGGGGAGGGCTACTTCCTTTACACCCTCTTTGCCCTGCAGTCGAACAGTGGGGCTCCTGGTCAGAAGCTCTTTTTCCTATGGGCTGGCTGCCCCGGAGCTGCACTGTAAGTGGGGGGGGGGGGGGGGGGGGGGCTCTGCTAAGAAGCTTAACCTTCTGCTTAGTGCCCCGCAGCTCTCCCTTCTCCCATCTTCCCCAGGTAGCTGTCAGCTGTCCCTGACCCCCCCCCCCCCCCAAACACGCACACCTTGGAAACCATGCGGGCAGCGAGTATCTCTACCGGTGCTCTAAAAACACAAACTTGGAGTCCCGCTTGAGAGCGACAGCGTCAGCATCTCGCGCCGGGGCGCTGAAATCTGCATCTGTAACCCGCTGCCCCGTGCCCGAGGGGCGGCCAGGTCGGTGAGCTCCACAGCGGGTCCTGCCAGGTCTCTAGGGATCTGCGGGGATGAGCGGGCCGGGGGAGCGAGGCCTGGGCCGGTTAGGGGAACGGGGCGCGGGCCTGACGGCGCTTCCCCTGGAAAGGGCAGCGAGCGGTGCGTGGACTCCTGCGCTGGGTCCTTCCCAGCTCGGCCGGAGCGCGCAGCTTTTCCTCCTCCCTGGAGGTGAGCAGCTGCGTGGCTGTCACATCAAACGGCCTCTGGGTCTCGATCCCCGGTCACCGCAGCGGTTGCGGGAAACGCGGCGCGGGGCACCTCGGGGAGCGGCGGGGAGCACCTCCCTCCCCCCCACCCCCGCTGGCGTCAGCCCGCGGGCCGCGCGGGCCGCCGGCTGGGCAGGGAAGGCGCGGAGCGGGGCTGGGGAGTCGATGGGACGCCCCGGATCCCCTGCTGGAAGGACGCGCGCCCTCGCGCCGGGCGGGAACGGGACGGCGGGCAGGCAGGTTGGTTAACCGTCTGCGGCGAGCGGCGGCCGGCGGGCCGGGGTGGGCGCTGCCCGCGCCAGGCGAGGGGTCGGAAAGAAAAGTTGCCGCGCGGAGCGCGCGTGTCCCCGGCGGCCGGGCGCCCGAGAGCGCTGCGCGCGCCCAGGACGCACTGCGGGCCGGCGCCCGGGGCAGCGAAACACCTCGGCGGGCCGGCCGGCTGCGGCTGGGGCTGGGGCTGGGGCTGGGGCGGGAGAGGCGCGCGGGCTGCGGGGCGGCGGCGGGCGGGCGCGGGGACTGCGGGGCGGGCGCGCGGGGAGCCTGCGGGCGGCGGCGGGCGTGCGCGGGGCGGGGGCGGGAGCGGGAGCGGGAGCGGGAGCGGGGAGCGCGCGCCGCCCGCCCGGCCCTCCCCGCCGCCGGCCTCCGCGCCGCCTCCCGCCCGCGCGCACCGGCCGCCGCCGCCGCCCGCTCGCGCCGCCGCTGCGCCCGAGCCCGCCGCGCGCTCCCCGAAGATGGGGGCGACCTCGTCCCGATCGGGGGCTGTTTAAAAGGAGGGAGCGCGCCGCGGCCCCACGGGCGAGGAGGGACGGCGCCGGCCCGTCCGGCTCCCGGACCAGGTAGGCTCCGACGCTCGCGGGCGGGAGGGCTGTGCTCCGGGGCCGCCAGCTGGTTCCCGTTTGCCGTTCGGAAGGCTGGCTACACGTCCCTGCGCTCTGACAAAGGACCGGTTCCAAAATTCGGTGTGTGTGTGTCCGTACACATTTTCTGGGGTGCCTGGGGTGCCCGGGGAGGCGAGTGCTCGGGGCTCGTGAATGAGCCTCCCCCGTGCCAGCTGCCGGAGGAAGAAAGGGCTGCCCGGGGAGATGCTGCGCCCGCAGCGCACGGTCTCGCGGGGCTGGGGGCGCGGGGCCGCGCGACCACCGGGACTGCAGCGCCGCGGGCGCCAGGCGTCCCCACCCCCTGCGCCCCGAGGCCACCCTCCTGGCAGTCCCTGGGGGCCGCCCCGAGGCCGCGCGCGCGAGGCCCGCTCCTGGGGCGAGCGCCGGGCGCTCCTTCGCCGGGACTGCGGCGCAGAGGGAGGTGTGGCCGCCGGGGCCCGCGGGGCACAATGCGGCGGGCGCGGGCTGGGGGCCCCTTCTCCGGGCGCCGCGCCGCCGCGTGCGTTGGGGCTTCTGCACAGACTGGCATTTCCCCAGGAGACTGGAAGGGAACTTTGCAGCTGCATTATCTGCCCCTGGAGCTCTGGGGAGATGGACTGTTCTGAGATGTGAGGATACCCTTCTTGGCTCCACCTTAATGAAAAAGAGGGAGGTCTTACGGGTGGACAGTAGGCTGAAGAAACCAAATCCGCCCAGGCGATGCTTTTAAAAACACAGTATGTGTGCATCCTTGATTTTTTACACCCCCCCCCCCATTCTGCTGACTGATGAATGGCTTGGGCTGGCAATTCATATTTCCCTCTCCAGACAGAGTGGCAGTGGTTGGGGTGAGAGCGGAGCGATCAGATTTAACAAAGCATTTTTTGGAGAGAGCGAGGTGCATGGTGCCCGCAGCCACTGGAAAGAAAGTCGTGCTTTGCACTAGGTCTGTCTGCCTTGACCCCCTTTGGCCCGGCTCCCTTGCCGGGGCGCCCTGCCGCCTCCGCTAGTCAGCCACTAGTGGTTGTGAATAGAACAGTACAAACTTTGTCCTGCTGGAGGTGTAAAGACTAAAAGAGGAAGGGAGGATATCAGTAGGAGGGGTAGTGGAAGGAGCTTTTTAAAAATGACAGATACGGTGAAGACAGCACAGGCGTCTTGATCATGGAGGAGCTGGCAGAGTAGGTGGAGATTCTGATCGGGTCTGGTTAACGGCCGAGCTCGAACATCTCCAAATATGAGCAATGGAACAGCCGCGCTCCAGCCTCTGTGTGCAGATTTCCTAAGGGAAACCTCGGGGGCAACCAGGAGGAGATTCACAAGATGTACATCCCGCCCAGGCCCCCAACACACACACACACACCCCCCACATGCTTTCTCTCTCTCCCAAAGCTGTCCCTGCAGCAAGTCAGGAAAGGAGGGAGGAAGATGTAGCTAGAGGTTTCATTCATTTCAGCTAAGAAAACAAAGCCTAAATTGGAATGATTGTCTTTAGGTTCCTCTTTCAATTCCTGTGTTACTTGGATTTAGCTCGGTGGGTTTTGCCAAACTTGCTTAATTGGGAGGTTAGGCGGGTATGAAAGGGGGAAGGAAGGGAGAGCTAGCTTCATTCTGGAGGCCTCGTGAGTGAAAAGGTGGGGGGAAGACCCACTTATTTCATCAAGAAGTAAGATGTGTTTTCTTAAATGGTTTTCATTTTATACATCCTGCTGGCTTGAAGGATTCCTTTTGGATCTAAGGGCGCTTTCGCTAAGATTTCTCCCAGCCACTATAAAAGGATCCATGCTTCCCCCCTCTAAAATGGCTGTTGTCTTTTATTAAATATGGAATGCTTAATTCCTAAGGAAGAAAAAAAATTGACAAAGGTAAATTATTATTCACTGTTGAGCTGTGCAGACGTGGCAAAGGATGTATGTGTCCATGACAGTCAGACTGCATTTACTCTGTCTTGCAAGCTTAGCAGGGCTGGAAGAGAAGGGCAATGAATTAGAAGAATGTGAAGGTTATGCTTTATCATCTATTTATCTATCTACCTACCTACCTATCTAACTGTCTGTCTTTCTATTTACTTTTTACTATTACTATTTCATGATTTCCACTGTATCTTTTTGGATTAAGATTGAGAACCAGATAACCCTTTTGCTGACTATGAAGGGAAATAAAATACATGGCAGTAGCAGTACTTTAGCTCCAAATAAAATTACAAAAGGCTGGTGAAATATAGTCAGTAACACCTAAGGACTATTTGCAAGAATTACATTAATTGCTCTTTTAAGCTTACTATGTTTTGAGAGAAGAAAATATTCCAAGAGAGCTTCAGCATTTTGTTAGCAAGCTATATTTAACATGTTTTTTATCAGACAAAAATAGACTTTTATTTATCTTGCAAAGTAAACGCATGGTTCCTTCCCTCTAAGTAGTTAATGTGTTTCTTTGACAAAATAAATGATGAGGAAAGCTCTGCAGATCCAGTGAAGTTGCATTCCTCCTTTAAAGCAGGTTAAAGCTTTCATGGAGCTCATGGATGTGTTTCTTCCAAAGCGAGTGCATTTTAGGATTTTACCACCTGATTTTTGTGTTGCGATTCAGTGAGAGGAGCCCTATCTCCATGATGCCTTCAGGTGGAGGGAGAATAGCATGTAGGTAATAAGCAAGCAACCTGCCCAATCAGCATGGAAACAGATGAGAGCAAAACAGATTAAGTGAGCAAAAAGAAATAAGCAATTCAAAGAGGATGGTAGAGCACATATCTTTCATGGTTTATATTTTTGCAGAGTATATGTATGTTGCTTTTAACCGAAAATTACATCATTGCTTTACATTTGCTAAAAACTTAGGAATCAACATGCAATGATCTCTCTTTTCTTCTTCCTGATCCTTTTATCCCCCCCCCCCCCCCGTTTTGCTTTGCCATCTAAGAGATAAATGTCTCTTGCCAGAACATCTTCCCAGATCACCCAGACCTCATAGTTACCCCTCATCAGAACCTCTACCAAACTGTCTCCCATCTGGCCAGATTCTCCTGCTCCCTCTCGTGGCAGATGCTCTCCCTGCCTTTCCCTGGGCCCCAGAATCCCATCCAGCGCCACTTCCAAGTCCCTCAGCTGTCCCTCGGGCTCCAGCTCTCAGCAGCGACTGTGGCTCACCAAGCCAGAGGGTTGCTGACCTAGCTGTTTCCAGTCTTCCATCTGAACGAAGGGGTGTGTAGGGCCTGGAGACACCCTTGAGATTTAGACCCACAGGGATGGGCTGGATTCTGGGAAGGTGAGCTTTAGGAGCCTGCCTCTGAAATGTTGACTTGGACTCAGGGCTTCTCTGCTGGAGCCTCATCGAGTGCAATGGGATTATTTCCAGTTTTCTTTCTTTCTCTTGCAAAAGATACCTCTGAGTGTGTGTGTGTGTCTGTGTGTCTCCATCTCTCTTCCTGCCTCCCGCCTTCCTCAGCCCCTCGTTTCTTCACACACACGTCACAAAACGTATTGTACATAACACATATTTTGAAGACTCAAACTAATCAAGGATTAGGTTCTCGCTAGGGTTTGTAAATCAAACGGCCCATTTTCTGTTCTGAGGACTCCTAGGGTAAATTCTCTTCCTAGTGTGTTTTTATCAAGAGAAGCTAAGAACACAAATGAGGGGTTGGGCGCCTTCCCCCTGTGCGAACTTGGGAGACAGTTTCTCGCGGCTCCACTGCTGCTGCATGCGGGTTTTCGGCAGCTCGCTTTGCTCACAGCTCTGCACTGAGCCCGAGTGTTTTCTATCTACGTGTGACTGTCCTTTGGTCTGCCCAGCCAGGAGCTGTAGTAAGTAACACGACAGACAAAGGTTCACGAGAGTCATATTTTCTCCTTACCTGAAACTTCCCAGCCAGTTTCAGGAGGAGAGAAGCCCCGAGGTGAAGGAAGTGCGTTTGTGGTCAAGGGCAAGTACCTTACAGGCAGACGTCTAAAGGGATTTGAGGAGAGCTAAGCGTCCCTAGGTGCGAAGCATTTATCCATCGGCCAACGCAGGATTTGAAATTCCCACTATCAGAGACACTCCAGGGAATAAGTAATTCTACCCAGTAGATACCCAGTAAAATGCAGTACAGCCTGAAAGGAGCTATCATTAATTCTCACAGACAATTAGCATCTTACTCATTTTTCTAAACTTCAGTTGGTTTATCAGATTAGCCAGCAGAGAAAGGTCCTGCGGGCCTGGAACACAGGAAGATGCGGAGGAAGTGGAAGAACTTTGAAACTAGGTTGTGCCTAGTTAGTGCCTTCCAAGGGCCCCTCTGGGGGGGGGAGTGTGTGGGACCTGAGTGCCTGGGAACCGGCTGCCCAGAGTAGCCAGAGGCAACGATAAACTCCAACACTGAAATTTTACCTCTGGGCCAGCACTGGGAACAAAACTTTGATCCTTTCTTGAAATGTTAGCCCTTTTAAAGTCTTCTGAGAAATGGGCAAAATCTTTTCCCTCGTGTGGAGCGATGTCCAGAAGCTCTTGACCGCCTTCTACAGTTTCAGTTTCGAGTCCTCAGGCCAGTAACCTCGAAAGCTAGGGCGCAGGCTCATGGGTTCATGCACAACTATTAGAGAAAAATACATGTAAATAGTGGCATCCAGCTTCATTTTTTTAAAAAGAAGGAAAAGGTAATCACGTCGTAGAAATCACTGCATGTGAAGTCAGCATAATTAATAGCCGGGTTGAATCCAGTGTGACGTGAAGTCTAACAGGCAAGAGGGTGATTCAGCAGTTTATTCCAATCAGCCGTGCTATTTAGTGAGCACTTACTGGGCTTTGCAGAGAGTGCAGATGAGGAAGGGGAGTTACTCGACGTTTGTTGAGCACCTACTGTGTTCCAGGGACCAGTCTAAGCGCTCAGTGCACACTTTCTCACTGAATGCTCTTCGGTGCCCTGCAAGGGAAGCATTCTTTTCCCGACTGAAAGATGAGGACCATGGCTCTGCTAAATAACTGTCCAGGACTTAAGAGGTGGTGCTTCCAATTTTTGAGGCTGTTCAAAGCCATGTTCTCTGTTCTTAGAGATGTTCTTTGGCCTAGAACAACCAAATACCCAGCCGAGTGAGACAGACCGCTGCAGCTCATGAACCAAGTGCTGTCGAGTCGAAAGGAAGAAGAGAATATTGGAAAAAGCTTCATGGCGGAGGAGGCATTTTAATTTGTACTCAGAGAGTGAAAGAGACTTTAAAAATAACTAAGTCTAGCTATTTTTAAATAAACAGCCCCAGCTCATTTACGACAAGGACTACCCTGGAGCAATGTTAGGGCCGTTTCCAGACTTTCCAAGTCAGCTGTCTGTCACAGTCAGGACCATGCCATGGGAACTGTGGATCTGGAACAAACGATGGCATACGCCATTGCACAAATGTGTTTTGTACGTGAAACCAAAATGTATGATGAATTTCCAGCACAGCCTTGAAGGAGAGAGGCTGTAACAATCTGAGGGGTCAGGCAGGTGACACCTGCCAGTCTCCTCCTCTCTTGAATCGGATGGTTATGTTTTCTGAGCCATTACAGCTGTTTATTCTGTGTTTGGCACTGAGTGTCTCTGTGCTTTCCCCCTTGAGCTCCTTGAGCTGCTCCAGCTCCTCAGGCCTGCTTCCACTTGGACCTAGGGCTCTCGCGGTCTGCTCTGCCCGATGGGCAGCATCCAGGCCTAGCAGCAGGTTTACAGAAACGGGCTGCTTACTCTACCTGCGAACCGAAACTTCCTCCCTAGGCCGTGGTGGAGCTCCAGAGTGAGCAGCGTCAGCTGGGGCGAAAGGAGAGCGTCTGGGCAGGTGCTCAGATGCCTCTCAAAACAACCCGCCTTTTGATTGTTGGCGGATATGAGCCCCTTAGAGCTTAACTTTGTGAGTTGGTGCTGGGCAGAGTTGATGGCTCTTTTCTCCCTGACTCCTCACTGCCTTTCTTCTGCTGGACGTTCCTCTAGCTTATCAGTGGCCTGTTTTAAGAGCTCCTCCTTACCAGTCCTCTTCCTGCTGAGCACCACAGCTAGCTGCTCTGGGAAAGACTTCAGAGATCATCTCTGTGTGTTTTTTGAACAAATAAGCATATGAAGAGCATATGAAATTAAATTATTTAAGAGTGGAATTGGAGATAGTGGAATCCAAGATCGATAACTCTGAAGTCATTTCACCAAAGTTACATCTCCCTTTTTTCCTAGATCATGTAGAAGGCTCCAGAAATATGCCTGTGTTTTCTGGCCTTAGGACTCTCTGGATGAATGACAATGATTCCCCAGAGTGGAAAGAGAATTATGCCTTCTGCTTCCAGATTGAGGATGTTGACTAATCAAAGGAAGGACCCTAGAGTACTCAGAGTAACATCATTTGAGTTCAGCAAATGGTATATTTAACACCTGTGCCTCATTTTCTTCATTTATTAAATGGAAATAATAATAATAGTAAAGAGCCTTATGGGATTTTTGTAAGGAATACTACATTAATACTTGTAAAGCATTTGGAACAGTTTCCAGCACATGAGTGCTCAGCAGATATTGTTTCTTAATACACGAGAGAGAGGTAGTAAGAGAGCCCCTGTCCCTGACTGTGCGCCTTTACATGAACGTGCTCACTGTAGGGCATTGCCATGGGCAGGTGAAGGAAGACAAAATCATACACAGTGACATACACCGAAGGTCACATAACTGTCTTTTAAAGGGCGACAACATTTTTGGCTTTAGGGCCCATGAGGTCTGTCACAGTTATTCAACACTGTTGTACTGAGAAAGCAACCACAGACAATACTCAAATGAACGAGCGTGCCATGTTCCATAAAACATTATTTATTGACACCGAAATGTGAACATCATATAATTCTCACATCATGAAGTATTGTTCTTTTTTTTTTCTTCAAATATTTAAAGATGTAAAACTTACTTTCATGGACCTTATAAAAAACAGGTAGCAGGCTGAACCTGACAGATTTGACCCATTGGCCATAGTTGGCCAGCTCCTGACACAGGCAGGTGGCGAGAGAGACAGAGGCAACGGTGGGCTTGGGGAGTCTTAGCAGTTGGATGGATGTTGTGTGAAAAGGGATGACCCAGAAACTCAGAGACCTTGATTCAGAGCCTAGCTCTGTCGTTTCTGAGATGTGTGGCTTTGAAAAAGGTCTTTTAGGGTATCGTGGCCTGAGTTTTGATGTCAGGAAAAGGGAGAATGGACAAAGCTGGGTGACTTTTAGGGGACTTCCTAGCAATCAAAGGAGTTTTATGAAGGGAAGTCGGGCCTTTGAGACAGATCATGGAGGTCAGGGAGAAAAGCATGAGAAAGGAATATGTGGTGCCGGTTTGGGCACTTTCCATTTAGTGGCTCAGTTGCCCTGGGAGGGAGGGAGGTGCTGTGGTATGGTGATGACCGCGAACGCCAAAGTGAGGGACTAGAATATCACAGCTTCAGACTGTCAGCAAAATTTCCCAAGTTGACAAATCAGGCTGAAAAAGGACAAGTGACTTGTCCACGGGCCACATGGCTGGTCAGTGAGAGCCTCGTCCAGCCCCCAGGCCAGTGACCCTTCCAGCCACACATTGCCCCCCAGCAGTGTGGTAGAATGCAGTTAACTGTAGCTGCATAACTGTGACCTCGGAGGGGAAAAGTCTCATGTAAATTATGGTAGCTGCATTCAGTATTTTCTAAAAACAAGATCTCATACCCCAGTGTATCTAACAAGGTAGGGCTGTGAGTAATCCCATTGCCGAGAAAGGTCATTGAAAAACTGTCAACCTAAGGCCTTGCACTCCAACAACCTTTTGCCTGGCCTCCTGTGAGTGTCTTAAATTTCAGCTCACATATTATTTCTTCAGCAAAGCCTTTCCTAATACCCTAGTAGGTCAAGTCTTCCATTACTTACGCTTACAGGATGGTATTTTTCCTTCACAGCACTTATCAGAGTTAATAATTATGTTTCTTTTCTGTAACAATTAAATTAACATCTGTTATCTGTGTTCCCAGCTAGATAATAAATTCCAAGAGGAGAGAAATTGTGTCTATTTAGTTTATGGTTCTAGTCCCAATACTTTGTACATAGAAAGGCACATAGTATACCTTTGTTGAATGAATGAATGAATGTTCTCTTGTTAGTCATTGATATTGATGAAAACAGTCCTTACATAAGCAAAGGCTTAATAGGCAGAAGTTACTGTCTTCATTTGCTGAGTAAATGATTGACATTTCTTCCTCCACTAACTTTTTTCTCTACATTTTTAATTGGTCCTCTCCTATGGATCTTCCGATCACAAAAAGACAATTACATAATAGTCTTGGCATAGTTATTAATATTAAAGTCATAACACTTAAGCCAATATTTAAACAATTCTTCAACTACAAGTATATAGGGTTGGCTTAAAGGCCATATGCACTAGATGCCTTATTTTGTAGAGAAACTGTATGTTTCATAAACTACGCTCAGAGATTTGTGTAAACACTTTATTTTTTTCTATATAAGCCACTCAATTTATTCCTCTAAATAATAAAATTTGGCTAGCTCCTTTCTAAGCTGCTTCTATTTTTAAAAGTAATTTGTTCTGTGTACCTATACACTTGTATTTAGAGCCACTGAGTATATTGTCAGGAACTTCAAAAAATTTTAATGTAGACTATTGATGAAGGGTTGCCATTACCTGAGCATCTCTCAGCCTGAGTTCTTCTTTAAATATTTCTTTTTACTTCCTACTTTTGCTCTCCTCAAGTGCACCTTATTCATTCAAGGACTGTGATTTGAGACTATGCAGGAAAATTTAAAAGACTCACAAACCTCAAGTTTGATAGGATTCCATCTCCCGAAAAGCAATCTACTTGAAGATGAAGCTTAATGACTCAGGAAAAAAGCTGATGAAATTCACCAGCCTCACATACCCAGCATTTTCCTTGTTTAAAAAGATTTTTTTTAAAGCATTCTAAAGGTTCCTATCACATAGCTTGAAATTGGATTTTGTATTAAAACTCCCCTAGTCCCAAGGGGCAGACTGGAAAGCAAAGAGAGTGACCGTGAAGAGTTACTGTTGAGTGGAATTGAATGGGGGAGTGGATGACAGCCCATAAAGAGCCTGTCCTTTAAAGAGCACAGCCCTCCTCAGCACCAGGGCCTCTAGCCTGGGGTTTATGTGTCTGCATATTTTCTACCTCTGTTCAGGACTCGTGTATGGAACCTAGAAAGGAGGTCTCTGAAAATTCCATTCATGCTGGGTCTTCCTCACATGTCCATGAAGTGTCCCAGCAATCCTCACCTGTTTCTACATAGGGAAGGCAGGACTAACCCTTGGCAAAATTATGAAGTAGATGTAAGTTATTCCCAGTGCTTTAGTCTCCTTTTTGAGGGGGGCCCCTGTGATCTTCTGTAAGGTTCATTCTTCTCTGCCCTCCTCTCCCCTGCCTCCCACACACACTCACCAAGGGGCTTCACGTTTGATGCTGCCTGGAGTCCAGTCTGTGAGAAGGAAGTTACCTGAGATCTTCTTTCACATCAACATCTGCCTGATATTACAACAACCACTATCTTCTATTTTTTAGGCATTACCTCCTGTCAGGTACCTTATTTAAGTTCTTTTGCTCTCCAGCCTCTGCTTGCTAAACTTGCCCGCTGCCTTTTATGACACGTCTACCCAGTTCTACCCTTTCAACCCTTTATGCCGATTTCTCACAGTGCCTGGTGCCAAGACTGCCCATATCAGAGTCACCTGGGGAACTTGTCAAAATTCAAATTTGGAGATTCCTCTTTAGAGCTACTGCATATGTGATTATCAGGCCCAGTTATTTGCATTTTAATGAGCTTCCCAGGTGATTCTTACCTGAATGGAAGTTGAAGAAGCATTGCTTTCCATCATTTCTTCCTTCCAGAATGTCCCCTCACTATCTCCAGTTTTTGTCACCCTTCCAGTCCCCTCCATTTATGGAATTTTCCATATTCTTCCTAGTATTCATGGTCATTTGAGTAATTATCACTTGAAGATTGTAAATTCATGAGTGCAAACACCATGTGTTAATCACCTTTGTAATCCCCACAGTTTTAGGCCTGGGGCTTTGCACATAGAAGCCACTCAATAAATGCTTGAAGAATAAATGAATGATTCACTCTCTAGAACTAGAAATATATGCAGGGCTGTACTTCACTCAAAAAAAAATTTCTTAAGTTGAAATGTCATCAAGCTAGTGTGGAAAATATTTGTAGGTAGGAAATCTTTCTTTGGTGACTCAGATGTAAACACATGTATATGACCTCATTTTTTTTCCGGTGTGTAAGGTCAAACATCAAAGAAAGGCTGCTCTTTCTCTTCAGAGTGCATGGTGAACAAGTTATTATCTGAAATGGTTATTATTGTCCATCGTGATGCCCCTGAAAGATCCACAGAGAACATAAGAGATGCTCCAAGGCCCTGCCTCCAGGAGCTGATTACACTTGGAATCTCTCTGTTGCAGGACTGTAGGCTGAGCGGTTTGAAGTTTCTAGGACCCTGGTTGTACTAACCGCAAGACCCCATTAACCCAAGGTCCGTTAACCTGGGGACTATGTGGCCCACTGTCAGAATGCCTACGAAGTCTCCTCTCTCCTGGGATTCCCTAGGGATGAAAGAGTCCTATCTTTTATAAAGGGGACTCACTCCTTGACTCTTGTAATGCCCCACTAGGATTAGTGGGCCTCACTGGGGATATTCTCTTACTCTTTGCAACACAGTATCTGGCGCACAAGAGTGTCTAATAAACACTTGGCAGACAAAACCGTGAATGAATGTGTTGTTTTTCCATTTCTTTGGATAAGTTACCAATTAAAAAAAAATTTTTTTAACGTCTTGACCCTAAGACAGTTCATCTGTGAGCTGCATTGAAATTCTCCAAAAAAATATCGATTTATTCTTATTTGAACAAAGTATTAATTCATTATGCCAAAACTTGATATTCTCTCCAGCTCCACTCATTGCCCTCTTTTATTTTAGTTTTGCTTGCTCACTGCTAGGAGTTCTTTCTCTCTTCTCTTTTTTCCTGACCAAGTGGAAAAACCTTGAGATTATTCCATGATTTTGGAGTGATTTCAGACGTCAGGTTTTAGCTGATGATCCTGTTTTACCTGCTACGTGATGAAGTGGTGAACAGGAGCACCTGCGAAACCCTCCCTTGGGGGCTGGAGGGGCAGGAGACAGGCAGGAACACGAGAGACAGTGCACACTACTCACGCTGCGGGTGGGAGGAAGGTTCTTGTGCGCCGAGTATCTGCGGAAGGAGCTCTTGGCTGCCGCAGAGCAGTAGTTTAGCCTGGACAGTGAAAACAGGCGGAAAGGTGCCACCATTTGGGAAACCACTATAGTATAGTCCAGAGTGCCTGGCCCTTAAGTTTGCCTCCCTTCAGCCCGTTTACTCTTATAAAAGATTGATTTTCCTCACTTGTAAAATGGCAGTGTAACACCTCCTTGCAGTATTGTCATAGAGGTCAGGGAAAATGGATGCAAAGCAATCGGTACAGCATTTGGGACAAAGCAAGGGCTCAGTCAGTGGTTTCAGTCACTGTCGTCATGAATGCCCCAAGTCGGGTGCTCACACTGCCCGTGGCGCTGGCGCAGTGGATCAGGGACCATCGTGGCTGGCGTGACGTGCAGCTCTCTGAATTTCCTCTAACCTCCTTGTCATTGATTTATTACTGGAAGACTCTCTTTATTCTCCAGCTTTCATTCTCCTGCCCGTATTTCCATGTCAGTGGGCAGAGTTAATATATTTACAGTTAAACTCGATGCACTTTCCCTTTTGTGAGGCCTTGGTCATGGAGGTGATTTTTGGTTGGTTTTGACTGGATGCCTTTTTATTGTACTGAAAGGCGACAAAGATATGCTTTCTTGAGAATGTCCAAACTATTAGGACCTTCTCATCAGAACACATGGTCTTGGCATTCCAGCAAAAAGATCAGCAAGTTGGGGCTGGTGTAGGGGGACCCCCAGCCAGGTGCTGGGGAAATGTCAAGGCCCCAGCCCCTTTCTTTGTTCTGGAGATCGGAGGTTCTCTGCCCAGGAGCTAAGATACGTTTCTTCTCCCCCTAACACTGGCATTGGCTCTTCAGTATGATACTGGCCTCTGCTCATTTTAGGGAACACTTTTAATTGCAAGTGCCCAGGCCCAGCTCCGGATTCTGATTTGCTATCAGAGATTTGGCGAGCCAGCGCACGACCGTGTTTGAATGATGTTGTTCATTCAGGATGCAGGTCCTGTGCATCTTCCATTTGCCAGACTCTGCTCTAGGACCCAGAGCTACAGCAGCAAACAAAAGAGACACAGATCCCTGCCCTATTAGAGAGAGAAAGACAATAAATAGAACCATTAAGTAAATTGTACAGCATATAAAAAATAATAAGTTCTATATAGAGAAACAAAATAGGGGAAAGGGCCCAGGGGTACAGCTCACAACTTTTTAATAACTTCTTCTTTATCCTAAATCCTAAATCCATCTTTCCTTTTTTGGCCACGTTGCCTGACCATTACCCCCGTTACTTCCTTTAATGAATGACAGTGGGTGTTTTCTGACATGGGACAGGATCCTCACTCTAGTCCTGTAAGTTCAGGCCCAAGGACTTGATCCTCTTACATGACCTCTCACTGCCTGTCCCCTTGAGGACCTGTGCCAATTTATCAGGCAGCAAAGAGGAAACTGTCTCATTGAAAAGAAAAAAAAAGGGAATAGCCGAGAGCTACGTGGAAACCGAGCGCCTTCCTGAAGTGTGGTCAAGCCTGAATGCCTGGGACTGGGGGCCAGGACAGTAATTTGCAGCCTCGATGCGTAGTCAGATACAGAAAGTCAAGCTCTGGCATCATGTCTTTTGTCTAGAAGCGTTCGGAAGCGCTTGCCTCAGTAGTGCGTAGAATTTGTGGTTGCTCGGAGCAGATTAATTGCTTAGCTTTGAGGCTTTCAGTCAGCAAGCATTACATAGGAGGGAATTCCAGGTCCTGATGGAGAGACAAGGAGTTCCTTGGAATAACCCCAGCTGCCAGTCAACAGAATGAGATTAGGCCGCCTCCTGCACTGGACCAGTGGGCGTGCTGGAGGGATTCCTTGTCTCTGACTCGGGTCCTCCTTGCTAATCAAAACGGCTGTAGCTTTTCACAGGAAACCCCCTGCTGTGCTGCCTCACTAACCCTCGGGCCTGGCTGTGGAGTCTTCCTCATGCTGTTTACACCGGCAGTTCGATGCAGGCAGGTGCATGCTTCCGTTCCTATGAGGTCTCCCTTTGGCATAGGTTAGTGGGCCTACTCAGTTGGCTATCGTTTCACCACCCTTTGCCAGTGCCATTTCTGTAATCTGCAAGTGGTGGGGTTTTTTGATTTGTTTTAAAATAAATAGTGAGCGAAAGATAATTCAGGTATTCCTGATCTTGTGCTGAAGACCCATCTGGACGATGTAATGGGTATTTCCAGGCAAGAACTGGCCATGGATGTAAAAATTGATCTGAAGTCACCGTTAAAACCAGCCTACCCCTTGTTACAGAGTTCAGTGGATTCAATTAGCGCAAAATACTAGAAAGCCAGGCAGCAGACCAACATATCGACAGCTTCTATTTCCTGCTTAATTTTCAGGGAAATATACATTTGAGGGAAAAGTGGGGCGGGCCAAGTAGGTCTATATCTGATGACAGAGGAAAGACCCTGAAAGATTGGAGACAAAAGAATGGAGAGCTCTTGCTTAAGTAACACCCATCCCACTTCCGCACAAGCCTTTGGATTTGCTGTTAACTTAAGAAAGAAAGAAACTGAAGCCCAGAAAGTTCTTTCTAGTTGCTTCATTGACAATAAGCTGTATCAGTGATTTGTATCCACTGATTTCAACATTTATAATACTACCCGTTTTCTAATATAATTGTAATGTTTTTGAGTTAACCTCAGAAGCCCCTTCCTTGTTCTCTGATGGCGGTGATGGATTTTCACTGCTTCATCCACCCTTGCACATCTGGTCCCCTTTTGGCTAAGAACATACTGTGAGATGTGAGTTGGGGCAGGGCTTTTCCTTGGCCGACCTACGAGACTGCCCCGAGAGTGCGAGCAGGGAGAGGATGCCAGGTGATTGCTGAAAGGCTGGAGAGTGAAGGGCAGCTGTCTCTAGGAACCTGCCAGCCCACGTTACATCGCAGCTATTGATGCTTGTCTGTTTGACTCTCTAATCCATGAGATGAGAGCCAGGCTGTTGGAAACCTTCCATGGGACTTTTGCCACTGAGGCCCTCCTACCCTACATGAAAGCCAAGAGGTTTTCCAATGGGCTCGTCCAAGCCCAAGTTTACTAGTTCTCAAAGATTACTTCACACACTATCAGGGATGATATAATGGAGCAGTAGATTACATCAGCCTCAGAGACAGCCCAGGGTTTGAATCCCAGTTCAGGAGTTTACTCTCTGTGTCGGAGCCCAAAACAGCACTAGGTGTTAGACCAGTGGAGTCAGACCAGACCTGGATTCAGCAACTTCAGTACTTGACTTCTGGATAAGAAAGAATTCAGAGCCAAGCCTCAAACTATAAGCAAAAGTTTAACTAGAGGTAGAAGAAGTGAGCTGTAGAAGAAATGGATTCAGGAAACAAGTTACAGAGGCAAAAGAAGGGCCTTTGGAGCTTAGGAAACAAAAAGGTAAAGGTAAGGCACTTGGGGGGAAGAAGAGGGAGAGAGGACAAGAAATGTTGGCTCCAAGGAGAGCATGCTGGGTCCTCTGTTCTAGGGCTTTTAAGGGTGGAAATTTCAGGGGTGGTCCCAGGGAAGTATCTCAATAGAATATTCATCTGCTTTCCAGGTATGTCCTTTTAGGGCCATGGTCTCCATGATTGGTCAGCACCAGGACAGGGGGTCATTGGTCAATGCAGCTGGTCCTGAAGCAGCTGTGGTATCACTTCTTTGGTTTTGCTGCTTTTCTGGGCCTGAGGCTGAAACACAACTGAGCCCTAGATGTATTTGTTGGGGGTCAGAACCTCATTGTCCTCCGGGTTTAATGCTTAAGGGCTGTTCTCTGGCCCCCTTGTTCATTGCCCTCTAAGGGGGTCTAACCCACATGACTAGCAACATGCCAGACAGGGGAAGGTCAGGGGAAGGTCCAAAGTGCATGACCAGTGCTATGAGAAGTCAGAGGGTCTAAACCGCATGACCAGAGATATGCTAGGGGAGGAAAAGTTACCCTGGGGACAAGGGCCTGGTTTTCCCAGTTTAGCCCTTTGCTAGGCACCCAGGGTTTTCCACTCTGGTGACCTTCTTCTATACCAGGCCCATCATCCTTGCTCTGCTCATATCTGTCTAACTGCCTACCACATCTGTATGACTTTCAACAAGTACTTAACCTGTCTGAGCTTCCGTTCTCTCACCTCCAAAATGCGCCAATAATATCTACTGCTGAGGGTTATTATTAGGTCACTGGGCACTGCACAACCACAGGGGGTGCTGTAATGGAAATGGCAGCAGCAGGAGCTGTGTAATGCAGCAGTGCTGGTTATTGTAAGTATTAGATATAACGATCCATGTAAAGAATTTCAGCATGGTGTCTGGGGTAGTGTTGAAGAATGGAACCTAGTGTTATTCTCTTAGGCAATCAACTCTCATTTGCTATTGTGCTATTTTGAAACTTGCTTTTAAGAAGGAAAATAGTTTAGGGCACAGAAAACACAATATGCAAAGACCTGGAGGTAAGAAAGGTGTGTGTTTTTTTCATGTTCAGACATGAGACTTTCTATATTCTAGAATTCAGAGGCTACATCCTAAAAGATCTGAAACAGCCTATTGAGGAGCTTGTGTTTGTCTTCAGGGCAATAGGCAACCAATGAAGAGTTTTAAGGGGAGCAAGAGAGTCAAACTTGCCTTAGGAAGTTCATTTTGGCTGAAATGTGAAGAATGCAATGGATAGTGAGATTTGGCAGCAATTTGAAGGCAGTGGTTAATCGTATCAGTCTCAAAGACAGGTGCAAGTTTGAATCTCTGTTCAGTGTTTACTGTCTCTGTTCTGTACCAGTCTCTGAACAGCTACTCACCCTTTCTGATCCTTACAGTCTCCGAAGACATTTTAAGTTGCAAATCTTCCAAAAGGGTCACTACAAATGTGTCTTTTACCTTTTTAAACTTTAGATCTCTACTGTATCATTTTTATATCTGCCAGGCATTGGGATCGTTTATAAAACAGATTTTTTTATAATAGTCAAAAGCTGGTTTTTTTGTTTCCACCCTTGTGCCTATAGTCTTTCTCCACTGAACTAGAGATCCTTTTTAAAAGGAAAATCAACTCATATTATACTTGTGATCAGAGACTCCCTGTCTGTGGTTCCCATCTCCCTCACACTCAAAAGTCAGTGCCTTATAGTGGCCTCAGTGCCCCTCATGGTCCTTCTCCCCTGTGCCCTGCTCCCTTCTCTCATTGCCCTCTCATTACACTGGTTTCTCTGTGGTTCCTACAACATGCAAAGCACAATTCCACTCATCGGGGTCTTGGCACTTATCTGAAATTGTCTTCTTGCAAATATCCATCCTTAAGACATGGTCCCTTGCTTCCTTCAGGACTTTGCTCAAATGTGCCCTTGTCAGAAAGGCCTTCCTTAACCATCCAGTATAAGTCATGCATGTCGTGTGAGTGTATACACACACACACACACACACACTCTCACACACTCCTATCCCTTTATCTTGTTCCCACTCCATGACAGCACTTTTTCCCATCTGACATTTCCATTTATTTGTTTGTTTCCTTCATTGACTAATTCTCAGGACCTGGAAGAGAGCCTAGCAGGTCATTCTGAAGCACATTAGGTGGCACAAATAAATATTTGTGGAATGAAATGGCTGTGTAAGGGAGTCAGAACTAGACCTTCCACTACTCTTGCAGCTGGTTCGACGTCATCCATTTTAAGATATCCTGCAACCCACCCAAAGCCTTATACTGTCTAAACAAGCAGCCGTAGTGACCGTGGACTTTTGCATATTCTGAACATACGCTTCTGTTTTTCTGCCTATTCCTTAGAATGGAATCCTACCACCACAACTCTCTCTGTGTCTTCTTTAGCATGAGGAAAATGTCAGAGCATATCTCCCAACAGTGATGAAGGGCCTTAGGTGAGGGTGGGTTCTCTGAAGGTCTGCCAGTGTGCTGGGCCCTGGTGCAGTTTCCAGTATGTGCCATCAGCAGCTAACATGGGCCTGTGAATACAGGTGAATGTGGGAGAGACTCAGACAGCCTGAGGCTATGAGAGACCAATCCAGCTCCATTTTGAACTTTTTATTGGGCCACAAGGCAGTGTCCTGGCTCAGGACCCCTTCCTGTCACCACTTTGCTGTCATAATTAACCTTCTAGACCAAAGTTACCCTGACTTGGAGCAAACCTTCCTCTATTCCACCAAGCCCTGGAGGCAGAGGTGATGTAAGCTCCAAGTTGAGTTTTGCCTAAGCTGGTGGGTGAATTCAGAGCCACGATGGCTCAGTCCACCACTTTGCTTTGCTTTCCAAGCTTTGAGCTGCTCAGTGACTCTGTTGCCATAACCCTAATTGCCTACAGCCCTTCATCATATGTCACTTTGTGGTCACTGTCATTCTGCCACATGAGCTAATTGAGATGGAATTATCACTCCTGCACTTTTTGGTCACTTGAACCCTCTATAGAACTAAGATGTGTTTTAGAAGGATCATGGAAAGTATGACATCAACACTAAGAAGGAACACTTTATGGCTGGTAACGCTGATTTCACAGCCTGCCAGGAAAGAGCCTTGCACACACAACCAGATATGGGCCTGGTTGTCTCCCTTTCCTGTTGTGGACAGCCTGCAGATTCTCTAGCAAGGTCTGTACACAGATATGAAGAGCTGTGCTTGAAGGACCAGCTGCCCAGCTGCTAATGCGTCAGGAGACCTGGGCTTGCTGAAAATTAGGAGGAAATGTGCTCTCATCAAACATGCTCTTAAAAACTGTACTAAGTGTGTGGAAATATTGCATTACAGCAGACTTTTTTCCTCAAATACAAATACCACTGAGGTTTGATTGCAGGCAAATGTGAAGATTTCTCTGTGTTTCCAAGTAAGTTAGGAGCAGTAAGACATGATTTCATGACATTTAGTGTAAAGTGTGCTCCAGAGTTTAAGATGATCACCAGACCCTGTATTGGTAGGATTTTTAAATTCTGAACTTCAAACCATTTTATTTTCTTTTTCTTAGATTTATTTAGGTTGATAAAAATTAGCAAAATCTTCCAAAGCAGCTTCTACCCACATTTTACATAGGATTGTGAAAACATCAAATACTATCTGTGGAAGGGGGGGAGATGGCTTAGGAGGTAACATTTCTGACCTTAATTTCCTCATCCATGAAACCTTAGGACCACCACTAAAGCATCAATCTTATAATAGGGTGATTTGGTCAATGAAGCAGTTTCTGGAAGGTAACTGTATTAACCAAAATTTAAAAGGAAATCTGCTTCAGCAACAAGGAGAAAGTTATTTACCGCTTCAAGAGTTTGGTTTTTTTCCTTCTAATTGGCTCTTAGCATACATCAATGTGCATGCAGCCAGGCAAGGCTATCACTGAACTGTTCATTTCCAGTAAGTCAGCTGTGTGCATTGCTCGGTGAATGGGGACTGCATGTAGACAATCCACAAGCAGAGAGACTGAGCTGTAAACTTCACTTAATCACACGTGGATTCTTAGAACAATGATTCAGCATCGATGGTGATAGTGAAGTGTAAGCAAATCATTGGTAAAATTAATAAAAATAAATAATTAGTCGTGCTTTGGCTCTGGCTCTAATGATACAATTTCTTTTTCCCACCCAACCCCCATCTTATTTTTAGCAGTAGGTTGGGACAGTTGGAAGCCAGCCACCGTACATCATGTTGCGAGTAAGTCTCTCACCCACCTTTTCCCTGGGATTTCATCTGTTGGCCATCATGGCTGTCTTATTTTCCCATGTGGACCACATAAGTGCTGAGGCAGAGATGGAAGGAGAAGGCAATGAAACTGGTGAGTGTACCGGCTCATATTACTGTAAGAAAGGGGTGATTTTACCCATTTGGGAGCCCCAAGACCCTTCCTTTGGGGACAAAATTGCTAGAGCTACTGTGTATTTTGTGGCCATGGTCTACATGTTTCTCGGAGTCTCTATCATTGCCGACCGGTTCATGTCCTCCATAGAAGTCATCACATCTCAAGAGAAAGAAATAACCATAAAGAAGCCCAATGGAGAGACCACCAAGACAACCGTGAGGATCTGGAACGAGACGGTTTCCAACCTGACCTTAATGGCCCTGGGCTCTTCTGCCCCCGAGATTCTCCTTTCGGTGATCGAAGTGTGTGGCCATAACTTCACTGCGGGGGACCTGGGCCCCAGCACCATCGTGGGAAGCGCCGCCTTCAACATGTTCATCATCATCGCCCTTTGTGTCTACGTGGTGCCCGATGGAGAGACCAGGAAGATCAAGCATCTGCGCGTGTTCTTCGTGACGGCGGCCTGGAGCATCTTTGCCTACACCTGGCTTTACCTTATCCTGTCCGTCATCTCCCCCGGGGTCGTGGAGGTCTGGGAAGGTCTGCTCACTTTCTTCTTCTTCCCCATCTGCGTCGTGTTTGCCTGGGTGGCCGACAGGAGGCTTCTGTTTTACAAGTATGTCTACAAGAGGTATCGGGCTGGCAAGCAGAGGGGGATGATTATTGAACACGAGGGGGACAGGCCGTCTTCCAAGACTGAGATCGAGATGGATGGGAAAGTGGTCAATTCCCACGTTGACAACTTCTTAGACGGCGCCCTGGTTCTGGAGGTCGATGAGAGGGACCAGGACGACGAAGAGGCCAGGCGGGAAATGGCCAGGATCCTGAAGGAGCTCAAGCAGAAGCACCCAGATAAAGAAATAGAGCAGTTGATAGAATTAGCGAACTACCAGGTCCTCAGTCAGCAGCAGAAAAGCCGGGCCTTCTACCGCATTCAGGCCACCCGCCTGATGACCGGAGCGGGCAACATTCTGAAGCGACACGCGGCCGACCAGGCGCGCAAGGCCGTCAGCATGCACGAGGTGAACCCAGACATGGCCGAGAACGACCCGGTCAGCAAGATCTTCTTCGAACAAGGGACCTACCAGTGCCTGGAGAACTGCGGCACCGTGGCCCTGACCATTGTCCGCAGAGGTGGCGACCTCACCAACACCGTGTGCGTCGACTTCAGAACCGAGGACGGCACGGCCAACGCGGGCTCCGATTATGAATTCACCGAGGGGACCGTGGTCTTCAAGCCCGGCGAGACCCAGAAGGAGATCCGCGTGGGCATCATCGACGACGACATCTTCGAGGAGGACGAGAACTTCCTCGTGCACCTCAGCAACGTCAAGGTGTCGCCCGAGGCCTCGGAGGACGGCATCCTGGAGGCCAACCACGTGGCCGCGCTCGCGTGCCTCGGCTCGCCCTGCACGGCCACCGTGACCATCTTCGACGACGACCACGCGGGCATCTTCACGTTCGAGGAGCCCGTGACTCACGTGAGCGAGAGCATCGGCGTCATGGAGGTGAAAGTGTTGAGAACGTCTGGAGCTCGAGGAAACGTCATCGTCCCCTATAAGACCCTCGAGGGCACTGCCAGAGGTGGAGGGGAGGACTTCGAGGACACCTGCGGGGAGCTCGAGTTCCAGAATGATGAGATTGTGTAAGTTCTTCTTTTAATATATACATATGTGCACGTGTGCTGAGTGCGTTCATGGATGTGGGAGTGTGTGCATGTTCTTAGAAACTAGATGGCGTGGAAGGGATGGGATAGTCCCTCTACCTGACCGCTTTCAAATCTCAGCCCTCGCTGTGCATCATCCACGTGCTCTATACACAGCATCTTAGTTTTAGTTTTACTTTTGCACTTTTATATATTTTAAGTACATTATAGATCATGATAAAATAAGTCTGCTGACACTGTTTATCAAACCACTTGTGATGGGTTGAAAAATTTGCGTTCTATTTTGGATCACATAATATACACACAGTAAGGGAATGTTTAAGTCATCACAGCAGGTTGCCGATTCCATTGCTGAGTACTAATTGGGAAAGCCCAGAGAAGACACACTTCTGAAAAGGATTTCCTGGCTCCCAGGGCCGGCTGAAACAGTTTCTGTGGCTTTTATCCGACACTGTGGTTTTGTGGCAGTGTAAGATAATGTTTTGCGTAAATGTTAATGCTTAGTTATGACTTAATGACCGATCCTGCTTTTTCAGTTTTATGCCAGCGTGGAAAAAGTCATGTAGCACCTACTTAGTTCCAGTCTCATTTTACTTTACATGATGAAAGAAACCCTTTCCCCGACTAATGCACTGATGGGGAGAGAAATGAGATTCTGTCCAAGCATTCTGCCAGGGCACAGGTCAGAGAATAGAAGCGGGGAACAATTTATTGCTCCTAATGCCACTTTACGGTGACATTTGCCAACATTGTAACATGTAGCGCCTGGCTGTGCACTGGTTTTTCCGTTGACAGTTGCTATTTAGAGAGCTATTCCTCCTTTCTTGCCTAGGAGGGGGCATTGCACTCACCAAAAACAAACCAGAAAATTTGACTCAATGAGCACTGTCCAAACTGGACAGAAGGAAGAAGGGAAACTATTTACAATATCTGCAATGCAGCAAAGGTCAATAATTAAATGATTCTGTCGGTTGAAGCATTGCCAACGTAGGAATTTCAGGAAAAAATATAAAATATAGTTTGTTCTATAAATGGTTAACTCTTGTGTAAATGGCATATAGATGTCAAATGACAAATATAGTCTCTCCAAGATGAAATTTCTCCTGCTAGAAGTATAGGGAAAACAAGCACGGGGTGGGGGTGGGGTGGGCAGAGGGAACACATTTTTCTGAGCCTTCCAAAGCCTGACATTGTTTTACAGAGATGAATAACTATGGGTGTGATATCACAATGAAATCAAGCACAACAGAGTATAATATCCATCTTTGGATGTGTGTGGGGGGGATAGCTTTTGATGACTATCTCTATTTTATGTTGGTGCTTATAAATGTTAATGTTTCACTTATTGAAATGTGTTTTCTTAGGGCACATGTTTTGTAAAAAGGTGATATAGTAGCAAATGAATATCCTGCGTACACCCAGGAAGGATTTTCCCAAAGGCCTTGCGTCGTATGCGATCCTGCCCACGTTAGCGTATAAACTGTATTCCTTTGCAAGGAATATAATTTCTTGTTATGTTTTCTAATCATTTCAGTTATTTAGCCTCTTGTATTAGCTAGCATATGGAAGCCATATAAAAGTGTGTTGCATATCACTAAAGGAGCACTGCATGCTATCAAATGAACTCACTAGGGTGGCCCCTAAATATCACCAACTGGGTGTTTTGTTTTGTTTACTCATTTGACTTAGGATGGTTTCTCATGAAAATTTTGTCTTGGTTTCTCGTATCGGCTCTGTACTTATTTATTTGAGAGGCTTCTCCTATCTATTCTGCGGTCCAGAACTTTTACCGAACCATAAATAAATGAATAACCTTCTTTTGGGCACAGTGTAGAAGCAGAAGGGGGGGGAGAAAAGACTGAGTGATTTGATGGAAAAATTTCTTCTGCCAGCTCCATGTAAAACACTCGGCCTATGCCACTAAGTTGATTTAATTCTTGAGAAGGAAGGAGTATTGCCAAACTCAAGCTTTAGAAATCTATATATCTTATGAAAGATGGTAAGAATTGGTGGAATTATTAGTATGGCATCTCTGTATACATGTTCTTAGGATTATTATAGACCATCGCCAGGTCCTATTTGTAAAATCTCTCACTGAATTTTATTCACTAAGTTGAAATGTGGAATTTTAGAAATGGTGAAACATTGTATTTACAAGTGGAATACAATTACAGCCCTATATATTTTTCTTTAACTAGAATTTTAATTTTAAAGAATTTTTATCTTGACATTATAGAGTTTTACTACTGATGAAAAACTTGGTAGATGTTTTAATAGGTCTCTTGCATAAATAAATTTGTTTGGGTGACTGGGACTTAGCCTTAAGGTAGGCACCAAGGATTCAAACATGTTTCTAGAAAAACCTAATATTATCACAGGTTCCTTATTCTATATTTTTTATGGATTTTTTTTTTTCTGGTACTTGCTTCTAGTGTCATTTCCACACAATCAGATCCAAATGAGAGAGTTTTGTCCTCATGCAGTGAAATTGAACTTTGTAGAGTCAACCCAATTTATCTTTAAGAATGAATTTTTATCTCCTCGAATTACACAGTTAATCTCAAGATTACTTTCTTAAAAACCTGCAATACATAGATGGGACCGTTGACACCACTGAGCTTCATTAAATACTTCAAAAAAATCTTTTTTGTTTGTTTGTTTGTTTAATGATCTGTGCAAATCCAGAATTTATGATTCTTGTTAGAGCACCATAAAGAGATTCCTCGACATGTCTGGATGTAAAGGCTATCTAATTTTAAGAAGCCATTAACCAAGGTAGAAACAGGATCCAGTCTGATCAGGGGTGGAGATGAAGAGGCAGTCACCTTTATTGAACCTTTGGTTTTTAAGAACAAAATAGATTCCTAATCTTTGATCTTATTTTTAGTACAGGAGTCATTTAAATTTATAAGTATGTCTGTGACTGTTCATTTATATTATTTTATATAAATTAGTTGAATTATTTCAACCTGACCATTTTATGATCAAAATCTATATTTGAGAAAATACTGATAAGTGATAAGTGGTGCTTATGGTCTCTAACAAAATGTTTTCTTGGCAAAACATTTTATAAGTATAATGGATAAGCCCATTAAATAGATATAATTACACATACATTTGTATAAACTCAGTCAGTGACAGATATTCAACTCATGCCAGCCAATCTTGACTTTCAGCAGATAATTCTGTTAACAGCTAATAAAAAGTAAATGAAGAATATGCTGATTTGATTTGTGGCTTAGTAGGTGATATCCACAAAGTTGATGTGCTATTAATGGTTGTTCTTTAATGATGCTAGTTCAGTGGTAATAATTATTACAAAATGTTATTTGGTCTTCCAAGGTCTAACCTAGTTTGACTCTTCCAGAAAATGTTAAGGTTAATTAACTAATATAGATACATATCCATTTTAATTATAGCACTTAGTTGTAGCTCAGCATTAATATCATTTTTGGAAGACAACTCAAAAGATCACCAGTATTTGCTATTACATGTTTAAAATGTAGAGTTGAAAAACAAAATATGTAAGTTGGAAAATTTATATAATATATTTCTTAACAAATCAGTTTCCTGGGCATTCTAGCCACAATATAATTTATTAAACAATAGATCTTTCCAAAATTAATTTTGTTTTAACAACTCTTACATTTTCAAGTATGATTGTAACTACATTAACTAGGAAATAAAATATGCAAGACATCTTAACAAATATACCTATTTGACACTAAATATTTATATCACATTTTTGGGGGAAAAGAAAATTTCATTATTATATAGATTTTATGGAATTATTATTATTATATTCCAGAGAATATAATACTTTGTGTTTGCTGTTTATATTACCAATATTCTTTTGCTTTATAGAATTCTAAGGAATAAAGACCTAGCTATAGGAGAGAGTGCTTCAGTTCTGAGCATAGATGAAATATGTAATACAAGAAGTCAACCAACTGTAAAAAAAAATGAAACAAAAATATTAAGAAAACTTGAAGTGGTCTGAAGAGTAATTATGTGTTTGGGGAATCAGAAATGATGAAAAATACTAGAGAAAATAACGTTAGACAGGAAAGGCTCTTAGCACATATTACCTTGAGTCCAATACAGTGAAGACTTACTTCATGGCAGAAGAATTTTATCTGCTACATTTAGCCTATGAAAGCGCAACCTACTTAATTAAAATTAAAAATAGGTATTTTACATTGACATAAAATTTTCCTGGGTAATATGCTAATTAAGAAATTTAGATGGATAATTTTCGGATTTTAATGGATTTGTTGGACTATCTTTTCAGACTGAAATGTTTATTACTTCTTGGAACCAAATCGCATGTAGTAGTATCTGCAAATATATATTATAACTACAAGAAATGTTTTTATAGATGCATCTGCTTTCATGAATGGCAGGGTGAAAATAAAGAAACAAAACAGAACATTTATGCCTTTGAACTCGCTGCCTCCAGGAGCCCTAATTGATTATGTGCGTAAGGGTTGTTTACACCTCAGCCAGATTGCCGCCTTTGCTGGTGTAATTTCATTTCCCACTGCTAATTAGAGTTTGGGGTTATAATGTAGTATGCAAAGAAGTTTTATCTTAGCAAGTGAGGAGGTTTCAGAGTTGAGACACGCTGAACTGTTTAAATTATGGACTCTTTTCTGAGTCATCCTTCCAGGCCATTACCTAGCAGGCCAAATGCTTCACTGGTTCAAGGCTAGAAAAGAATTTATATATCAGCCGATCTGCACATACTTAATAAGCTCTGATTTGTATCCAACACTAGGCTAATCATTGTGAAGGAAACAGAAAAATATGCCCCTTACGCTCTAAAACCGGAGGTGAAATAGCTCGTATTTTGATAAGTACAGGCATTGTTATGAGGACAGGGTGTAAGCTGCAGGAGAAGCCCTCATTTGGGACAAAATATCCACGTTTACTTTTGAAGGACAAAAGGCATAACTGGAGAGGAAAATATGATGTGCATTTCGAGATGGAGCCTTATCTCGGTAACCCTGCGAGTATGGACAGTTTCACTGAACAGACAGGATGTTTATCAAATGTAATAAAAAACGGGATGAACAAGTGAACATTTCTTTTCTTTAATGGAATTTTAAATCATTGTCAGGGCATTTAAATTAATCTGAGTATATGTCTCTTTAAGCCAGTCATGGAGGGACAAATACTGCATGAATCTACTCATATGAAGTATCTAAAATAGTCACTCACAGAAGCAGAGAGCAGGACTGTGGCTGCCAGGGACTGGGGGGGGGGCAGAACTGGAGAGTTGCTGATTAACAGGTATAAAGTTTCAATAATGCAAAACAAATAAGTTCCAGAGATCCGCTGCCCTACATCGTGCTTGTAGTTAACAGTATTGTATTATGTGCTTAAAAATCTGTTGAAAGGGTAGATCTCATGTTAAGGGCCTTTACTACAATAATATAAAAATTTTAAAAATAGAAAATATAACTGATCCACTTGAAAAAAGTAAGCTTATGTGCTTGCCCTCTGTACCACGTTGCCTTTCTCAGTTTCTAAAGAAAATTTACTAGATTTCTAGTAAAATGTAAATTTTTTTTTTTTTTTTCACTCTGAATTGATCCTTGGTCCCAAGGAATGGTTTTGACCCACTTCAGTCCTGTGGCCCCTCGGGCAGCCCTTAACCCATTTAGCCTCCCACTCTCACTGCATTTTCTCAGAGTTACTGGTGTGTTGCCACCATCTTAGTAAAACCTGAACAGATTCTACACTAAATTGTAAAGTAGGAAGAAATTTTCTTTGGTTTTCTTTCCTGAGGACACTGCTAACTGGGGAAAGAGATTTGAGCATGCCTAATTCTTTTGAATGGAGCAGCCTTGAGGGTCTGACACCTCAGATAGGATTAGTTGTTGCCCTGCTGCTCTGTCCTTCTTAGCTTAGGTGTAGAAAATTTTCTATGGGTCACAATAGCTTGAGAATCACAGAGGTTTTCCTCTAAAATACAGAGTGGAGCAGAAGTAGGTTGACAGTTGTGAGTATGCGAAACACAGTTTATTCCTGTACTAGTATCTGTTAATTTTTTGTTATTTTCCATCTGAACAACTGTGAACCTACTCCTGCCCCACCCCGCATCTTCATCATGGTCAGTCGGAGATTCTTTCTCTGGGATGGGAAAGCTGTTAAGCCCCTATGACACTGTAAATGCCATGCAACCAAGTGCTCTCTCTGCCACAGTCCAGTGAATAGAAGTGGCTCTAGGCCAGGTGACAGGAAAGGAAGAGAGAACAGCCAAAATGGAAGATGGGTCAGTGGCACCAGAGGCGATCCGTATAAGCAGCCACCTTGGGTGGACCCCCCGAGGGGAGCCCGGGGAAGTGCTTGCTGAGCAGGCCAGCAGCTGCAGCACTGGTGGCCATGAGCTGCTGGCTCCCCACACTGCCTGGCACTTTCTGACCTGGTGGTGGAGAGTCCAGAAGGTCCTGGGAGGTAGGGCAAGCAGTTGACAATATGGGCAGAATTAAAGGAAATCTCCTCCTTTGCTTCCCCTCCTGGCTCGACGTGCCACCTACGTAATACCCATCTATCTGCCAGAGGCTGAGCCGGCCAAGGCTCGTTCTTTTCACAGACCTATGCAGCTGTCTCAGTGTAGGGCCAGGCGGAATAAACAATGCCTGCTCGTTTCCTGCCTTTCTCGGAGGACTGCTGCTCTAGATGACATTTTCTTTCCTTCTTATAATCGTCTCCGCAGGGTCAGACGGGAATAGGCATTGTGTTCTTTGGTGACAGTTGAAGATATGGAGGCAGGGGCAAAAACAGAGCCAAAAGCAGGGCTTGGGTCCCTTGCCTCTCAGGCTGGTATGCATGATAAGAGGGGAACCAGGGAAATTTCACTTAACCTGGTAATTCAGATATTAATGAAATAGCCTGGGATATTTTATTTCCAGATACGGTTTTTCTTAGGCTTAGATCTGAGAGATCTGGAGTTCTGGGCACCCTTGAAGCCCTGTAGTGACCCTCAAACCCAAGATTACACCACTTTTCCATGGTAGACTTCCTGAGATAAAGACAGATTTAGGAATGGCCCGCAACTTGGATTCCACACCTAAGTTTGAGCTCTGCTCCTGTCCCCTGCTAGCTTTGTGGCTTTCAGCAAGTTAGTTAAGCTCAGCTTATCTGTAAAGTGAGGATGATGGTGGTAGAGATGGTGGTGGTAGTAACTCTGGTGGTGGTGGTAGTGTTGATGATGGCGATGGTGGTGGTGATGGTGTTGGAACTGGTGATTTTGGGATATGGTGGTGGTAACGGAGGAGGTGGTCATAATAATGACTGTGGTAGTCGCAATGGTGGCGGTGGTATTGGAGGTGGTGGCTTTGGATATGCTGCCAGTGCTGGTGGTAGTGTTGGAGGTGGTGGTGGTGCGGGAGGTAGTGGTGGTGCCGGTGATGGTGGTGTTGGTGTTGGTGTGGGAGGTAGTGGTGGTGTTGGTGTTGGTGTTGGTGTGGGAGGTAGTGGTGGTGTTGGTGTTGGTGTTGGTCTGGGAGGTAGTGGTGGTGCTGGTGATGGTGGTGTTGGTGTTGGTGTGGGAGGTAGTGGTGGTGTTGGTGTTGGTGTTGGTGTGGGAGGTAGTGGTGGTGTTGGTGTTGGTGTTGGTCTGGGAGGTAGTGGTGGTGCTGGTGATGGTGGTGTTGGTGTTGGTGTTGGTGCGGGAGGTAGTGGTGGTGTTGGTGTTGGTGTTGGTGTGGGAGGTAGTGGTGGTGTTGGTGTTGGTGTTGGTCTGGGAGGTAGTGGTGGTGCTGGTGATGGTGGTGTTGGTGTTGGTGTTGGTGCGGGAGGTAGTGGTGGTGTTGGTGTTGGTGTTGGTGTGGGAGGTAGTGGTGGTGCTGGTGATGGTGGTGTTGGTGTTGGTGTTGGTGTTGGTGTTGGTCTGGGAGGTAGTGGTGGTGCTGGTGATGGTGATGGTGGTGTTGGTGTTGGTGTTGGTGCGGGAGGTAGTGGTGGTGTTGGTGTTGGTGTTGGTGTTGGTGCGGGAGGTAGTGGTGGTGTTGGTGTTGGTGTTGGTGGTGGTGCGGGAGGTCGTGGTGGTCTCGGATGTGGTGGTTGTTTTGGAGGTGATGGCGGTTTTGTTGGAGGCGGTGATGGTGGCAAAGGCAGTAATGTTCTAGGATGTACTGAGAGCCAGGCTTCCTGCTTTTTTCTCACACTGTTCATTTGATTTAATCATTGCAACAACTTTATTAGGTACGTCCTATTATATTCATTTTACAGACGAAACAGTTGAGGCTTAGAGAGTAACTAACTTTCTTTGGGTCGCACAGCTAATAAGGGAGGACCTAGAATTTAGCCACGGGACTGCCCTACTGTAAAATCTGTCTGCCCCATCGGGGCTCTTCCCCCTCGAACGGCTTGCAGAGGCCAGGATGAGCATGTAGGAGGCCTGGGATGCAGTGACCTGCCCACAGCATGGCCCACACAGCTCAGGAAGGAGAAATTGGAGCAGCCGTTTATCTTTTCTGCAATTCTTGAACATGTATTAACCACACTGCACCCCACCCCCACTCTTGAGGAGCCGCAATTAACTGAGTTTGAGAAGCAAGAAAAATCCTAAATGCTATAATCCCTCCATGGACCTGACCTGTCCGTTTGCTGTCTATTATGTCCTTTCTCGGTATTTATTTCCCTTTGCTCCTAAATGAAAAAGAAACTTTTCATTACCAGCTTTCTGTCATTGCCGGCACTGGCCCTGTAACGTTTTAACTTCCTTATATGGCTGAGCAATGACTGAAGCTTTCCTCCATACTTAAAATAGTAGCTCCTTGGCCTATCTTTTTTAGATCTAATACAAGACGATGTAAATTAGTGACGACAGAGAACCTGTGCTAGGGAACGCTCCTTACCTTGTGTCAGCGCTACGGAGAAGTTTAAACATTATATTCTCTATGTTCTCTGCTCCTGGGGGTCATTAATAGTTAGAACCCTTGGTTAGATTTTCCTAGAATAAGTGACCCATGTGGCAGTTTATCTGATACACACCTACCCAGAGCAAATGGAATTTTCAGATACTTTTAAAAATCCAATTCCAAGTTGCTCTTGCTTCTGAACTACATTTTCTGTAGGAGACGAAAACAACAATGACAGAAATCTTCTCCCTAGAATCAGGTGGCTGTCCAGTGACGACTCGCAGACACTTGATACAAGATCAGTATTCAGGCGTTTGTAACTGATTTGCTTTTTAAGTCAAGTAGTTTTACTTTATTTTTTTTTTTTTAATTTTTGTAGGTGGGTTATTGGTCTTTGGGAGTAACTCACTGTTGATGTGTTTATAAATATAATGAATTATAACCTTTACCAGAAGCCTCCAACCATTCCCTTTCGACAGAGAACTTTTCTATTACGCACACACACACTTTCTACCAAGGTAAAGGTGGGAAAGTAAAATTAAGTCCTATTTACATAAAGTTTATAAAGATGGGAAAGTAAAAAAAAAAAAAAAAGTTCTATTTACATAGAATGTAATTTGGGGGCGCAATAAAACGAAAACAATTCCCAAAGGACAGCTTTCATTCCCACACGCTAAACGTTAACAATCTTAACTTGACACTGTTTTTAAATGAGCTGTTCAGTTCAGTGTGTACCTGTGTGTGTGTGTGTGTGTGTGCATCAGCTCTGAGAGGGGAAGAGGGAGAGAGGCAGGCAAAGAAAGAAGGGGGAAGGGAGGGATCAGAGGGGGCAGAGTGGGGATCAGGAGGGGGCAGCAAGGGACTGGAGGCAGAGAGCGGGGAGGGAGAGCAAGGGGGGAGAGAGGTGTGGGAACAAGGGGTGACAGAGCAGAAACAGAGAAGGGACACGAGAGGAAGCAGAGAGAGTGGGAGGGGGGGGAGGGAGGGAGGGAGGGGGGAAGGAGGAGATTCCCCCTCTATCCATCTAGGTATCTGTCTGCATCTCTACTTATCCCTGTGCGCATACCCCTGTCCATCCGTCCATAAGGAGAAAGAGAGGAGGCGGGAACTGGAGGGCTGGCCGGAGAGGCGGAGGCAGGGCGGTAAGGGAGGGAAGGTAGGAGAGGAGGGGGGGGAGAAGAGGAGGGAGGAGTGCGGCAGGCAGAGGGATGAAGGCAGCCGCTGAGAACACACAGCCCCGCTTAGATTTCAGCGATTACTAAGGGAAGCGAAGCCTGGGGTTAGTCCCGAGGACAGTCTGCGAGTGAGAAAGGAAACGGCCTCACTCAGGCTGCTGCTTTAGTAAAGGCCCACAGCAGCTTCTTTGGAATCGAAGGTCTGTGACGGTTGCCCGAGCCCGTCCGAGGAGCCGGGAAGCTTGTGGACTCTCCCTGGGTTGGAGAGAATGGCTAGGGCTGGTACCTAGTCACTGATCCCTGCTTTCAGCAAATGTTTTATGAGCACCCATCCTGTGCCATGTGCTTCCGCAAGATGCTGGGACAGCACTGGTGACTGGGACACAGGCCCTGCCATGGGGAGCCCTGGCTGGACTTGAGGCGGGTGTGCGATACTTGGTCACACACCGACATGGGTGTCCCGTTACCCCCAAAGCCCTCTGTGCCTCCCTTGGCATCCTTCTCTCAGTGCCACCCGATGGGGTCTGACCACTGGTGTTTAGGCTGAGAAGGTGTGACTATGAGCCAGCTGTCCGTCCGTGTCGCCGGTGGCCACCCCTGGCAGCCGCAACCCACTCTGTGTGCCTGTTTTTTCCCAGAAGAGAGCAACCCAGCTCCTTGTGGGTCCCCAGCTTCATCCCAGATGGCTCTTGTCATCCTTTGGCTGCCCTGTTAAATGGAGACCAGGAGAGCAGACACTGGGAGCAGTTCGGGTCTGATTCTTTGTCGTAGCAGTAATGACCGCCAAGGGGCAGGAAGCGGGAAGGTGGCAGCATTGGCTTTGAGCCTGAACTGCTCCCTATCGTCCATTGTCCTAATCCTGTGCATCACCAAGGGATGTTGTGCCACTCATGTCCAAGTCCATCCTCTAAAATGATATGATTTTATTGAGCCTAAACAGCAAGGCTGTTGCAGACGTTGGAGCTACCCAGCCAGGCATTCAATGAGCTGGGGCTCGGTGCCTTCAGGCCTCACACTCAGGTGGCCTGAAATCTCAGAATATCTGAACGTGGTATTGAAGGCGGATGGACAGGTCACCAAGGAAAGGCAGAAAGCTGTGGGGGCTTCTTGAGTTGTTAATAGGGAAAAAAAACCTCTGTATGGGTGAGTTCTGGATGCTAAATTGATCTATTATAGGAAGCAGTTCACCTGGCCTGCACATGGTCTATCTAGTACCATGCTATATGGGAGCAGTGGAGTGTCCACTTCTATTACAACTGCTATGAAAACAAATTCCCAGGTGACAATGTCAGAATCACATTCTTACCTTTACTCCAAAATGAACTGTTCTGTGGAGTTGGGCGATTTCTTTTCCTTCAACTTTAATGCTGCCTTAAAAGAAACCCGTTAACATTAGCAACTTACCCATGAATCCTCATCCTGGACTCTGGTCCTTCCTTCCTTCCTTCCTTCCTTCCTTCCTTCCTTCCTTCCTTCCTTCCTTCCTTCCTTCCTTCCTTCCTTCCTTCCTTCCTTCCTTCCTTCCTTCCTTCCAGCAAAAATCTATTAACTTCTTAACTGTGGCTTGATTTATGCTTAGTCTAGAGACTTGAAGATTTAAGACAATTATGTATGTCCACTCTATTGATTAAAGTGGTCATATTGAGTTTGTTTCAATGTCTTACATAAGTTGACATTCCCGTCACAATGCATGTAGGGTAACCCTGTAATTTCTTGTGCAAATCGAAACACATTTTTAGTAAAGGGAGGCACTACTAATGATTATGCATATGCAGTGATTAGGAAGTGTGGCATAGTCACCCTATGCTAACCACCCTCTAGGTGTGTGCTCTCTCAGAAAAGTATAGATTGCTTTTCTGTTGAAGACACTTGCTGATACAAGAGCGATAGTCATCAGAAATAGAAGACTTTGTATTTGATGTTCCTGTCCTTTTTTTTTTTAAATGAAGCTATTCAAAAGCATCTTAATACAACTTGGTTAGTAAACATGTCTGCTGGAATGGAGAAAGATATGAAGAATTAATTAGAGGCAATGGAAGAGGGAATCCATTATGCCTAAATCACAACTCCAGTGATTTGCTACTCTGACCACATTGGCAGGTTATGTATGTATGTATACACACACACACACACATACACACACACACACACGGATTAAACAATTGCTTTTTCTTCTTTGTCTTCGGGGAAATTGTAGAGTGCAGCTGAAGCAGCTCTGTGGCCCTGTACTATAATGTTGTCTCTGCAAAACTCAAAAAATTACTATTTATGTCTTTTAAAAAAAAAGAAAGACTCCACGAAGGCCATTAAGTCCTCCCAGCTCTAAAATGCAATTCGTCAGCAATGTTATACCCCCCTGAGACTCTGTGACCTTGTATTCATGATCTTGCCCTTGGCCTTGGTTGCCCACGCTGGAGACATGCTGAATGTCCCCTAAGTCACTGTGTGCTGCCTTAGTCCATTCCCATCAGCTTTCTTCAAGCATTCCATGGACGCCCCTCAGGGCCTGCCCTTAAATACACTTCCATTCCCTTCCACAACTTTCTGAGCCAGTTAATCCATGTGCTTTGGTATCCAGATGATGCGAATTGATGTTCCTTCTTCCCCAATATTGCCATCTCCAAAGGGTTTTCTTGAATTGAAACATATTGTCCTATTATAAATATACACCACATAAATATACTTATATAAACGTAACCAGTAGTATTTCTCAGGATGGCTGTGTAGGAGAAGAAAGAACAGCATTGATCTCTAGGCATAGGCCAATTCATTTCCAATCAAGCTATCTGTATGTGTTCTGTAATATATACATTGTCTCATCATGAATGTGTGACAAATTAAGCTTATTTATTAATTGAAAAAGTGGAGGGAGGTGTTGCAAAAGTACATGAATAGTCAATAAACCTCCAAGAGACTAAAGCAAGACCCCTCTTAAATATTAGGCTGTGGGTAGTACAGAAAAATAATTGATGAATTAAGTATTTTAATTAATAAAGTGCCAGGTATTAATAGATCAGTCAAGGTAAGAACAACATAGACTTTAACACAAGGAAAAATCAATCAGGCAAATACAGTATCAGAATCATTAGACCTGGAAATACTCTTAAGTATATAAAAAAAAAAAATCTGAGGGTTTAATTGACTACAAGTCTCAAGTTGCTCAGCAGAAAGCACAGGTGACACTGTGTAATGTCCCAGTGCGCTAGGCACACGTCAGTTACACTGTTGCATGAAAACACACCTGGGCCTACATCTCACGTAGGACCTTATCTACGGCTACAACTCATGTCGGGCCTTATCTATGTGTATAGATAGATGCTTCCCCAACATCTACGTGTCTCAGTGGCTAGAACCTCAACAGTTTCTAGAGTTTTGGTCTCAATCTAGTATATTGTTTTCCAACAAAACCAATACCTAAAATAAAAGGCAGCAAAGAATGCAGTTTCGCTCAGCAGTTCCATAATCACTTTGATTTGTGTCTCATTTTAGAAGACACTCAAAGGACATGAATAATATCTTTACACTGGAGAAATCAAGCTGTTCATTGCCCATTTCTAAATTGCGCATACACTTGAGGGGTCATTTAAACATTAGGCTATTTCTCTTGCAGAATTTTCATGAATTTTCTTTTTCAATTGGTATAAAATACAGTACTCAAGAAATGGATTTTCTTCCCAGCCCTTAGGTGGTAAATCAATCTGTATTATTAACATGCAGCACCTAGTGAGACACCCCATCATGTGCCTGCAGTGGATCAGCTCGTAGTTCACGAGAATATAACACATCTTCTGTTTACCTCCATTATATTCCCACCTGTTCATCATGGATTAGTAAATATAAGTCTGCCTTATAAACAAGGGGAGTTGGAATGAGCCTTGACACACATCACACCTTTGTATGCCTTTGTGTGCCTTAAAGGGTGTTGATTTATATCATGCTGTGCAAGGTTATTATATATCATAAAGCCTCAAACAAGCTACGGCACATAAGCGTTTTCACTTGCATTTGATATGAGGCTCGCATGGTATTTGGAGAAAAGGTGGAAGGTAAATCAAACACAAAGTGTAAAGCAACATCTGAATTCTTTCTAACTTTTTTTTTTAAGAAACAAGGGATCTGTGGGAGGTAGAAGAGGGTGAAGGGGGGAAGGAGACTTGACTTGGGATAGTGAACACACAGTAGTGTATACAGATGATGTATAATAGAATAGTACACCTGAAACGTATATACTTTTATTAACCAATATCACCCCCATAAATTCAATTAAAATACAAAAAAGGGATCTGATTGTAGAGATTCTTAAATAATTTTTAAACTCATCAATAGTAGCCAGAAAAAAGTGCTCTAAATTAGACTATAACTTTTCGGAGGACCCTTAAATAAAATCATAACAAAAGAGTCCATCAGTAATTTTCACCCATAGTGAATTTATGTTTGTGTTTTCATAGTTGATACTCTAATGATAAAACTTTGTATTTTTATTATTGTGACTGACATGCCTGTGCAGTGTTAGCAGCTGTGGTTTTTGAGACATTAAACTTGCCAGGGCATTTAACAGGAATTTCTGAAACCAATAAAATGACCTGTGTTGCCTTTGATTTCTGCAGGCAGTGGTGCCTAAAGAACGTATTTTACCAAGGAAGCAATTTGAATCTCCCTGCTCTTCGAGTGGGGTGTTCCCTTCCCATGGTTAGGAAATAGCTTCATTAAAGAGTTTATGCTCCTTCCAAAGAACTGTAAAATGTATGGCCGAGAACACTAGAACAGCCTAATTATTCCCAGACTCTGGTCCACTATAAATGGACACAGATGGTTGTAAATGGACATGATATCCCTCTATGTTAAGCAGCCTTTGGATTCTCAGGATTAAGAAGCAACACATTCATGAAAACTGGTTATCTCTAGGGTAAGTTAATTACATTTACTACACCATCAGAATTATAAGCCATCTCACCAACAGGGTTATCGAATTTCATAGACAAGAGTCACAGTTGCAAGAGATCACGTCTCATGAATGTGGCCTGGCCTGTGTAATGTGACCAGTGTAACACGGCCTGAAGCGCATGAGTGCTGGAGTCCGATGACCTGGTTCATGCCCCAGCTCAGCTATTTACTTGGCAGATGACGTTGAGCTAGTTACTTAACGCCTCTCTGCCCCAGTTTCCTCGTCTATTAAACAGGATAAGTAGCTGTACATCAGTGATTTTTAGAAGACGTAAGTGAGTTAATACGTGTGAAAAGGTTAGAACCATCCCTGACACATGGCAAGAACTCAATCCATGTTACTCATTGTTAAGATACTGACTTTAAAATAACCCAGGTGTTTGGATAAAAATAACATACCTAATATATTTTCATAAGATGAGAAGAAAATTGTAAATATACCAGAACCAGAGATTTTTACATTTTAGTATATGTAATCTTTGTTTTTTTTGTTTTTTGTTTTTGTTTTGTTTTTTTGTTTGTTTTTTACTGTGTAGGTCTGTGTTTAAAGTATTTCTTAAATAAGTAAAATTCTTTAAAATATTAATAGCTGAATAATATCCTATTATAAAAATATAATTTATTTAGTGAGGCCCCTGTTATTGGTTTTGGTTTTAATATTGTTTGGTTTTGTGTTCTTTTTACAAATGCTTACACGTAAATAATGAATGCCACCGTTAACATTTAAAAAAAAAACAAAAACTTAGTTGACATCTTAGATTATTTCTTTAGACTACATACTTAAATTGGAATAAATAGACCAAAATACTTAGACATGTTAAGGCTCTTAATAACTTTCACCAAGTTCTTTTAAGAGAGTATGTACCAATTTGCATTTCTAACATCTATGCATAATTTTCTGATGAGACCACTTATTTATTAGAAAACCTTATCAGTACTTACACGTGGACATGTTTCCTTTAAAATCTTTCACTAGTATTCAATGCATGTCTACTTTGTGCAAAATATTGTGCCAGCTATTATCATACTCTAAATTTGTTGCCTTTGAAGTGCACCTGGATTCCTATATATTGTTGTTCAAAGCCCTTCTAAATTACTCTTTTGAAATTATTGTCAGAACCATAGATAACATCTATTTTTAAAAACTTCCTATGGCATTATCTTCTCTGATCACTCACTTTATTCAAAAGTCTTAGTGCCAAACACCTTAAGGCTGGTCCCCAAATTAAATTCAGTCAGAAAAGTGTATTATTTCAAAATCATTTATCCAGCCTGCAGTGTTCCTGTAGTATTATAGAACGAATACTGTTCTTGGGGTTGGAAGATCATTTGCTGGCCTTATAGAATAGCTAATTTAATTATATGTTAAGACTCACTTCCCTTTGCTGAAAAATGGTGACAATAGTTCTTCATCAAAGCGCTTTGATGAATATCCTGAGATAAGGCACGTGAAAATGCTTTGTTAATGAGAAAATGGATTTGACAATAGTATTATTAGCAAGTATTGAAGATGATTTATAGGTGAATTCAAAGAATGGTAACGCACGTATTAAAATGGCATGTCAGAATTATGATGATGACTCTAGTAACACAGTAGGAAAATCTCATTCACAGTTCCACTTTCTCCCTGCTCTTCCTGCAAATAGATGTCTGCGAAGTTTTATTCTTCTCTGTAATGCTCACAAACACTACAATATTGGTAGGATATATAAGCCTCTTTTACTAGTCACTGGAAAGCTTTTAGTACCAACTAAATAAATCTACTTCCAGTGTGATCCCTAGTACCGGATGTTGATTCCATCCTAGTTTCGTCAGTCACAAGTCAAACCGAAGGATTTTGCTGTGATTTCTGTAAATCAGGCTAATTTAGTGTTCTCATATTCTGATTTTTTTATTACATCATTTCATTGACCTCAGAGAGGTGCTGTAATAACCTAACGAACCACCTCTAAGACTTCCTGCCGACAGCTTTAGTGAAAAGAGGCATGCATTCTATCCCCTGCCCCAAGATTTATTGAAAAGCTAAACTGGAAAGTATGTATTTAATGGTTTCATGTAGAATTTGCTTCCAGAGGTTACCTCTTCCCTTTCTGTCTCATTTCCCCCTCCTCCCGTTTTCCTCTCCTCGCTCTTCGCCCAGGGCCCCCCTAGTCCCTGGGTCATTTGTTGCTGGCTCACAGCACTGCGTTTGGTGGCGGAGGCGGAGGAGGTAGGGAAGGGCGGTATTGATAAATTGGCAGCAGATTGGTCGATTGACAGAAGCTGTGAAATTGAAGGCAAGGCCGGAACGAGCCGACTGTGCGCGTGTGACTCCACTGTCATTACTGCCGCTGCCGATGGTGACGGTTATGTGGCACCGGAATGCGTAGTTCCCGCTGCATGCAGAGCGCAATGCTTCTATCGTGACTTCTCCCCAAAACCCGAGCCTCCGATTTCCCTTGTTCGTTCTCACTGTCCAGCCTCATTATTTGCCACCATCTCCAACTCTTTTCTGCTCGGCGAGCTTGGTGACAGATGGAGGTTGTGCTGTAAGAATTAAGAGTTGTGGTCAGAGATTCTAAAAGGATGACCCCAGATCCACTCTTGATAAACTGAAGCTCTGATGTGGTATTTTTCGGGCATGTTTCTGAAGGATGGTGAATTTAAAAATCTTTGGAGGGTTCAGATTTGTTTCTGGCCAGCTGCTTGCTATGAACAGTGTGAAGCAGGAATTCTTGACCAAGAGCCTCAGATTCCATTACCTTTTGGCTATGGAGCTGGGCAGAAACCATGATTTGTCTATTGGCTCCTGGCAGATTTCTGAAATTGAAATCTACAGATTTGTTTTCCCAATAGGAAAAAAAAAAATCAGAATATACCTCTATAAGAAAATACGATTGGGTACTTATAGGTGATATTTTATTCAACTAGTAGGCAATTTTAAATGAGTATCAAAAGCCAAACCGGTATGACTATTTCAGGGAGATTTGTTCCCCTTAAGGAACATCCTTACATCCTTGGCTCATGGTCTCAAAGATAGGAAGAATTTTATAGGCCTTTCTTGAATTGATATTTTGCAGTCCTATCAAAAGTGATGCTCATATATATAATCATTTACTCGGATTTAAAGCATGTTACATAACAATAACATTTTTTCATTCCTGTACAGTTGTTTTGAAGTTACCAAGGAAAATTAGTTTTTTTTAAAGCTCCTAAGCCTATAAGTTATTTTCTATATTAATGTCTTTTAACTCAGTATTGCAGTTAAAATTTGCTCCAATGCTGTATCTTTCATTATAGAGGAATTGGACAAGCCCAAGGGACAAGTAATTTATATTGCTAAACCTTGACCAAGTTCATGAATTTTAGGTCTCTAACTACAGCCTCTCCGAAATATGGGCCTTTGGTGCCGTTTTGCCACTTTTGTGAGCAGGAAGACATGCTTCAGTGTGTTCATTAGCAACTATGTCATTGTAGTTTCGGTTGCCCCAGTTGAGCCTCCCACTTGTCACCCCCTTATTTCCCAGAGCTATTTTAATTGCTGTCTCCCTTCATCTAGATTCAAGCAGTTGAATTATGTTGCATTGTGTCCTTTGTGTAAAGGGAATTCTGAAGTGCCAAAACCCCATGTGGTTTTAAGGAAGGAAATGTAGAAAATAAAACAAGAGACAGTCTCCCCACTTAGGAGTTCCTAATTGGCCTCTGTTTGTGTGAATCTGCAGAGGTGTGCCACAGCACTAAAGACATCCGCGGTCTAAAACAGAATGCTCAAGTGAAATGGGTAAAAGGGCCAAAAGGAAGATATTTACATCCCGGGGATGTGATGCACAGCATGGTGACTGTGGTGAGCAATACTGCATTGTGTATTGGAAAGCTGCTAAGACAGTAGATCTCAGAAGTTCTCATCACAAGAAAAAAAATGTGTAACTATGTGTGGTGATGGATATTTACCAGATTTATTGTGGTGGTCGTTTCATAATATATACAAATATAGAATCATTATGTTGTACAACTGAATCTAATACCCTGTCATATGTCAATTATATCTCAATTAAAAATATTGTTGATAACCCTGTCAAAAAGTCAATAAAAGAAAATGTTGATAAGTTGAGGCTGGAAGGGTTATCTGAATGCTGGCATATCTTACCAAGAACGGCACACAGAAAGTCTTTTGAGGGTATGAGTTTAGATTGAATATGATCTAGTTTAACCACCAACAAATGTGCAGTAGAGATAACTAAACAATATTTGTTGCCCTGAACTCTGCCTGGAGCTGGTTGTCAGGGAGGAAGGAAATAGAAAAGGTCACTTAGAGCCACGAAGAGAGCATGGCCCTGCCCGTGGCCAAACTCAGTATCTCGTAGGAGAGAAGATTATAAAATTGTTATGGAGACAACATATTTGTGACCCTTGGTGTCTGACACAGTGTCACCACTGAAGTCACACAGTTCAAAAAGCGCCTCAGAAGAGACAGAACGTAAGACTGGCTCTTTGGGAAGAGAGTTGGCCCGAAAAGGGAAGAGGGACTTCTCTTGACCATTCCTTTGTTGAATGGGACCCTCCAGAAGAAGGTTAGGAAGGTCAGTTATTTCCCAGGTATTTATTGAATGTCACAAAGTTGGGGAGGTAGAATAAATAAAGGAGGGGAGGTCTTTGTTGAAAGTAGCTGGCAGCTGGCGCGGGCAGAGCCATCGGGAAGCAGCGGCGGGAGTTGTAGGGAGACAGACTTTCCCAGGCAGGGGGCCTGCGGGGTGCGGGGAAAGGCTCCACTGAGGGGAAAGAGCGAAAATCCAAACAATGGAAATGGAGAATAGACATCGGCAAAAGGCAGCGAGGGGGCAAACTACCAAGAAAGGAGAGGCCATTGAAATCTGGAAGTGAAGGAACCAGAGCTCACATCTAGTTAAGCGTCTGCTTTCACAGATCAGGCCACGGCCCAGGGGAGCTCTGGTGAGTGACTGAAGTGGATCAGACGGCCCGGCAGGGGCGGGGCGGGCCTAGAGCCCGCTTAGCCAGCCCTCTGGCCGCTCGCTTTGCTTTGCATCAGGAAGAAAGGGGAGACCACAATACAGACGGGCGCCTTGCCCCGTTCTGTGTAGACGCGGCCGGAGTGTGACACAGGTGTGGGAAATGCATGCCAGATGCTACCTTGCCTAAGTTTAAACCCCGGGTGGTAACTGGGACATCAGGTCCTTCTGCGGATTCTCTGAGCTCCTGAGAAGTGACCCACAGATGGTTTAGCTTGGAACCAGCAGAGGACGAGCTGACGGTGGTCAGGCCGTAGAAATGGTGGAAACGCAGAGCCACGCCGGCCGGCTCCGTCTTTGCGGCCAGGCTCTCGGCACCACGCACACAGCGGCGCCGGGTGGCAGAGGGCCCTGTGCCCGGAGCTTCGCTGCACCGGATTCATCGGCGGCCTGGAGGACCCTCCGCTCCTCCATCGCACCAGCACACTCCCCCTCAGCCCTCCCGTGTCCACATCCTTTCCTCCCCTCAGCTGTCTGTTAGTGAAAAGCTGTAGACATGGTCGGCTCTACAACTCCTTCAGGTTTAAAACTCCCTGCTTATATGTATATATAATATTATATTAAAATTGCTTGGAGAACATTCTGCCATCTTCCAAAATAACTGCATTCACAAAGAATTAGAAAGTCAAGGGATGCACAAAGCTCCAGGAGCAGTGATACCGTCGATTATTTTTAAATTGCATATCAAAGGGAGCACGCTCGAAATGCTTCCTGAGATCATATTTAGCATCATCTCTGGCTTATTTGTATGCATTTTTGAGGAAATGCAAAATTTTAAAACTGGAACTTCTTTGTGTGTGTATGTATTTATGTTTATGCATATTTTATAAAGATGGCTGGCAAGATGAGTCCAATATTCATTGCATTTTCCCATGAGTGGGAAACATTCAGAAACTCTGGGCTGTGGAAAGAAAATGATGTATACGTAGCACACAGTGGTGTAAGATGTTGCCTAAAATGATTTTGTCAAGATTGTGATAGCGTTTGAGAACTCAGCTAACAGATTTTTCAAACTCATGCTAGTCAAAGACCAAGGCAAATTTATGGAAATTTAAATTAGATTTCAGGTCAAAGCTTGTTCATATAATCAGATACCTTATAGCTAGTGTGTTACATGGGTTGACCTGAGTAGAAAAAAAAAAAGTAGAGTGAACAGAGAAAAAATAAAACACCTGTTGACTCAAGTGCAAACATTGTATGTCGTTAAAACTGCTCAAGATTGAGACAGTGGAAGAATTAGCTCATCCCTCCCATTCTAACGTTTCTGAAAAAGAAACCTGCCCAAGCCAACCCTAGAGCATCATGCAAGCAGGACAGTACACAGGTAAATAGGTGAAGCACCTTCTCTTTGCTGGAAACTGGAAGATGAACGGGGTCTTGAGGCCCTGAGAATTCCAGTTTGTAGGATGTGCTGGAAAAGGGGCCAACAGCTATGCCGTGATTCATCCACTTTGTTTTAAAGACAACCTCTTAAAAACTGCCATTTACAAGATATGGAAACATCCATGTATTTTCCTTCAGCAATCTATATTTAAGACATTCCTTGGCTTTGATCCACAATGTTTTCCAGATTTATTTTTCCTTGCAGTAATTGCTTTAGCAAATGTAGATAGCCAGCCAGCCCACCCTAACTCTAAACTACGAATTCTGCCCCAACAGCTTCACTCAACAACGAAAATGGGATTAATTTATGCTCTAAACTGTGGCGATTCTGTCCACTAATTAGAGTATTTCTTATGGAACTTGGAAAGCATGTATTCCTCTCATTTCTCTCTCTCTGCCTATGAGGACTACCTTACGTGCAACATTGATTCCAATTCTTTGTTGAAATGAGTGGCATCCTGTGGGGCTGGGGCTGGGGAGAAGCATGGACTTGCTGGGTGATTCAGTAAATTACAGCATTTTCATGGGATTATAAATTCACAGACAGAGATCATTGCTGTTACCCATAAGTTTTCATTGGCTTTGAAAAAAGGAGAAATCAGTCTTTGTCAATTGATTGGATGTAGCTTGTCTATAAAAACCAAAAATCACCATGGCACCCTACTTCTCAGCATTTATTTGAACAGCACTGGGGTCATTTTCAGACAGTCTGTTTAGCTATTTGACAACTAGCTTCCTGGTTAATTAAGCATTTCAAGCCAGGAAGCAATGTACTCGTGCCCGCTTGAACCCGCTGAAATGCTTTAGTTCTACTTTCCAATCATGAGGTGCAAGAAATATCATCCTAAGTTATACCAATCGTCCTTAGAGCCCATATATTATCTTTTAAAGAATCTAGGAGATTGAGGACCAGTGAAGAAATGATCATTCATTAATTTATTAACTATTTCTTGGATTGGGTTCCCCAATATGCACACACTTTGGGGATGTTGAATTGAATGAGTTTGATAGCTGTTGCATAAAATCATATATTTTAATATGGCCCTTTCAAACCACCATATCTATTGCAAAAAATGTATTCCAGAAGGCATTGGCAGAAGCAGTGCGTTACAGATGGAGTGTAGAAGTGATCTTAGTTTATGCAAATGACTACAAATATGCAAGATTTGGTGATCATGCACACATAAGGACGACGCAGAAAAAGGATTTGCTGTAAGATATGTATCAAGAGCAGCATTTCTTCCACTGATAATTGACAAGTGAGAAAGCTGTAGAGAAATACAGGGGTTGGCAAAAGTAGGTTTCCATCTGTCATGCAGGTTATGATATTACAATATTTTATTAACTCAACAAGAATAAACCCTGTATCTCACGTACTCACAACTGTAGACCCACTTTTGCCCACCCCTGCATGTTAAAATTCATGGATCTGCTGTATCTTGATAGTATCAGGTGAATATGTCCTATTAGATTCCAGTGGATCTGTAAATCCATGATAATCTTAAATTTACAAAAAGTTACATTTGTAAATGATCAAGTGAAATAGTAACACTTAATCATCGAAAGCAGCAAAAGCTTTCTACCTATTTTCTTCAGGGCACATGTGGCCTTCCTGGAGTTTGCTTTTCCTTCATAGCTGTAGTCTCAGGCTCTTGCCTTCACAGACCATGCCGTTAACTATTCATTAAGTTACCCATTTGTTTGGGATGCCAGAGTGCTTTCTGTGAATTGATTCTGGACCTTTGGAATCTCTCACAATAAAAGTTGAATTTCAAGCTAGCTGTGTATGAACAGAGAGAGGAAATTGTAGCCAAAGGGTTTTCCAGGTTACTGAGAAGATTGCCTAGAACACCTAGGAGGTCGACGGTCAGTGACTTGACTCTTTCAGATGAATGAAAGGATTCTACTGATCCTACTGAATTTGCTCCTGTGGGGAGAGTGAGGGGAAAGAACTGAGCCCTCGCTTGGTGGTTTCTTCCTTTAAACTGCAGCTAATGGACAAAGGTGTTGGCTCTGGGGCTTGGGGGGAAGAGGGAGTGGAGTCTGGCTGGGGTTCTTTGGAAGGGGGCCATTGAGAAAGCACCTTGGGTTGTTGACAGTGCTCGCCAAGGAGCAAATGCACTTCCTACCTGAGTAATTAAGAGTCTACTGTCTCCTTAATGCTCGGGTGGTAGGGAGAATCTTTTGCTTTGCAAAGGGTTTGCTTTTGAGTAAAGGTAATTGGCGTGCTGTACCGAATAATGCCAAATTGCCTGGTACTTCTCAAGCTTGCCTCGTTTTCAGTGTTTCCTATTCAGTGAGGGTTAACCAATTTAAATCTAAATTTGGGTTCCAAAATGATTTCATGTGGCGCTATTGATGTGTACCATGCATGCAACCTATATCTTATACATTGGAGCATCAGTTACGAAAGGCCCAGGTGCCTAATTCGGGGAGAAATTCATGGCTTTAATTCTGTTAACTGCGACTCATATCTGGAGCAGTAAGTCACAAATAAAAGTACAATGATGCAGTTGTGTCAGTAGCTAATAGCCAAGGCTCCCATCTGAGAGGTGATTTTCTTGCGCACAGAGTTAAAGGAGCAGGTAATGGTGTAGTCAAGGTGAGCAGCCGAACGAGTCCAGGACAGTACTTGCAAGCTTTCTTTTCACTTCCCCGTCGTGGAAAAGACGGGATGGGAGCCCTGGGGTGTGCTGAGGTGGAGACAGTTTTTCTTAGCATTGGCCATATGGCCACCATAAGTAAGGAGAAAGTGAATGCTAATCTGGGTCATAACAAAAGTCCAAGTGAAATTGGAGGTTCTGTTCAGCACCTGTGTTTTGATCCATAAAAGCCTAGAATTGTACACTTAGGATTTCAGATGTGGGACAGTCTGCATGTGTCTTTGTAGTACCAACTGCAAACAATTTTTCAATGAGGACTGACTTCTGTATTTAGACTCTTAAACTCAACTAAGAAGAAGTACAAAATTTCACTTAATTTATTACAGGGCCCTACAGCCACACACACAAAATGTTACAGCAATACGTAGAAATAGATACAAATACTTTCCATAAACATGGGATATAGAACTCATTTAGTAAAATCTTATACTAATTGTGTGTAGGATCTGCTTTGGCTTCCGGGAATATGTTTTTATTTAATGTACAAAGAAATACCTGTTAATAACTCAAAGTTGTTTTTTGACGAGCTCATTCATTCAAAACTAAGTTTTTATACTGTGCAAGGACTTTTTCTAGGCATTAAAATGAATACATTAAATTTAGTAAGAGAGAAGAAATATATATATAAATAGTACAAAGACTCATAATGAAAATATCATAGAAGAAAAACATATAAAGTGGAGATTTAGACCTTGAAAGATATGGGTAACATTCTAACCATCCAGGTTGGGTGGAGGAGTTCAGGAGACAGAAATGGCCTGAGCAAAGACAGAGGCAGGGAAACGTTCAGCTTGCTTAAGGAACAGTACTAGTACAGTTTACCTAAGGTAGAAAATCCTGAAAATAAGTGGCTTTTGGAAGATAACACTGAAAAACTTAGTTGGGTTCAACTTTTCGAAGGCCCAGAATGCCACGTTAAGTAGACTTTTTAATATCATTGGGCAAGTGACTGAGCTCTTTGAGCAGGAGTTAAAATTACGTTCATGTTCTATGAAAGCTCGTCTGATGGGACCTTCTACAGGTGTGTCAGTTGAGTTTGTAAGAACTAGATAAGAACTTGAACATCAAAGGGACGCAGAATGAAAAGAAGAAATATGCCCGGGAGACTCTGTGAAGTAAGAATCTGTAGAGCTTGGCAACTGATTGGAAGTCAATCAAAAGGACAAATAAGGAATGGCCAGAAAGGAGGCTGAGGTTAGAAGGGGGGATTTTAGGTTTTAAGATACTGGATATGAAGCAGCCCCTGAAGAATGTCTGTGTGTGAAATTGAATAGACTAGGGGGAAGGACACTGGAGTGGAGGGCAAGCCAAGTCAAAGCCAGGGACCAAGAAGGTGGTTGACCCCACAAATTGAAATACACATTTAACAACAGAAGATACCAAAATCAAACATCTTATTTTGCGATTACACTGAAATATGTAAGAATCTCAACCTGAAATGCTTCATTAAGTACAACTATGTGCACTGAATAAAATTAAGAACAGGATTTTTTTAAAATTTCTAAACTTTAGCAAGAAATGTAGACTAGGGGTAAATATAATTATTAGTCATCAGCTGTATGTAGTTTATAGTACGTAGTTTTAAGCAATCATTTCAGTTTTTGGAGTGGTGAGGAACCTATGTTACGAAAGCGTGGCTCTTTGGTGGCTGGGAATGTGGACTCTTCTCCCAGACTACAGAGCTATGTGTGGAACTGACCTTCGGACTCAGCCACACACTCACCATGTGGGGGAAGAAAGCAGATTAGCTGGTGGGTACGTGTGTAGAACTCTATAAAATACAAACTTATTTTAAAGGCAACCTTCGAAAGACACCACTCATCATCTTAGAAATTTGTAAAGTAAATGAGGGGAAAATGATTTTTTTGGTGTAGTGGAGAAAGTTGAAAGCCTTTCAATTCCAGATGCAAAGAAAGGTGACTCTGCTGTGTGCTGATTGAGTTACCTTGGTCAAGTTCTCTAACTTTGTTGAGCTTTAGCGCCTCGCCTGTACAGTGAGGCTTAGATCTACCTTGCATGTTACTGTGAGGGTTAAAGATACTATACGTAGGACACGTGGCCCATAACAGGCTCTCAAGGAGAGCCACTGTTAGGATTTTCTAGCCTGTTACTGGGAGGTGGAGACTGAACCAGACGTGAGCTCTGCGTCTCTGTCCTTCGTGTCCAGCAGCCTCTCAGGGATGTCGTATTGCTCCCACTCCCCGCGAAGTGCGCAGTGCTGCCTGAAACCAGAGGTTCAGCCAGGACCTGAATTCAGTGGCAAAGTCGACGCCCTCTGGGCCAGTGTGAAATTAAATGAGGACCCCAGACCAGGGAAATGTTTCTTCATTGAAACAGATATTCCAGCACATACCCAAATCAATATGGTGTTTGGAGTCACCCGAAACCTCCGATTTGATCCTGCATGCTCGTTTAAGGCTTACTGGTAGAGAATTGTCACTTCTCCGCAGCACTGGGAAGCCGCAGCCGGGGACACAGCAAGGCAAGGTGACTCAAGCTAGGAGAGGCCAAGGTCTGCCTTCTCCGGGGGACGCTGGCTTAGGGGTTAAAGGAGATTCTCCTGGTGGCCAGTGGATGAGTTAGGACTTTGAGATCATGGTGTTTCCGGGCTACCTTCTTTTCCTTCTAAACTCAGAGTTTGCGTCTTCTTTCCTTCTACCCTTGGGAGGAATGGCTGTTTCCAGGTGCGAGCCTGCCTGGTGACAGTTGCAGAAGTAATAATTAGCCATTTGAGAACGCATTCCTGTTCACAAGCCCTTCTCACCATACCCGCCGAGTGCAGGCCTGCCCCGGGGAAGCTGCTCAGATGCCGTAGAAAGAACATGAAATCGTCAGGCCTACATGTGAGTCCTTGCGATCAAATGTATCACTTATTTCTGCGTGAGAATTTCTTCATCTGGACACTAGGGGCAATGGGTCCAGCCTCCCAGACCCCTGGGGAGGTTTCAGTGTGCTGGGGCCTGTGTTTTGTAAACTCTAGAGCACCATGTAAATATATAAAACGCGGACGTCTTCCTCACCAGGGTACCAAGATTGCATTTCCTCCCAATTTCTTCTCTCACTTGCATCCTTCAAATGTGACTTTTCCCACTGAGCTTCACGCTCCCTGCCCATTTCCTGCCTCTCCTTATTACGGAGAGAATTGGCATTCTGGCCCCTGCCCCCTGTGCCAGTTGGCAGAGTCTGTAGAAGGCAGATGCTCCATTTCTGACATCACCACCAAATTCTCTCTCGGCTTTCTGAGAGGAGCCCTCCCCGGCCCCTTCGTGCAAGGGAGCTGGCACCGTTCTCTGCCCTGGCGCTCTGTCCCCCCATTTCATTCCCCTCTGGGGAGGCGTCCAGGCACCGCTGGGCCTGCCAGCGGGAACACCCTCTCATTTCCTCCGTCCCGCCTGCCTCTCCCTCTCCCCTTTCCTCGCCATCTGACCCTCAAAAGTTTGTAAATGACGTTTACTCAGAGGCCAAGAGAAAACAAAATTGCAGACAGGAAGAATCCGGTGAACATATGGTTTGACTTTAAATGAATTTTGTCCCTTGCCCGGGCATTTGGACTGACGCCACTTGTCACCTCCGTGGTGAATTCTCAGATCCCCGTCGGATTCCTTTTCTCTTTCTCTGCTGGATGAGTCTTTGCCCCTTCATCCGCCCTCATCTCTCAGTTCTAGGATCTGCCTTCAGCCTTTTTGGTAAATGGGGTTGAATACAGTGACCAGTGATACAGGTTCTTAGTTGGCTTTGGAATTTAGAAAAAGAATGGTTTTCATTTTGTTAGTTTTAGCAATTTTAAAGCAGCATCCCATTTTGTCATTACTGATTTTTTTTTAGATGTCCTTGGTGAAAGAGAGAGGGGCTATTTATTTAATATTAGTATTTCCCACAGTGTAGCATTTTGGGAAACATAAGAATTTAAGGCCCCTAGGGAGCATTTCGATGGCTTTTCATTCTGGTGAGAGTCAGATAAAAAATTGCAGCCTCGTTATTTTTTGGAGCCCTCTAGAGACTGGGTCATTCCGGACCTGAGTACAGTTCCTTCAGTGACGTCCCCCCAAGGCTTCTGCAGCAGCCGTGTTAGAGGGGCTGACCCAGAGCAAGGTCCAGTGGCCACACCTGCCTGCGTGTGCTCTGGCTCACACTGTCCCCAGAAGGGCCATGATCCCAGGGCGGGGCGGGGAGGCCAGGGAGGGCCTCACAAATCCTGACAGCCAGCCTCCGCCTCAGCCTCCGCCTCAGCCTCCGCCTCCCCAAGGCGGCTTGTTAGCTGCAGTGTGCCTCCCGGCGCCTTCCAGGTTCCTCGTTGGGAAGAACCTGGCGGAGGACATTCGGTCTCTCCCCCGAAACGGAGAATGTTCTCCTCTAACCCAAGCAAAGGCGATGACGTGAAACTCACTGCCCGAGCTGTTCTGTCCTCAGTAGCCATGGAAATGTTAGCAAATAGGAGAGGGCTTGCTAAATACTGATCCTGACAGGTGCCCCTCTGAGATGCCGTCTCATTCGGGGCTCTGGTCTGTTGGCGCCTCCCCACTCCGCATTTCAGCGTTTTGGGTTTGTTTTTTCACTTCTAGTGGACTTTATTGCTGTCGTGCTCTAACCACAGTAAAAGGGGCCTGCACGTTCCAGGCCTGCGTCACACGTCACCGCAGCAACACCAGGAATCACGCGGACACGTTTCCATCCCACCCCAGCCCTAGGCACAGGATGAGTACCTGTGACAAGAACATTTTTTTAAGGAGACGGAATAGATTAATAACAAGTGACTAGGAACCACAAGTGACTTGAAAACTTAAATGGCAATTTTAAATGGCAAAGGGGCAGGAACCTAAGACTGGGCTTCTCCTAGCCCGTTCGCTTTTCCTGACCAGTGGCGAGCACGTGGTGACCCAGCAGTGCTTCTTTCTGTCGAGGCATTCGGATGTGACAGGAACGCAGATTGGTGTGTTTGCTGCTAAGCCACAGTGACAGGCTTTGTAAACATCAGGACCTGTTGCCTGCCCTCGGTGGGTGGGTCATCATTGGTCAGTCGTGATGGCTCAATAGCAGTTGAACAGCTGCAAGTGTCATCGTAGCATAGTTTATAACAGCAGAATAGTCAAGTCAGCCAAATGTTTATCAATATGGAGACGTTATGTAAATTACAAGGAGAGATTGTACCACCCTTAAAAGTAATATTCTAAGTGAATAATTATTGATGAAGAGATATTCACATACTTTATTTCATGAAAAAGGAAGATTGTGCAATATTGAATATTCTGTGATTGCATTTTTGCAAAACTAAAAAAGAATATGTACGTAGGAAAAGTGTTTGGAAACTGTTCACAGTGGTTAACCTTTGGTGGTATTATAATGGATATTTTCTTCGTTTGTTTATGTATTTTATAATGAACTTGTATTGCTACTGTAATTTTCTAAGTTATTTAAAACATAACAACATAGGGTAGAAAAACCAATATACCACCAACAGCCGGGAAGAAGACAGGCACATGACGTGCGGCGGGGAAAGGATGTTGATGTGATGCGTTTGCGAGCGACGTGGCCCCGGAGGCCGCCCTGCTGATGGTGCCGAAGGCTGGGCTTCTCCGGAGAGCCAGCCAGCGGAGAGGCCGGGCCAGTCCCCGAACAGCAGGAGCATATCGAGGCTGGAAAGGCCCCAAGGCGCTGCGCTTCCCTCGAGCCCGGAGCTCGGTTTGTGTGGAGAAAAGCTGGAAAAGAAAAAGCAGCTCCGCATTTTGAAAGCTAGAAGGCCATGGGCGTTGCTGGACTATTTTCTTTCAATGGGTGCAGGGAAAGCATGCTGCTTTGCCCAGCTGGCGCCCGCGGCAGGCGAACAGAGGGCCTCCCCATTCCGTTACTTCCCTGGCAGCAGCAGCATCCGTTGGCTCGGCTGCGAAAGTGTAAGCGCAGTGGCCCGCGGGCCACGCTCCGTAAGGCAGCGGCTCCCCGGCCGGCGTAAATGCAGTGTCAGGTCTGGACGCAGAGCACACTGCGTCCCGCTTTGAGAAAGTGCTCTGGGCCACGGAGCCAGCCATGGAGACCGGGCAAATGCTGGTGAATCCCGGGGGAGAAAGAGAATGTTTTTCTTTGACCCATCAGCTCTGTTTCTGGCGATTCACAGGGTGTCATCCTGGTGAGAGTTGTGTCCATTCCAGAAAGCTTTGTTCCACTTTTTCAGTGTGGGCCTGGGCATGGTCGTGTCTATGAAGCTTACACGGGTGATTTTCATGTGCGGCCAGTGTCGAGAAGTCTCATCTGGAATGGTCACGCTTATCAAATGCATCCAGATATGTAATAATGACAATATAAACACTTTCAAGTGCCCAAATGGTGCTCATGCCCGTGATCAGTGGGCCCTGCTTCTCGCACTGATTTTCCACCAGTGAGAGCAGGTCTGTGGCTGCTTCTCTGCCCTGTCCTCTTTGTACGCAATGAAAAGCTTGGCCGAGATGGCCTTTGACTCTGAAATAAGACAAGCCAATTAATGAATCCTTGTCAGAACTGATCCTTAACTCTTTTATCCATAATGCTCGTTTTTACCCACTGAGAAAAGCTAGACCATCAGGTGGGCACATCAGCTCAAGACCTGTTCACGCCACTAATGCTGACCACTGAAGAGCAGCTCAGACAGACAGAGAGGGCGGGTCATACAGACATGACTGACTACCTACTGTGTGTCAGGAACTGCTTTCAGGGCTATGTACTTATTTTTACTTAATCTATAAAAAAACAGTTTAGTTTGTTTCTGTTTAGTAAAATTCAGTGATCTGGCTCCTACATGGAGTACTGAGATACACTCGTTGCGATTTTTCAGGTAAGGAAGTAACACGATTCCTAGGGCCGTAGGAATTGCGCGTTTAAACCCTGTCTTCCTGCTTAGGACCTGTCAAATCTTCCGCAGACTGAGTGAGACCAGCGGGGGGATGGACCGAATCATCACTGGATTAGTTGTCATCAACACAGCAGCCTCTAGTTTTTCTGGCTTGTTTCCTTTATTTCTCTTCTCATGTTTTACTTGGTTTTTAGAGATGATGGTGGCTGAAAGGATAGTGCTTACCAGAGATAAAATCTTATTTATGCAAATAACTTTTTGCTCTTTCTAGTGAACCATCAGGTTCCAGGAAAAGTTAAGGAGTTAATCAGGTATTTCTCACCACACTTTTTCATTGGCAACTGTTTTTTCCAGGTTGTGTGGGTAATTGAAAAGATGCTGCATTGCCTATTACTCTTTGATGTCGCCTTGTCTTGTAATCCATTGCTATCAAATTTCGATCATTGTTTTCTAATAATCTTAAATTTGGAATAGACTACTAAGATAGAATGGTATTATTATCATTATTATTATTATTTGGCAACAGAATTGAAGTCTGGGCTATAAGTGGTTTGCAGACCACCCATAGCTTTATGTAACCTTAGAGATCATGACTGAGTGGACAACTGACATCTATAAGTGATGCCTCTCAAGTGGCTGCCTAAGGAACAAATACTCTCTTTTGTGAACTGAGGATCTAAAGCAGAAGAAGGGTCTTAGTGCCAGTTGAATGCATGTTTGTTCCCAATTACATATTTCTCACATTTTCCCTTAGCAGTTGGTTAATTGCTTTAAAAACATTTTATCTAAGGTGTTTGTTTTTCTAACAGAGATGCATTCTTTTAAGAGTATTTTCAACAAAACATCCAAGGTTTCAAGAAGTAATATCAGGACAGCAAGTGGGTTTGACTTGAGAAATTGGGAAGAAAGTGGCCTCTCCCGCTTGGAGTGTCAGTTATAAAAATCCAAGTCATCAGACAGGCCTGGACCCAGTTCTGGATCTGTGTTGAGAGGCATGTTGTGGTCTGAAAGCAAAGCTAGATCAGATCTAAGATCTGATTCATGTAATAGTGGAAAGAGTTCAGCCTGCCAGGAGATTCAAGCAGGACTTTGTTTTATCAAGAATCGAACAGTTGATTTTGGTTTCCTCAACAAGATGTTCCTACTTTTTATATTAGTCACCTCAGTGGGTTTTTTTGTTTGTTTTTATTGTGGTTGTGGTTGCCCTACCCTTGGAGGTAAGTAGATTAGTTTTCGTTCTAAAAATCATTGACTAGTCAGTCCCTGTGTTCTGAACATCAATGGTCTTTTAAAGCTATATTCATTAGTTTGTTGAGACAAACATGATTTTCTAAGGGAATTTGAGGTTTCACACTCTGCTGGGAAACTTCGTGGAAAGGAAGAGAGATCTTGCCTCCTTAGTTCCAGAATCTTTTACTTCAGTGACCCATTTCCTCTCTGGGATTGGGGTAGAGTTCTTGGCACAAAAGATACTAACAATTGTCTTTCTGGGAATCTTCGTGTAAATGACAAAGTCTCTGGACTTCAATTCCCCTAAGCCAGCACAATGGGTAGATTAATACGTTCCTTCTCGGCAGGAATAGACACTGATTTTTTTTACAGAAGGAGGGAAAAGCTTGTTGGGCTAAATCAGTGATTGCTATGGCAACAGGTACTCTACATGTTAGAAAAAGAGAGGGAAAATGCTATCACAGTTCTCTAGAAAGGAAGAAAGCAGAAAGCAGTCCACAAACATTTTTTTACAAATCCATAAATATGTATTAGACATCCATGATATGCTCTGTATAGTCTTATCAAAGAGTATAGCAGAAACTCTATGGTGAAATTAAATGTCATTTGCTTTGTTACAATGATCACTACTGCAGAAAACCACAAAAAACACAGTGTACACGCCCTATTTTAAAATTTTATTTAAATTTCACTGCCTTGATAAATCCACATTAACAAAGGCAAACATCTTATTGGGGTAGTGGGCATAACCATCTAAATGGGGACAATTTACTCCCCCTAGAAGGGCTGTCTTTCTCCCTCACCCTCCTAGAATGTCGGGGTTTGCATAACATGTTACATCTTCATTGGACGTCTAGTTCTTAATGTTTAGGGCAGGGTTTCTCAACCTGAGCACTGCTGACATTTTAGCTCAGATCATTCTTTGTCATGGGGCTGCCCTGTGCATTCTGGGATATTTAGCAGCATTCCTGGGCCTTACTCAACTAGATGCCAGTAGCATCCCCCAAATTATGACAACTAAACGTATCTGTAGACATTGACCCATGTCACCTAGAGGGCAAATGGTCACGGCTTTATAACCACTGGTTAAAAATAACCTAGTTGTGTTCTCAGAGCTTGTGAAGTAACCTGAAGTAACCCCCTGCCACACCAAGGGTAATAAGCGTAAGTATGAACGCTGAACTTTTCAACTTTTTGGTTGATAGGGTAATTTGGGTGACAACAATCGGTGATTTAGCTCACTTGGCTTACATTAGTCTTTGTCTGGTGACAGCCTATTGTATAAATAAAATCACTGATTTTTCTAGCTGTGGTATTTAACTGTGTTACAAGGTGAATTTTGACAAATCAAAAAACGCAAGGATAATATTTCCAATCTTCATTCCTTTATGTTAAAAAACTACTTCCTAATTGTTTTGCTGGGAGCATCTTCATACGAGTTTACATGGAATTAGAAAGGGTTTACGTAAGTTGGAGTATATACCCAGAGCGAAGATTTCACAATGGAAAAGAGAAAAGAACATAATTTACTGCAGTTGAGAGTGCAGATTGTTTTTATGGACTGAAAAACCATTGAGCTAAAAGAGAACAGATAAACATTTGGAGCATGGAAATCCTTCCTTTGGTCTTGTAAATGTCTTCTCATGAATTGTATTTGTGAGACTGTATTATAATGCCAGATAAAGTGACCACAAGCAAAGCTTTCTAGGTTTCTTAATGTACATGCTCTGAAAATCGACGCCGGAAAACAATAGAGTATCCTTGGAGGGTAGTGGGATTTTTTTCTCTCTAACTAAATCAAGACAAAACTGTGAGGTTGGAAGTATGTTCTGATCCTCACACTTTTTGAATTTTCAGAAAGAATAGAGGTGATGCTCACTTTTGTGTTTGGGATGTTGTGACTCTGTCCTTGACATTTTGTAATTCTGCGAAAAGAGGTATCGAAGGTTGTAAAAGATTACACAGTTTACATACTTTCTTTAATTTAAGTGAGTTTATATATCTGGGCTAAAGATGAAAGGCCAATAAAGTCAGTACTGTCGCTGATCTGACAATATATTTCTTCTGCCCCTTTTTTGCCTACGGACTCATGCCAGGGAAAGTGTGTGCGTTTACCAGCTCACTCTGCTCTTGAGGGTTCTCACGAGGCACAAACGATAAGTATTTAACTGCACGTAGGGTAAGAATAAGATGAATACTGTAATGTGCCTCAGTATTTGCAAACATTGATGCCCAGAGCCCACCTTTGCTAGATAACTCATAACCATGATGTTTTTCGTGTCCGCTTGCTCATTTTATCTTTTCCTCTAATATTTGGAGCATCAGCATTTTAGTACCAATAAACAAGAGTGAATGTGAGGGAGGTGGATGGGGGAGATGGTTAGACAAAAAAAAACGAGAAAATTTTTGGAAGTTTCAAAGATTGTTTTTAGCAAAAGCACAGAGCAAATTTGGTGGCTCTTTAGCAGTTAGCACTTACCTATCGCAGTGAGGGGCAGCTTGTTATATCAAGGTACCCATGATACTACATAGTGCTACTTAGATGCATGGGGGGATTTTATTTTCCCCACATTCATCAGTAAATAAGTCTAAACACTCATGTGTCCTAAATTTATCAAGGCATGTATTTTCCTTTTTTGGAAATCTTCATGAATAGTGAGGTTTCTAGCTGTTTTGTTCTATTTAGATATTAGATGCCTGTTCTGTTTAGATATTCTATTATTAATACCCAATTGCAAGGGGAAGGTAGGTAAGATGATCTCTTGTAAGTTCCTCCAACCATGAAGTTCTCTGATAAAGGATCTTAGGTGCACGGATTTATTTTTTAGAGAAGACAAACAGCAATTTGCTGTCTCCGTTTGAGGATGAGTGAGACGAAATGATGTTGAACAGGACCCTGGACCATTTAGTGCAGCTCCGTGTGAAAACACCCAACGATAAGGGTGTTCGGTCACCAGGAGGATACTGGCGGTGACGGAGGCTAGTGACATGAGGCCGCGCTCCGCGCCTGAAAATGTGGAGTCCTGGCTCTTCATCACTGTGTGGTGGGGACAGACCTTTTGCCCACCTGACTTCATTTCATCAGCTGACAAATGGTTTCAGCGGCCTCTAGATTCCCTCCAGGGTTCAGGAGTTTAGAGTCTAGGACTGAGGGCTCAGTTGTGGGGAGGCAGGATGGTTGCTGAGGGCCTTGGCTCTCCTAGTTCCAGAAGACTCTGACGTCAAGGCTCTGGGAAGGACAGGGCACGAAAGACCTGCCGCTGTCATAAACCCCGGGCCGGTCACAGGAGCAGCTTTCACGGTGAGCACCAGCTTCCTTAGGCTCTGACGGCCCCGTGCAGAGTGGGGAGAGAGAACTCAGCCTGTGGCCTCCTGGCTTACCGTTGGTCAGAATGATTGATTTTCGTAAAATAGGAGATCAGAGTTTTCAGAAAGTGTTTCTCGGTCTATACTCCGCTTTTTCAAAAGGATGCACATTCCTATTTATTCAAATACCTTAGTGACACACCAGCAATACCTTCCCATTCTGAATAATAAACAACTTTTCATCCAAGGAGCCTTTCCTAAATATGGAGTTAATTAAAAATAATATTATATATGTATTATATTTAAATATATATATATTATAATCTAGCTATATATATTTGAAAGGCTACTAGAACTCTTGACAGGAAGGATTAGTGGAGGAGCATTCTAAAGAGCACATTTTTCAAGTTAGAAAGAAACAAGAGGAAATAAAAACAGCTTCGGTCTCATCAGCAGCCTGCCTGGAAGCAGTTGCACAGCACGCTGGGCCTGCCTCGAGATAAATCCACGGTCATTTGGCGGCCTCCGTATTTACCGTGTCTCTTCAGGCGGTTTCCTACCTGAGAGTGGAAATGCTAAGATAAGATAAAACGTCCATCGCATTGGTTAGAGATCTTTGAAGAAATTTACTTTGCATTTTCTTAAGCAGCTTATTGGGAATGGTCTCACCAAAGTGTTCAGATTAAGATAGATGCAGAGCAGTGATATTAAAAGGCCCCCGGGATGAATGTTACACATCAGACAGTTAAAAGAATTGGTGGGTGCCCAGGTGGGTTTATGCTTCTGTGAAAGTGGCCCTCAGCAGCGGGACCTGTCCCTGGGATGATGCTTGAGCAGGCACCTAGGTCACCCGGAGGCCTGTTAAAACAGCGGTTGCTGAGTCTCACTGACCCCCAGGGGTTATGATTTAGTCAGGCTGGAATGGTGCCCCAGGAATTGGCATTCTAGCAAACTCCCAGGTTTTTAAAGTTTCTATAATAAAAATGTATGTGAAAACATTTTCTCATAATTTAAACACCTCTTCTTTGTTCCCCTACAGCTAGTTGTGAGGCCCACAAACGGCCGTGGGGGCTGGGAGAGGAATAACACTGGGTAGATTTTGGCTGCTCCTTTAATTGGCTGAGGTGGGGTAAGAAGTTATTTTAGATGAGGCATGAAAGTCCTTTAAGTGGTAGACTTGTAATTTTGGTAACTGATGCAAGATTTTTGTAACCATGCTAAGTCCCAACCATACTATAGCAGTTTCATTTGCTAAAATCTTATAGTTAATGATAAATATTTTAAAATACTGTATCTGTTGTTTCTATCAGGATGAGAAAAACCTGGTAGCTTAGGTTAGGTTGTAAATAGAAAATATTGTGAATTTATGGATTAAGATTGCCATCAAAGGGCTTAGGAATTAGGTGTTCAGATCACCCACTTAGTACACAGGGCATGCACCAGGGGGTTGGGGATAAGAGATTCAGATCACTGTCTTAGGCACCTAAAACAGAGGTGGAAAATCCTCTCTACACTGGCCAATCTCTGCTAATTGTCAGTATGGCCTCTCTGTTAAATAAGTTTATCAACAGGATCAAATATGAAATGGGAATATTTTGGGTGAAGCTTCAAGCCATCATTGGAAACATTATTTACACACACACACACACGTAGCAAAAATACATATGAAAATAAAAAATATGTTTCCGCTGATGGATAGTGAACTTGGTGGAAATATTTCTCGCCCTGGTCACATTCTCTCATAGGAAACATTCTCTTATAGAGGGACCCTCAGATTCTGCGTTTCTTTGTTCTGGGAAAAACTTCTAACTCAGACACGGAAAGGTCTGGAAACTCAGTGAGTCGAAGCTGAGGGAGGAAAAGAATCCAGCATGTCACAGAAAGAGAGACATTTTTACTGCCCTATTTTGGGTCGTATCTGCAGGGTGATTCGTTGAAAAGTAGCACATTCCCTAAAGAAGTAGGACACCTGGTAACCTTTATTTTCGTAGAAAGACCAAATTTGGCTATAGCCAGATTAGTAAGTAATTTCTGCTTTCCTGAAGTTGTCAAAAGCCCTCTGACATCCAGTGTGGACCCTCATGACTCCCGAAATTCTAGTAAGTGTAATCATTGAAATTCTAATAAGTGTAGCAATAAAATTAGGAAGGCGCGCATCACTGGCCACAGGGTAGTTCGTTTTCCCTTATTAAGACGGTGAGGCAGCTTCAAGTGCAGCTGGCAGGACCCACTTGTGCAGAATAATTAGTGATAATTTCCGTCAAACTTCAGCCGACAAACCAGAGAATTATCTGAACATCTGTCTTACAGTCCTTGGTTGTTCTATTTTTTTAGTGGGCTGACACAAACACTTCTTTTTCCTTATGAAACTTTTCTGTGAAGACGCTAGAGCACCGTGAACAGTGAATAATTCACATGTCCATTGCAATCAGTGCCTCCCTTCGTGACATTTCATGCAGTTCTCAGGATTGATTTAGTCTTTTCAAGAGTGTTTTGTAACTAGGCTGTGGAAGCAGGGACCTAATATCCTTGACAGACACTTGAGTCTAACTGCTTCTACCTCTCAGCACGGCCTGGGGGCCCTGCACCTCCCCAGGCCTCAGTTTGGTTATATGGAAAATAAGTATAAGAATATTTGTCTGACTTACCTCTTAGTATTGCTATTGAAATAGAACCACAAAAATGCGTTGTAAACTGCAAAGCACTACCCATCTTAAAAGTCTGAATATGCAATTTTATATAACACTCATTGTGGACATCATGATGCGATTATAGTGCCACAGAGGGCGGGTGTGTGGCATCAAGCTGCACAAACCAGGTTTTAAATGTTTTATTAATGTTCACATCTCAAAAAAATATTAGAGCTACTAGAATTATTTCTTAATAACTTTACATTGGCAAAATATTTGAGTGAGCTGTGAAGCTTTTATGGTGGGGTATGTTTTACATTAAATTTAGCCTGAAAATGGGAATGGAATAAAAGAAAGAATCAAGTCATCCCTATTAGCTAAAACTTCTTGATGGTCACAGACACTCACTGGATACAGAATAATAGTTATCAAAGCGTGGCCCTTGGAACAGCAGCAGCAGTATCCCTGAGACAGTGACCAGAAATTCTGGAGGGTCCAACCATCCACATTTTAACAAGCCCTCTACATAGAAGAACCACTGATATGGGAGTAAATAACAATGGGGAATTTAAGCATTTGCATTTATTCGTTTACTCAGATATTCTAGAAACTGGAGGTAGAGCAGTGAAAAGATGGACAGAGCCTGCCCTTGGGGGGGGGAATTCTGGTCTGGGGGGGCAAACAGTAAACAAGCAGATACGTTGATAGTGTGATGGAAGTGGTGATAAACACTGAGATGACAAAACAGAATAAGAGGATAGAGTATAAGAAGACTTTCATTTTAGAAAGTGTTATCAGGAGGTGGGGGGAGGTAGGAGAGTGTATGGGGGGGATCATTGGTGATGGAAGGAGACATGACTTGGGGTAGTGAGCCCATAATACAGTATACGGATGATGTATTCTAGAATTGTACACCTGAAACCTATATAATTTTATTAACCAATGTCACCCCAATAAATTCAATAAAAAAGAAAGTGTGATCACAGAAGGCCTCTCCGAAGAGGTGACATTTGGGCCCAGCCTCAGTGAAGTGAGAGGCAAAGCCATTTTCAAGAGGGCAGTGAGTGAGCTGGGCCGGAAGGAGCGTTCCACAGGAGCAGGAGCGTGAGTGGGACACCAGGCTGGGTTCTCCCCCAGCCTCTGACCTCAGCCTCTCTCCACATACCCAACCAGTTCCACTTTCCCTGCACATGGGACTCTGCTGCTTCTGTCTTGGGTCAAATTTGAAACTCCCAATAAAGAATGTAATTTTCCCAGCCACTCTTCTGGTCAGATCCTCACCTGGCTTCCTGCCCCATTCGGAGGCAAAGCTCCCCAAACCTGGTCTCCTGTTGCCTCAGACCCACTCTCCCCACCATGGGCCCCATGGGCCTCCTTCACTTCTTCTTCCCCTTCTACTTCAAGGCTTCTACTCCAACAAAGCCGTGTCATTTGTCCCTCCTTCTGCCTGCAACACTTTTTCCTAAAAAATTGTCTTGTCTTGCTTCAGTCTATCCTTCGGGCCATCACTCAAAAGGTCATTTTCCCCAAGAAGTCTTCTCTGAGACTCTAAAAAATAAATATCTTTCCCTGTGCTTTTCCTCTTTAGCACTTATCAACATCAAATGCATATTTTGATTGTTTTGTTATTTGTCTGTTTCCCTTTCACCAGAATTTAAGTTCTACAACTCTGTGGGGCTTTTGTATGTTCTGTTCACTACTTTATCACCAGCTCCTAGAACAATGCCTGGCATAGTAGGTGCTTAATAAACATTTGATGAATGAATGGATGGATGCCAAGAGGTGCAGGATGATTTTCTACAAAGCCTGTGAATTGGAGGCTTGTTTAGTGTGGGAACCTTAAGACAATGAGAAAGGTTATAGTTGGGTGGAGTAAAGAATGTTTCAGTGGGCTGTGAGACTTTTAAGATGTGAGGCTTCGGTCTATGTCTTCACCCCAATGGCCTTGAGGGGGTCACTGAGCCTTCCTGGGACTCTACTTTGTTATCTGTCATAGGGAGAGGCTGGTAGAAGCAGAGCTGACTGAAGAGGAAGGGAGAAGACTAAACAGTGCCTGTGGACGCTTTCCAGCTCTTACTCTGTAATGCAGCACCTGGAGCTCAAAGACCAGATATGTGGAACAGAGTATTTTATTGTCTGTCTAGAAATTTATTTAGCTATACCTGAGAATAAACAATGTGGTATATGTGTGTCCCGATTCATTCCGAGCTCTGCTCCAGGGCTGTGAGCATCTGAAGCACCCATCCCAGAAGTGGTGCTTAAAGCACTTCCGATGTCTTTATCATAAATCATATGTATTGGTTTTCTATTGCTGCACAACAGATGACCAGAAACATAGTGGCTTATAGCAACATACATTTATTACCTCACTGTTTCATGTGGTTAGAAGACCATGCAGAGTCCAGGGCCTCTGCTCAGGGTCTCACAAGCTTGAGGTCTTCTTCAGAGCTCACCTGGTCGCTGGCAGAATTAATTTCCCTGTGCACCTGGACTTCATGGTGGCTGAAGCATTCAAGGCCAGCAAGAGCATCTGTTTGAGAATCTTTTCATTGAAGGCTTGGATCCTCTTTTTAAAAACTTACCTGATTAGATCAGATCCACCAGGAAAACTTCTTTTGATTAACTCCAAGTCAAATGATTAAGGACCTTTAGGACATCTGCGTACTCTGTTCACCTTTGCCATATAAGGTGATCTAGTCCTGGGAGTGGCATCCTATCACCTTTGCATATCCTATTGGTTAGAAGCAAATTATATCTCATGCTCAAGAGAACAGGATTATACATGGTCATGGGTCCTTGGGGGTCACCTCAGATTTCTACCGATCATGGCATAATAGAGTGTGGTAATTATCATGAGACAGAACAGATAACTTCCCATTTTGTAAATGAGAAATATTCAGGCTATTTGGTTAGCCAGCAAGATTTTATGAGCCCCACTGCCCCTGCATGAAGGATGTATAGAAGCTATAGGTTTACAATGTCTATTTTTGTGCCTGCTTATGGATAAATGTTAAAGTTTGGCAGAATTTAGTCTAAGATTTGTTTTCGTGGAAAAGACCACTTGATAGGGAAATTGTAGGAAGCGAGATCATAGCTATGGTCTACCTCTAATCTCATGTGACCATGAATCTTTACCAAACTATTGAGAAGCAAATTGGCTTAGCCCAGTTTACTTAAGAAGGAAAGCATTAGGGTGCTTCCGTTGTACATTGTCACAAGCTTGAGGTTGCCAAGAAATACTAGAAGGCTATGTTAACAGTTAAATCACGAATTTGTGTAGCAATTAGTGAAACTTAAAAATAGCGTGATAATGATGTTGGGAAAAATGTGCTCTGGGGAAACTTTTAAGTTGAAAAGCCTGTCTCTTTACTCAGTCCTAAGTATCTTTCTAAAAGGATCAACCTATAAACCTAAACGTCTGACTCCATATAGTTGCTGAATTTTTCAGTTGCTTCAGTTTATGAGGGATGGATCCAAGCTTATCTAAAATCTCTAGTACCTTTTAAGAGAATAATTGACTAGAAAACGCTTAACAAAATTTATTTAATTGTGTCTGTGCTGGTGATCCTGGAGTCACATGTTATACATGGAAGTTTCATGAAGATGTCATAGTATTTGATACCATGCTGAAAACAGAACATAGAAAATTGTTCTAAAACTATCCAGTGAAGATATCTCTTTAAAGCGAACTGCACTTTGCTAAATGGATATTTTGTAAGTTGTTAGGTAGAAAATACCCTCTGCTCCAGATTTTATTGTTTTAAAATTCCCTAGTTGGGTTGAAAAAGAAACCAAACAGAGGAACTGGAAGGGAAATATTAGCAATATTTTGAGTCAGTTATGTGTTGAATTCATCAAAACCAAAGGTACCGACTGGTAACTGCTATTCTGTAACTCTCTTAGCCTTTCCCTTTTTGTTTATATTGTGTTTTGTGGTGGTTGATTAACTGATTGAGCATTCCTTCGATCTCTAAATTTCTTTAAAATATCAAGCGTGTCTTGTGACCACCATCAGGTGCAAACACAGCATCAATTAACTTACCAAAACGGAGTCTTTGGTGATTAATCTATAATGACAGGGCTGTTCTCCCTCCTGATTAAATTCATTATCAAGCAGCCAGAGGTAGAGCACTTCCCAGGGAAGATGGATTGCTCTGGAGCTACCTTTCTGCCTTATACTGATGAAGCTAGAGCTGAGAAATAAGAAAGGTGAGAATGCAAGGGGCTCCTTTAAAGTGACTAGCCTGGCCCGGCCAGGCGTGGCTCAGCGGTTGAGCACTCACCTAGGATCCAGGCGATCGGGGTTCGATTCCCAGTCAAGGCACATGCCCGGGTTGTGGGCTTGATCAATGACTCTCATCATTGATGTTTCTAGCTCTCTCTGTCCCTCTTCTTTCCTCTCTCTGAAATCAGTAAAGATATATTTAAAAAAATAAAAATAAAAAAAGTGACTAGCCTATATTTCCAGTGCCTCAACTCCAAAAAGCAAAGTACAACCGTCAGCATGTGTCATATCTAGTCATTCACAAAGCCCTCGAAACTGTTTTATTACCACAGTGGTGGAGTGATGGGTCTCCACAGGGTCCTGTGTGTGAGTCCAGCCAGGAAGATGACTGGCCTTGTTCTTTCCACACTCACTTTGGTGCATCCTAGCACCAGCAAAGCTGGACTTGGATAATAACTTTCTAAATGGTTTTCTGGCCCATTTTCCCCTCTACAAGCCTATCCATAGCCAAATTAATCTCCATTGCTGTGATCTAGTCTCCCTTGTGCAAAATTTACAGTCTATAATTCAAAATTATTCACACACACACCAGAATAGCCTTAAGCCTTTTCCGTATTTAAATTCCTTTCATTCATCCCATTTTTACTTTAGTTGTTTTGAATCTTCAGCGAACTTGTGGGTGCCCGAGGGTAGAAAAGTCCAGACTTTTACTTCATTGTGCCCTGTGTTTCACACCAGGTCAGGCGATGAGTCTATCTGCAGATAATATTCTTTCTGAGGTTTCTTGGGAAGATAACGTGTATGTATATAATGTCTTGAATGGCCTCCTAATCCATCAGAGCCATACTCATCTGAAGATACATGTAGGAGAATACCTAAGCCTACTGTCTGAAAAATGCTACAGGGGCGGGGTTGGGGCCAAGAAGAGGGGAATGGAGAGTGGGGATACACACAATGAAATGCAGCACCCCCTTCCACCTGCCATTGATCCCTGTCTTGTTTTGTTTATCAGGTTTGTTGGTTTGTTTGATTATAGGCAGGAGATATGAGAATTCTGTGCTCCAGATCTTACTATGCGATTCTGATGATCACTCACCTCCTCAGAGCATTTGTTTCCTTTTCTGTAAATTAGATATAATAATACCTAACCCATGAGTTGCTGGCCAAGCTAAATAGGGTATTCTGTGTAAAGCAACTTGCAAAATACCAAGCTTAAAAAAAAATACTCAAGCGATCTTAGTCTTCCCCAGACCGTGAATTAGTCTTAGGGTAATGTTAGTGGGAGGGAAGGAGGCTGACTCTAACTTTATTATTGGTTATTTAGAATATTACTCATATTGACATTGAATTCTAGAGCATGGGACATTTAATCACAGCTGTGATTATTTATTTTTGAAGAGCCCTGCCTTTGCTGAGGTTGACCCGGTGGAGGACCTGTGGGTGGAAAGCGGGTTTAATCATTCAAGACATCTGATCATCCCTTTACTCAATCTTAATATTATAAAATCTCAAAATGTAATAATAACAGCTTTTTGAAGAGACATCCTTCAAAGAAAAAAAAACAACAACAACTAATAATAACGGTGATGCAAATAAGCGTTTTGACATTTCTGGACTTCCTCCTTCAGTTTACGGTTGATGACATAGTTCAGATTTTTCCGAGTTGGTTGGGTAAGTTTCAGTGCGGACACAAAGGCTGATGCAGGTATTTCATATGAATCCCTTTTTTTCCTTCTAGCATCTGTCCTCCTTTGTATTCCCGCAACACCCGTCCCCATAAACCACCTGGGATTGCCTTTCCATTCAGTAGTAGGGCGAGGCAGTAAGAGTGAAGCCAGAGACAGCGACTTTCCATTGCTACACTGGGGAAATTAATGAAACAACCAGTATCTCCCTGTAAACAATGGCTTGTTCACTGCAGGAGAGCAAGTATCTTCAGCAGGATTCCTTAGGATCCAGACTCTTTCTGGAAGTACCTTCAACTTAGAATGTTGCCATTTCCAAGAATATTTGAACATTTTCAAGAAATATTCTTTCTAACCTAAAAGATGTAGAGGGAAAGGAGGAATAAATAGGAGAGAGAACACTCTGGAAGTCCCACAAGAAAAATTTCTCTCTCTCGCCCCCTCTGGGGCAGTTCAGTCTCCAGGATGTGAACTCCAGTGGTCTGCGATGCTGGTCATAGCAATTTTATCTGTGAAGAAAGTACTTCAGCGTGATAAACAGTGAGATTTCCCAAAGGCAAGGGAGTTTGTGGCTTCTTACAATGGAAAGTGTTACATGTACTGGAAAGCTGATTAATGAATCTTACTCATAAACATTGCCAAGGTTAATGATCCTTATGGTAGAGCATACACACAAATTAGAAGAGCCATGGAGTCTGAGTTTTCCCTCCTTCATTTCCATTTTCTTCCCCTTAGGAGTTCTGTGACCATATATAGCCATGGCATCAGCTTATGGTTCATAGGATTCAAGTTTTCTGTTTAGATTCATAGATGAAAGTCTGGGGTTGAATGTGATTATTGTAAATATTTCTTGATTTCTGGTAGCAAGCTGTCTAATCCTTCCTGCATTAAGAGGGGCTTATCACAATTTTCTTCTCTTTAAAGCACTTGGCTTTCGCAGCCATGCCTTAGAAAAGCATTTACATTGCTCTGAAAGAAGAAACAGTGCTGATAAAGTAAGAAATGGGCAGGACATTGCAGCCCGATTTCATGTACGAATATAGCCCTGCCTTTGGTTCCCAGCGCCTGCCCAGGAGACAGACTCTGGACTTCCTTCTGTTGTAAAACTGTGTTGTCTGCCTGCGGGGCTGCTGCCGAGGCAACGGAGGAGTCAGTGATGTCACAAGCTCAGACTCTGCCTGCCAGAGACAGTGTTTGCCCAGAACAGGGTCAGCTCTGCTTGGAGACAGTTTTGAACACCCCATTCCAAAGAAATATAGTTTAACCTTTAGTTCTTTCAAGTTCCCTCTTTAAATATATTAGTCTCTGTTTGTTGTATCTCCAGAATCAGATAAAATCTTATACTAGAAAGAGCTAGGATTTATTGAGCATTTATGATGTGTAAGTTACTATGCACTATGCTTTGCTTTCATTATCTCATTCAGTCTTTACAAAACCCCTAAGAGATAGAAGATATTATTTTCATATTTCCTGTAGGAAATCAGGAAACCGAGGCTTGGTCAAGTTGACGTAAAGCTTTGGTAGATACCAAAGCCCATGTTCAGAATCATTGGGAACTGTAGGCGACTTTCACAGTCAGGCCCATGATAGTTGACAGGGCCAGCCTGGGACTTTGTCTAACAACCCATTTTTTCCCTTATTTTTCCTCCCCAAATGCCACCCTATTTCTAAAGCTCTGATATCTATATGAAAGACAAAAGGAAGAAATTTAACTTGAGAAATTCTGTTTTATCAAAAGATGACCACTAGAATGGAAGAAAATGCAAATCTACACTTGAAATCCAAGTACTTGTATGATGACCCTGAAATGAAGTAACTGGGATCTTTCCAGGGGTGGGGCAGGGACCACTAGTATTATACGCAGAAATCCTTGAATCTTGAGCAGAATTATACACAAAAAATCCTTTCTAGTTATTGCCCCCTTAAACCAAACCTTCCTGAAACTTGGAGGGAGCAGAAGGGGCAGACAGTCTTAGGTCTCCCAAGTCATAAAATGACATTTATGTGGGCCTTATAGCTGTGGAAGTCTAAGACGTGGTTTCAGATGATTACTTAGTGTGCTAAGGAAAAAACTAAATAAAATCCACTGAATTGAAATCATGAGCTTTGGGGTGAAATTCCTCAATGTCCCAAGTAACTTAATTTCTCTAACCTTTAGTTTACTTATATAATGGAGGTGGTAATAGTAATATGGTATTAATAATACTGTTAATAATATGGTTCTCATAATAAGAATACAGGTGTGAGTATGCTTTCTAAACTGTAAAACACTAGAGTTGGTATTAATTTCTTGAGATATTGACCAAAGAATATAATAGAGGCTTTCTTTTCTTTGATTGTAATATATTTATTGACTTAGTGTACTTTGAAAATTTAACATATTTTGTCATTTATTATTAGAGTTAAACACACTTTTAACAAGAAGCTTAAGTCAGTCTGATATCTAAGAAGTACAGTTTCCACCAAGAGACTGGGTTAGAGACTTGGGAATAGGTTAGACTGTTAATTCCACAGAAGAAAGCAGAGGCCAACACATGAGATCAAAGTGAAATGAAGAGGAAAAGAGAGATATTTGAGAGTGCTTTTGATACAAGAAGTTGGGGGAAGTGTTTGCTGGGAATGTACATTGATTTCCTGAGGACCTGGTTTCCTTTCCTCTGTTTACCTTCTAGAAAAATGCCTTAATGCCCAAGAATTCACCACCTTATACTACAGTCAGAGAGGAAACTCGGAAATGTTTAAGACTCCTGCCCATACGGTGACTCACTGGCAAGCACAGAGAAAAGAAATCCTTTTCTTTAATTTTTACATGTAGTATATTGCTGTTGAATCTGTTGCCCAGAATTTACATCCAGAATTTACAAATGTGTAGGTATAAGATTGCCACATCTCTCCATGCCCTGTTTTCTCAGACTGAGAGATTTTTACAATTATCTCAACTTCTTCACATCTTTGTGGTCTTTATTTCATAGACCTTTATCCTAAAGATATCAAGCTGAAGGGGACATTTTGAAGTATTAGTTCAATATTTCTAACCAGTGTTTTGCCTCATTTCTTTTCTTCCTCAGCGGTAGTGAAGTGTAATTTAGCCTCATGATGTTCAGCTCACAACATTGGCTGCCAGGCTTAACCCACAGATGATCCCCTTAATTGCCTCCAGCCAATGGCACCACAGCTTAACCGGAAAGACATTCGTAAGAGCTGTTAAAGAGAATCCAAGTGGACTCGCCAGGATTCTGTTTCCTGCATACCCCATGGTATTGGCGCTGACACTCATCAGAGTGGCTGACAGCCATAGACAGAAGGACAGGGGCTTTGGGGATGGCTAATCTGTGACCATATAAGCATCACTTAAACAACTGAGCTTTGACTGGAGTACAGCGAAACATCCCAAGATAACTGATGGCTGAAAAACAAGACAAAATTCCTAAAATTAGCACAGTTAACACTACCCTGTTTTCTTAAAGGGGGGCTGTGGAAGCTCATGCATAGTAACAATTAAAAGATTATGTGCTGATGCTTCTGTTCCTAACTTAATGCTTTATGTCCTCAGCTGCCAGCTGCCATGTAGCTGTTAGATCCCTGAACATCCTGGAGGATTTGCAGACGCAGCGGAAACAACCCATCTTACATGATGACAATGTGGAAAGAACAGTAATAGTAGAAAAATGTTTCTCAACTTTAATATAAAGAGAAAGAGAAGCAAAGCCCACTTTTTCCTACTAAAATTCAAAGTCAGAATATCAATATTATATCAACATAATAGTAATTATATTAATGATTAAATTAATGTTATATTAATTAAATGGCATTTAATTAATACTAAATAGACAATAGAAGGAAGTTGGGAGAAATATAAAGGCATGAATTTTTGTTCGAAATAAACACCAAGTGCGTGATAAGGATGTGGGAGGCCTGGCTGGCACCGGTCCTGTGAGCAAGATAGGGAGGTTTCTGTTGCCTTTGAGCTTGAGGTGAGTCGGTGGTGTAATGTGTCTGTGGACAAAGCTCGTGTAAGCCTAGACTGCACTGGAGCAGTGTATCCAGAGCCTTAGATGTCTTCATCTCCCTACACTGGCTTGACCACAGCTGAGTATTTGATTGCACTTTGGACCTGCATGTTCAGATGCCATTGACACTCTAGAGGCATCCAGATGAGATAGTGAACAATTAGGGCAGAGTGGTCCCACTGATAACATACCCACCTTTGCCTTACTTGAGAGTGGGTGGGTGGTTTTCAACAGTGTAAAGAAACAACTTACTGCACAGTTTGGTAAATTGTGTTTCCATTGGAAGAAGCCGTTTACTAACATTTATCAGAAATCAGCAAAGCAGGGGCAGAAATGGGGCTGGGCTGGAGTGTCAAGAAAATCAGCAGAGCAGGGGCAGAAATGGGGCTGGGCTGGTATGTCAAGAAGTCATAGCTTGGAGGTAAGTTAGCAAGGGAAAAGGGGACACGCGGGTGCCCTGAATGCAGAGGGCAAAGTGAAGGTCAGAGTTGGATGTTAGAACAGTTGTAGTGTAAGCCAGAGGCAATGTCAGGAAAGTCCAATATGGCTGGAGGACATAGACAGAAGCAGCTTCTGATGTCCAGTGAATAAATGAGGCAAAGACTTGGGGAAAGAAAAGGAGGCCAGAGGTGGCACCTCAAGGCCAGCACAGGTGAGAGAGTGAGGACTGTTGATCCTAGGTGGTGCCCTCTGCTTGATTAAGCAAGAGTCGGTAAGAGAGTTTGCCATGTGAAAACTTGTCTTTGGGGACCAGCACACCGACAGGCAGCTGAGCTCTCTAGCGAGACCTTATAATTCTACCAGTTTGGTTTTGTGAAAAATACCTGTGAAATCACCCAGAACCCCCATAATTCATTTCTCTTTTTTGACACTTTCACCATCACACCCTTAAAAACCAGATGCCAAAGGTTAATCTTAGGTGGAATTTTAAGATGTTCAGTATATGTAACCTAAAACTGATAGTTAGGTTGGTTAAACTTGTTCATTATTGTCTTTGGGTTACTGCCATACTTTTTAAAAATTCTTTGGTAATGACAAAATATCCCTAAAATATAAACTATATTTTCATCAGTGTTATCAAATGCCATTTACACAAAACAAATATAGCAATGAACGGAAGTAATGTTATGGAGAGATCGTAGCTCTCTGCATGGAGGAGTTATGGAAGTAGGAAGAGTACTGGAATTGGAAGGGACACAAAAAGACATATATTTTTTGTTCCGAGTGTTCTTATGTGCCATCTAAATGACCTTGAAAAAGTTACAGAACCCTCTTTAAGCATTTGCCTCATCTATAAAATGGAGATGATCATATCTGCAGAACAGTGTATATGTGAGAATGAAATTAGAGAATAAACATGATAACATTTATTCTGCACTTGGTAATTCATAAATCATTTGATATATATTATTCTATTTGATCTTCATGACAGTCTTGGGAAGCAGTCTGCATTATTGTTGGCTTTATATTTTTATTTTTCTGATGAATTACTTCCCCCCAAGTCTCACACTGGCAAAACTGGGACTCATTTAACATGCATGCCCTGAGCATTTGTTTTGTACCTACTATCTGCCAGAACTATTTTAAGAAGCACTGGCAACTGTCGTAATAAAACTAAAAGCCCACATTTAGTGAGTGCTTACCATAAGTTGCTCTAAGTGTGCATGTCTGTGAGTCCAGTTAACAGTGCCCTAGGGCACAGGTACTCTTACTGTCCTCATTTGACCATGGGGAATATAGCGATAAAAGAGGCAAATCCATTGCCACTTTTTAGGGAGCTTGTAATGTGTTGGGGAAGAGTGGAGCCCTGTTGTCCAGCTTCAAAATGTATTTTAAAAATTTTTATTTATTGATTTTTTAGAGAGAGGAAGGGAGTAGAGAGAGACACACATGCATACACACATGTACAGAGACAAAGACAGAGACAGAGAAACAGCAATTTGTTGCTCCACCCGCCTGTGCATTCATTGGTTGATTCTTGCATGTGCCCTGACTAGGGATTGAATTTACAACCTTGGTGTGTCGGGATGACTCTGTAACCAACTGAGCTACACGGCCAAGGCAGAATCTTTTTTTTTTAAATATAGTAAAGCATTTTTTAGACTTTCAAGTTCAATGCAAATGAGTGACATGTTTGTGTGTATTAATGTAGGTATGGACAGATAATTTGCTGAACAGGAAACCTGACCTATGCCATCTGCATAAGAAAGAATACTTCTGAAGAGATCTTCCAAAAGGGACCCAGAGGCTTCCCACTGTAGGGATTCTTGAATGGTGTGATTAAGTCCAAGTATAGAAAAGTACTGTTTGGCCACATGTTTCTATGGACAGTTAGTGAACCATTTCTCTGTTAGGTATGAGTGCCAAATATTTGGATAATTATAAATGCAGAAATCATGGATTTTATTTTCTGCAGGTTATTCAGATATTTAAATTTATAACAACATAGTCCTGACGTAAATCCACACTAAGCAAGTATCACAATATGATATATTAATATATAGCTGCTAGAAGGGCCACCAGTTTGGGTGGCAGAGACTGAATTCTTGTCCCACTTTCAGCGTTGGGGTTTAATCCTAGGTGAAATGCAGGGATTATACCTTTCTTACCTACCTTACGGTTTTCTGAGATTCAAATAAGGTGAAGCACTTAAATACACTCTAAAAATGGTGAGGTACAATAACTAACTCATTGAGAATATGGCCAGTATGGACCAGTCTCAGTCGTGTCAGGGCTAAAAGAATACGTGCCATGCAATACAATAAAATCATAAAATAACTCCAGTCCCTTACTTGATATCTCGATTAAAGAGACATGTGCTCCAGCAATCAACTTAAAATCCCTCTTCTCCCATCTGTTATCAGCGTGCATCCTGAAGCTGCTCCCTTTCTTCTCTCATCAACCAGTGATAAAAAGGATAACAAATTGCATCTGTTGTCCCTTCTTATCCGCATCTCCTCTTTCTTTCCTCCTAATTGTCCCATAAAAATAACCCAGTAACAAGGTAGCAAGTAGGACTTTCCTTGGGGGGCAGGGGCCTCTAATACAGGAAAAGGAAAGCCTGGGTTTGGATGTTTTTCTAATTTTTAAATTAATTTTTTCCATTCTATATTTGTAATGAATGGGGGTAGTACTAAGAGCATCTGGCACATTTATCTGCTGAACAAAAATAATCTAAGTTTAGCTGAGAATGGAAAATTAAATTGCAACTATTTGGTGGACACACATGTGAATGGAGCAAAATAATTGTTTAGGGGGAGAGCGAAAAAAAAGTTACTCAATTTTATTAGATCTTGGGCTTTTTAGATGGAAAAGCAGTAATTTTTTTTTTTGTTCTACTAGCAATATTCTCCAGCCTATTTTATTTACATTTTTAATGAATCAATAAAATATATTACTCCAAAACAAACAAAACAAAACAAAAAAACACCCAAAATTTCTTAGTGATTAGACAATTTCAATGAGTTTGAAATTTGATGATGTTTATGACCTGAAGGTTTAAGAGCTATGTAGTTTTTGTTTTCTTCCTCCATGTCCCCATCACTTAATTTACCTATTGATCATTGAGAAAAGTCAATGATCAATAGGTAAATTATTCACTGTTATTTTACTTTATTTACTGTTATTTCTTTTTAAAAACCTGAAAATTATGCTATACTAAGAACAAATTGTGTTATCAAGCACTTACACACTTTTGCTATCTTATTGAGAGAGAAATAAAAACTGCTCTTATAAATTAAAATGTCCTTAGTGCTGTGGGTGCAGCGATAACAAGGTGAATTAAGAGCAATTTGAATGAATCAGTTTTATATTATAATCACATTGTCCCCCCAGACTCACAGCCATACATATAAACCCTACCCTCCCCCCCAAAAAAACCTCCTTTGGAAAATCGCTTGCCCTGTTGTTGAATCGGCAAATAATGTGACTGTGCAGGATCGATCAACCCTAAAGACATGAATGTTACAACTCAGAGCCCAAACGCAAAGCTGCATTTGCTGCACTAGACACTGTCCTAATGACAGCCGGTTATAAACACTCTAAGCCAAGCCCATGTATTGTTACCTGCCAAAGAGGTGCAGGTCTAAAGGAAGCCTCTTGTTCTGCATTTATTTCCATGCATTTTTAAAGAAATGCATTGTCCATGGTATAAATAAATAACTACTGAACAATTGATTTGATAGGAAGACATGCTATTTTGAGTTACTGCTTCAGAATGGTTTGGGATTTAATAGTAATAGCTTTTGCTTTTTAATCGTTTACCATGTGTCAGATGTTATGCCCTGTTATATCTGTTTTCCATTTTCCAGTTTCCCTTTGGATAGCTTCAAATCATTTCTCTTACATCCAGACTTATTCGTTATAAGAAAGTATAACTGACTCCTTATTGTAATTATTATTGAACAACTGCATATATAAATACATATTATTTTATTGTAAATTAATATTTTTAATTGTTAATTTATATTGCAATCTGGGCATTCCACATTTTAATTAGGGATGCAGGTAAATTTAAGTATCTAGGAGTTTTATGTCAGGATAATGAAGGTGCTATAAAATATTTATTATAAAAGAAATTGGATCTCATAGAGTTGACAGCCACCATTCTAAGGAAAACTATGGAACTGCTGCTAATTTAGCACCAGTCCTTCCGATGATCGCTCATTATTATTTTTTTCTGGGTAATAAGTTGCATGAGGAAATGTGTAATAGGTATTGAATGTGATGAAAATATTATCAATTGGACTGTTGTTCATTTGTGGAGAAAAGTACTCTCCCTTTGGGGCCTGTAAGGATGACTGTGAGGAGTTTGAAGCGGTTGCTGTTCCTGCAGATGAGATAGAAAGAGAGTCATAGAAATACCATTGGTTCCTCTGGTGTGGGCCTGTTTTTACTTCCAGGCTATGTGTCTGGGAGATACCTGTTCAAGGTAAATTGCAAGATGGGAGGAGATGAGCCTGGAAAGGACTGGGGGCAAGGGTAATGTTGTCCTGTGGAGTTGTGGCTTCAACTAGTAATAGCCACCTTCACAAATTTTTAAGCAGGTTAGTGACGCGACCAGGCATTTATTTTACAAATCTAATTATGACACAATGTAGAGGACTTTTTGGAGATGAGGGCAAACTGGAAGAAAAGAAACCAGTTTGGAAAATTATTTTAATTTTACAGAGTGGTAATGGGAGTGGAAAGGTGGACATGGATTTAAAGCTTACTTGGAAAAGAAATTTGATAATCTGGCATCTGACAGGATATTGGCAGGTGAAAGAAGGAAGAAGAAAGATCTGGAAGTAAACATAATTCCAAAGTCTCCACCCTGAGTAAATGTCCACTCATCAGGATAGAAAATACAGGGTGGTAAGGAGGTCTGTGGGGACCTGTTAGGTTCCTTTGGCGTGTGAGCCATTTATCTTCGGACACCTTTGGGTCATCCAGATAGAGATGTTAACCACTACTCTCTTTGTTAAAATCTAGGCAGATAAATAGTGGAGATGTTTTATAAAGCCTAAAAGTAATATAAAGTACATTCCTACATTGTAAATCTAATCCAAGTTTTCAAATAATCTGATCTTCTAAGAGAAACGAACCTATAAGAAACACAAACTAGTAGAATTTTTATTTTTTGCTCTCTTTAAAATGTCCCAATTGCACAAGTTTGCTCAAATCCATGATTTTGTCTACAATTTTTTTTTTTTCCTAGGAGCAATGCGAACATGGGCCAGGGTTCCATCAGTCACCATCTTAGCCTCCTTCCATCTTGCAGAACCAATTCTAGTACATTCCATGCCAGTTATCTTCAAAGAGCAGTTTAATTTACTGCTGCATTAAATATTTGAATGAAATTGTGCTCAGGCTGGGTGGCTCTGTTGGTTGGAGTGTCATCCCATACACCAAAAGACTGAGTTAGACTCCTGGTCAGGGCACATACCTAGGTTTCGGGTTTGGTTCCTGGGTGGGCAAGTACGGAAGGCAACCGATCAATGTTTCTCTCTCTCTCTCTCTCTCTCTCTCTCTCTAAATCAATTAAAAAAATTTTTGAATGAAATCAAGTTTGATATTTTTGCTAACCAAAAAAGCCCTGATGTATTGTTAAAGAGAAGGAACCCATTTTCAAAGAAAACGATATATGTGTTTCAAAGAATCTTTTATTTGGTGAACTTCAAGATAAAAATGAAAAAGCACTGTTCTCTTTGTTTTGGATTACAGAAAAATGAAACAAATGAACAAATAAGCTTCACCACTCCCAGTGTCTCAATTTCTAATCTTTTCTTTCCAAATGAAATACATCTGACCAAACACTGTTGAATGCCTTTTTTATTTTTTTATTTCTTATGTTCCCAAATAAATACTCTGTACCCTTTCTTTACTAACTGCTCCATCCTTCACTCCTTAGTACCAGTCTTTCTTCTCTGGCCTTAAGAATTTTTGTCTGAATGTTATAAAGGTCATCAGAGAACACAATGAAGAATGCTGTCCTAGAACACTCTTTTCCCAATGTCTTCTAAAACTGTTAGTTTACTGACAGCGTTTAATGTGGCGTACACCAGTAGTTTTATTCATTCATTCACTATGTGTTGAGTGCCTGCTATATATGCCAAGACTTATACCAGTTGCTAGAGATGCGGTAAGAAAAAAGAGAGATACAGGATCTTTGCCCTCCTGGACATGAGTCTAGCTGAGGAGACAATTAGACGAGCAGTTACACTGTGGGGTGATGAGTTGTCCGACAGAGTAAATGCTGGGCATTTTGGCAGGGTTACTTCTCATGGCTCTGGGGTGGGCAGGGGCAGTCCTCCCGACCATGATGCATGGCCACTTAGCCCATAGAGCACTTGGTCTCCTTCCATGATTTCAGTGGCTGCAGATGACAGCATTGAGCAGAGAAGCATCCTGCTGTTCTCAGTCTCTAGGCAGAGTCACTTTATCGATTAGAACACCTTATAATGACGTCTTGATTGCACTTCAGCCCATCTTGATGGGGCACCAGATGGGATCCCTTTATATGAAATCACCAGGCACTGAATATTGTTTTAAGCTTTTTACAGTAATGGCAAGACTATTTCTTTTCAAAAAATATAAAACGCGATTCCTTTAGGGATTCTATGAATGTGCATGACAGTCTTAAAGTATTGAAAGGAGTGAAATGTTCCCATATAGGCCCATGTTTGCCCAACAGATTTTCCAAATCAGAGCACTAAGCCCTCTTACACATCACAGAATCGATTTGTAATTTGACACTTGAAGTAAGTGGCACATACAAAATGCCTGGATGGCTGGTCATAACCATCCAGCTCATTATCTGAGCTGTTAGCAAGCACTTAATGCCCAGTGTGCTTAGAAAGTACTGTAACTAGCAAGCCCCATTAGTGAACGAACAAGGGTCTCTTCAGTTCACGGGTAACACCCTACTGCAGCGGCCTTTGCTGCTGGGAAATCTGCAGCTTACTAAGCCCATTGCTTCACCTCCTTTCCCTGCTCTATCTGATGCCATCAGAGATGAAGAATAGCTTCCTGCCAGGGGAGATTTCAAGACCCCTGGTAAAAGTGCTCCTTGCAGTGCAAGATGCACACGAGACCCACAGGTTCTTTCTCTACACTTTTTGTTCTGAGTCTCCAAATGTCTGCCTCAGTATTTAGCTTTGAATGATTTCTTAGATTCACATGGGGGCGCCCTGACAAGCCATCACATTGTGTGGCTCAAGGAGAGGGTGCTGGACCAATGACAGGAAGACAGACTTTGCCCTAATCTTGGCGAGACCTTTGTAAGAACCAGGGTCCCCTAGTCATTAAAAGTGTGATATGGACTTGTGAGTTGGGTGTCTTGGGTTTAATGCCTTTACCGCTGTGTGGGTTGGAGCAAGTGACTCAGTTTCCAAGTCTCTAAAATGAGAAAAATAATAGTACCTGCCCCATAGGGTTGCTAAGAAAGAAGCATAAATAAGATGATACAAGTAAAAGGTTTACAGCAGTGCCTGGCACTCAGTAAGTTTTCAAGAAATGTTAACTATTCTTATTATTCAGTGAAGTATGGGATCACCATCCGCCGTAAATAAAGAGCCCTCACACAAATACCTATTAACTGCAAACTGTGATTCTATTTTTTCTATTCCAATGTTGATACTATTTGCTTGAGTAGATGTACAACAGGGTTGAAATGTGGCTCGGCCTTTTTGAGCTGTATAACCTTTACTCACTCACTCTACCTAATTTGTTGAGCATTTAGTATGTGCTCGGCAGTGTATTGGGCATTAGGGACACCATGGAGGGCAAAACCAAAACGGCCTCTGTCTTTATGGAGCATCAGTGAATTTTTTAATGTCTTTGAACCTCATCTCGCTTGTCTTTAAAAGGGGATAACAAAATTGACCTCATCAGTTTCCTAGGAGGACTGAATGAGTTAAACCTATAAAGCTCCGGGCACATGCTAGTAGGCATACATAAATGTTATTCTTTTTTTTTCTCCCCCAAACAGCCCTTTCACAGTCTCTTGCACGTAGTCGATACTCACTACCTATCTGTTGATTTAAGTTCAACTCTGGTTAAAGGATGTTTAATGTCCCAACCGGAATGCAATTTCTTGACGTGACGTTGGAACCTGATTTTTAATGGTTCCCCGTATCAAACAGAAGCAGCGGCCGTGTTGTCCGCTGCGGAGAGCACATCTCGCTTCTGACTTTGTACTCACACTGCACTGCATTCAGGCCCCTAGTCTAGGATGCCGACGCTGCATTTTATGTCCATATATATCTCTGTGTTCCCAGCTGGACTTCTGTCCTGTGGAGGCTGTCAATATCCAATTCACTACTAGTTCCTCTTGATGTTTTCCTGCTAATTATCTCTTAAATCTCTCTACTCCTCTCAGTACTTTTTCACCCTAAACCAAGCTGGTACGAGGCTTCTCGCCTGGCCTACTGCAGTCTGCACGCAGCTCATTTCCCACATCCTCTCTAGCTGCCCTTTAATCTGTTCTCCACCCAGAAGCTGGACTGATCCCATCATCTCTCTCCTTAAAGCCTTCCAATGCTTCCCATTGTGCTCAGGATAACAACTCTTGTCCAGGATTAAAAGGCTATGCAAGTGCAGACCAGCGCCGTTCAATAACACTATCACGTGAGCTGTGTGGGCAACTTTTCTAGGAGTCATCTTAAAAAGTTTTAAAACCAGTTACATTGATTTTAATAATATACTATAGTTGACCTGATATATCCAAAATATTATCATTGCAACATGTAATCGATATGCACAGTTATTGAGATATTTTGCATTTTTCCTGCTGCCTTCCAGATCCAGTGTGAATTTGACATTTACAGCCTGTTGCATTTCTGTCTAGCTACACGTGTGCTGGACACTCCCTCCCGACCTTGAGCTGCACACTTTCACTCCTTTCTGGCCATTCCCAACTTTCCAGCCGCATTGACCTTTCGGTTCCTCCTCCTCACTGTGCTCTCTCCTGTCCTGAGGTTTTGACACGTGCTGGTCCCACCCAGTCACCCAGTGCTCTCTCACTTACCTCTCAGCTACGTGCCTTCTTCAGTGAAGCCTGTCCCAGTGTCCCTGTCTGTGTTGACTTCTTCAGCAAGTCTGAACAAGCATGCCCCTCCATCAGGGGACACTCTTTGATTTGTCATTAAAAATGTATTAGTGCGATTAGTTTATCAGCATCTGGCTGCCTACGAGACTCAGAACCCCATAAGAGCAGCAGCCTTGACTGTTTCTTCTCAGCCTTGTAGTCCTAGCAGCACACAGGGCAGTGTCTGGGTCACTGTACGGGTTTTGAGTGAATAGATGAACGTATGAGTGAATGCATGAACTAAATGGCTATCGCCTGAATCAACTTACTTGATCCTCAGTTCAGACCCATAAAGAGAATAAATAGGTTAAGACAGGCTAGTTCTCAAACTCAGGGATTTTTACACCTAATCTCTTATTCTTCCTTAATGTTGCTGTGAAAAAGAAAACCAAAACCTGGGAAATTTCTGAAAACTGAATTGACTTTGATGTTTCCAAGTACCTAAAGCTATTAGCTCTATCCTTTAGCTATCAGGGTGTCTATGGGGATGTACTGTTAAGGGGACTGCAGATATTTCTGCAGCTACATTTTTGGGGATGTATCTAAATGTAGGCACCATGTGGTAGGATTTTTAAAATAATTCTCTGCCTAAACCTCAATTTTTAAAAATATGTAGATTGGAAGAATGATGTAAGAGCCTCAGTAGTTACTGAACTTGCTTGAATGAATAATGAATGGATAGGTAGGTGAGTGGATGGATGGGTGCTTTCCCCAGCCTTCCCCTAGTTCCCTTATTCATAACAGGGAGGAACGGTACATCGCTACCAGCACTCTTTTTTTTTGATTCATATAGATTTTTGGCATTCACTGAGGAAAAATAATTTTTGATGGATTTCCTTTTATTTCCTTTTATACAAACACATAAGGACAAAATAACATGCAACTCAAAATCAAACATCTGTTCTTCTGGCAGCTGAAGTCTCCCTAAAGTCAGGGGAGAGGGAGTCAGAGAGAGAAGCCACCAGCTGGAGTTTCCCTGAGAAGGATCACATGTGCCAAAGGAGCGCCACGTAAGCTGGGGGGCTTGACTCTAGTTCCTTAGCATTCAGGGGTGTAGCTGGCATTTTATGTACTGGTTATTAATGTGAGGAAGTTGCTTCTACCCTGAGCATAGGCATGTTGCTGTTTACATCTTTTCTTTAAATACTCTTAAATATCTTTTAGAATGTCATTTCAAGAGTATGGGGTTATTATTAAAAACGCAGAAAAACACATTTGCTTGGATATAGCAGGAATTCTATTTTTTACATGCCACCTACCCCAACATACTTACATTCATAAAAACGCTCACTGCAGTGTACTGCAGATGTAAGTGGCAGATCGACTGGTGAGTGGTAATTATACCCCGAGTGCTTGTGGAGGGCCCCTGTTTACAATAGGCCAGGATGGTTGGCGGCAAGAAGCAGAGAAGACATGGCATGTACCTTTCGTCACTTTTTTGTAATGAAGGATTAAGGAGATGTAAGGTTTGTGTTTGTGTAATTAAGCTGGGAATGTGATTGCTGTCCTCCAAGCCTGATCTCTCCCCACACTGACAGGGTGCGCAGAAGGTGGACGTGGGGAGAGCTGACAGCCTGGAAAGACAGGCAGGTTCACACAGTCTCTCCAGCTCGGTCTTGGTCCGCCCTTGCCTTTGGGCCCTTCTCTGTGCGGCACCGTGACTCAGATTATTGTAACCGCATCCAGACTACTTTTGGGGGTAAATTTGAAAATGTCTTCATAATTCAAGAATATTTATATATTTAAGAGGTATCATGCAACTTGTATTTAAGACATCATAAATGCATTCTTGGACCTCTTAAGTAACTTAAACAAGTTGAACTAGATTTTATGTGAGCTTTGAAAAAAACAGTTGTTTCTTCATACCTTGATTCAATGGGTTATAAGTCTGGTACTTCCTTCGTGGCAGTCACCAGCATAGGTGCTGAGGTGCTAGACACTCAGAGGGGAAGCAGGTGTGTCGTTGTATAAGTGTAATGTTGGTCATCTGCAGAAGGGGCTGCTTGGGAGTACGAGTGGTGAGGTAGACATAATTTAGCCTGCGGTGAGGTGAAGCTCGGTAAGGCTTCCTGGAAGAGGAGGCATCTGAGCTGCGTCTGTGAGGAGTATGGAAGAGCATTTAGAAGAAAACAGCATGTGCAAACCCATGAATGACTTTGTACCTCTAGCTCTCAGCGGAGTGCCTGGCATATTGGAGATGCAGCACATTTTATGACTGAAAGAGTGAAGGGGCCAAGCAAAGAATCAAGCTTTTCCAGCAAATCCCACATCAGGGATTTGTAGAACTCGATGAAATTTTAACAATTTGGTGACATTGACAGATCAGAATCTCTGTTGTAATAATATGGCATAAAGCTCCGGGAAAAGGAAATGCCAGAAAAAGAGAACAATTGTTATATGTCAGTTACATCTCGATAAAAACAAAACAGGAGCAACAAAATAAATAAGTACAACAGCACTTTTATATAGTGAGGTGTGTCTAGAAATGGGGTTCTGTAGGCCACAGTGATGGTCAGATGTGAGAGGTCTTTTTTAATATTTCCTCCCACCTGCCCTCCCTTCTTTCTTCCATCTCTCTCTCTCTTTTTTTTTTCTTAAAATTCACACAACTTACAGAAGTGTGAATACTACGTTTTAGAAAAAGGAGAGGACAAGTCATCCAGGCAAGGTCCCAGAATAGCACAAAATATAAACTTATGGGATAAGCAGTCCCTCCCTACTGCGCTCTGGAGAGCCGTCTTCCACACTTCACTCAGCTCCTGCCAAACCAGTAACTAAGACTGACTGTGGGAAGCGCGAGGTCTTGAAGCCCCTTTGCTCTTCTGATGCCGACGTCACCTCCATTCTAGAACATGTGTAAGCAGCATTGGCTTTCGATCTAGCAGATGAGGGGGCTGTCCATGGGCTGTGATTTGAAGGTAAAGAAACAGCTCTTTGGATTACAAAATGCCTCCTGCCAAATACAGGAGTGTAAGGGAGAGTGCAGATGGCCTTAAACATATGATAAACTCACTCGCAATAATGTAAAACCAAACTTCACTGAGAAACTATTTCTCATTTGTAAGACTAGCAAAAATCCAGCAGTGTTGACATTGCACTGTGTTGCAAAGCTGGGGGAAAACAAGAACTCTCAGAGAGTTCTACAGGGAGTGCAAAGTGGTATAACCTTTATGGAGGGAGATCTGGAAATAATTAACAGAATTAGAGATGCATTTGTCCTTTGACCTGGCAGCCCCACTTCTGGGACTCTGTCCTATAAAAACATCTGCACAAGAATGAAATGACTTACGTATAAAGTTTTTCAATTTGGTGTTGTTTGTAATTGTTCAACCACTTACTGTCTGGGTAAGGAAAATGATGATTACTAAATGTCTCCTTCCCTTTCCCTTTTCGGAGCCAGAAAGAGGGTCGGGGGCCCTGAGGAAGCAGCTCCTACTCTCATTGATGTCTCTCTCCCTTGCAGAGGGCTTTACCTCAGTTGAAGGGTGTACAGGTGGGACAGTGGCAACTGTGCTGGTGCCATTTACCCTCTCAGGCACCGGGGAGGGAAATGGAAATGGAACAGAAGTGTCCAAAGGAACAAGTAGAAGGGGACTTTGGGGAAGGTAGTGCGAGGGCATGTGGGCAGTGTCCAGGGAGCAGGTACCATCGACGGGCTACACTCCTTTAGTTCTCTCTCAGTCCTCAGGCCTAGAATTGTAACCTGCCCAAAGTTTACTACAGTTGGGGTCCTTCTCATTGTTCACAGCTCCAGAGAATGTCTTTTACTCATAATAGTAAAATGGTGGACTCCATGAGTTAGGGATGTTGTAATGGGACATGAGGGGAGGGAGGGGAGGGTGGAAATTGTTTAATAATGGGTGAGGGCCATTTTCCTTAATGAAAACGCAACAGGACTTGGAGAGCCTGTGAAGAACACGTGAGGGTCATGGATGAGGCCCAGTTTTCATAGTGAAATGACCAAAAGGATGGGACCACAAGGAAGGGCTCTTGGAGGAGGATTGCTTTCTTTGCGAACTTCTTTTTAGCTGTCAAGAGTTCATCCCCAAGGAGACTGAGAAATATAGCTATATGACAGCTAGCACAGATTGGAGGAAGGGAGGATTTGCGCAGGCAGGAAAATGTCCTCCGGAAAAATTCTCATAAAAAAAAATGTTTAATATTGAAAAAGATTTACCCCTTTTTTCTCCCAAATAACTTTGTAATTGATGATAGAAAGTTATAAGTGAACCAGGAGTAAGTCAGAAGTTGAACACAAAAGAATTGCTTGGAGGTCTCCACCCCCTCAGGAAGCCAAAGATAAGACTTAAAATAAGGTGGGTGTGGACCTTCTGTAAATGGGCTTCACACCCTGCCTGTGTTAACACCCTCCCTGGTTTCTCACAGATGCACCAGATAAGCCACAAAGACTTGGAAGGCTCTAACTTGGTGTAGACCTGACTGGAATTTGGGATTAGCTCAACTGGATCCCGCAGATAAACATGAATGCCTATTTTCCAAAAAACTTGGAATCCTGGTGTTAATTTAAAGCAACACTCTACATTTTAAAGCAGTAAAATTACATGAAAAGTTCACTTTTTTCTGAGTAAAATGTAACCACATAAGTAGTATTCTCATAAGTGCCTGGGTAGCCCAAATCTTGGAGACTTAAATCCTATGCATACATAAAAGTCACCTTAAAAAAACACTTAAGCAACTCTTTGTCCATAAGCCAAAATTACAACCAGATTTTTAGAGACCAAAGTTGTGTGTTATAGTCTTCATAATCTCTAGGAAATTAAATCCCACACTCATTTTTAATAATGAGTTCTGATGGCTCACAGGCATCTTTGAATTCCCAGAAATTGCAGAAAGAGAACTCGTTGGGGACAGAGATGTTGAACATGCTCTGTTAACTGTGGTTGTGAAATGGGGAGGGCAGCTAATAGGAATAGGACCATCGTTGTTTAATGATTATTCACCTTACTAACTATAGATAAGAAGTTTTCCTACAGACCTTGGGTAACTGGAGGTTGTGCTGCAAGAAGAACAACAGAGCTGTAAAAGGATGTGACACCTTGGAGCCTGGATGGATCCATTGCTCAGAAAAGAAAATGCATTTTGAGAACAAAGGACAGGATGCACTTTGATTTGGTTGCTGTGCCTGGAGCCTGAACCCCCTCCGAAAGTTCACCTCAGGCATGCCGACCATTCACAGGTCCCAGGGCCTGATGGAACTGGGTTTTAACACCATTGAAAATTAACTACTTTCTTATCAAACTTTAAGATCCTGGAAGGAGACACAGGGACCACAGACCCTGCAGCCATCCTCCAACCCCTAACCCTTTCCCCCTTGCATACAGTCCTATATAACAAGCCAGGTAATAAGGGAAGGGCAGAGCAGATTTTATGTGGACAAATCCCATTGCTCTCCCATTTTACTGGCAATAATGGAATAAGCGCTCATATTTGATTCAACTTTGTCTCTGCTTAATTGGCTGAAGTAGCAACAGGCAGCCGGACCCATTGTGTCCGGTTTCAAACTCACTAGCCTTTGGATAGAGAGTAGAAACATCCATTCCCTAGTGGAAAGAACAAGCACAGGAAACTGTAAGGTAACCATTTGAGACAGTCACTGAAATATAACACCCCCCCAATAAACATAATGGATTATTCTTAGTTATTGCAGAGATAATAATCTTAATTTTCTGGGCTAAATTTAGCTTCTGCTGCTTCAATTTCCTAATTGAGTTTGCTCTTAAATTGAATTCTTCACAGGATGTATTGGCTCCAAACTCCAATACAACTGCTGCTTTCTTCTCTGAATTTTTGTGAATAAATTAAATTTTGTTAAAAAGAAAAAAACAAGTAAACTAGGCATATACTTGTCTATATACTTCTGAAGGGATAACATTGAAGATGTTTAAACAGAAGAATGCTAGGGTCTGGGTTAGACTTTAAAAGGGATAACTGATCACAATGGCTACATAAAATTGTTAGTTAGCTTGACTTAAGCAATGTTCACTTTAAAAGGCTTTCCCATTTTCCTTATGTTGGCTTTTTGCTTCTTTGAAGTAAGACCTGAGTCCTTTATGAACACACATACGCCTGTTTTGTGTGGTGTGGGAGATATTTGCTCTGAAAACCCCGTAATTTGTAATTGCTGTACATCACTTTAGTGTCATAGGGGAGCCCTTCAGATTTGTTGGTTTGATCTTTCATTTGGGTAATCATAACCTCAAACACTGGGGCAGGCGAACCCAGAAACTGTGATGTAGAGAGCTCCTCGCCGTCTCCATCAAAAAGGACAATAGACAGGCTCACTTAAGGTAGAGAGAGACCTTTGTCAAGGAAGATTACAGGCCTAGGGCATATCTACGGCCAGGGCTCGCCTTTAGTTAGGAAATTTTCATTTCAGCCCATCCTGTGTGGTTACTGTCGGTCTCTGCGTTTGTAAGGCCACCGTGCAGGCCTCCCCTGAGCTTGTCAGGTTTAGTATGTGGCCCTTTTTCATCCACATTACTATTTATCCAGTTGCTCAGAGCAAAAACCTAACGGTCGTCCTTGATTCTTTGTATCAGTGTATTGCTTAATCCTCCATCAAAAACTGTCCTAACTCCCTGTTTCCCATCACTTCCACAGCTTGTCCGGGCCTCCGCCATCTCTCTCCAGGCCCCCGATCACCTTTCTACCTGCTGCCTACTCCCTCCTGGCAGCCCCACAGCAGCTGGCGTGATCTTTTAAAGTCTAACCCAGACCCTAGCATTCTTCTGCTGAAACATCTTCAATGTGTTCCCATCACACTTAAAAAAAAAGCCAGACACAGGACAAATACTACATGATACCACCTATGTGAAGAATCCAAAAAAACAGTCAAACTCATAGAAGCAGAGAGTAGAATGGTAGTTGTCAGGGACTGGGGGAAGGGGAATTAGAAGGGTCTTAAGAAAAGGGTACCAAGTTTCAAGTTTACAGGATGAGTAAGTCCTAGCTATCTGCTGTGCAGTGTGGTGCCTGTAACTAACAATACTGTATTGTAGACTTAAAGATGTGCTGCAAGGGTGGATCTGATGTTGTGTTCTTACCACAACACAACACGCACACAAACACACATCCATACCATTAGCCACAGGCCCCAGGTGAGCTGGCTCTCCTCTCCTCCTCCCTTCTGCCTCTTGGCCGTAGCGGAATCCTTGGTGTCCCAACCACTCTACACTCATTTCTCACTTGGGACCTTTTCACTTGCTATTTGGAAAGTTCTTTCCCCAGATAACCTCACATCTCTCATTTTATTTAACTCTCTGCTCAAAGAGCACAGAAGCTTTACTACTCATTCTATTTAAAGTAGAACTTCTACCATCACCCATTTTCTGTCCACACTACCTTGCTTTATTTTTCTTCATAGGATTGACATGATTTTATATATGTATTTATTTGATTTTTTTTTTTTTAATCTTCTTCTGGGAAATTTGTTCCATGAGATCAGAGTATCTTTCTTGTTTACAATACATGTAGTATTTATAGCAATTTTTGATCATAATAGACCCTCAAAACGTTGTTGTTGAATGAGTAAATCAACAAATGAATAAGTCTTACAGAGGGTGAGCTGGTTGTTACATTTCAAGGAGCCAGTAAGTGGCAGGGCCAATATCTGAACCCAGGCATAGAAAACTACCCAGATTCTATCTAAAATGCTACCTATTACCTTGATGCTATGGAAGTGTTCCTGTCACAATCTGTACCTTCATGTATATAGAAAAGAATATGTGGGAAATAGAAAGTGAAATAAGTGTTTTTCTATCTCTTAACCTGTTTGCATGTGGGCTGATTACTCACTCAGGAGAGTAAAAGCCAGCCTGAAACTGAGTAGAACACAGGTCCTGGCTGATATGTGCTCAGATTATTGCTCAATTTAAAATTACTCCAAACTCTGAACGATCATTGAGCTCCACTGAGACTTGTTTTTCCTTCCCTTTATTTATTCTCTGTAAATTTTAGTGCCTTTAGACAAGATGCAGACAAAACAGTTGAGCCATATGGGCCATTCTTCTCTGTTTAGCACTTGGACTTTTCTCTCTCTCTGCCTTCTTATGTCCTGCCTTCCATTTTGGGGAGAGCACTCAAAAGGCCAGACTTGTAAATTCGACTATTCCAAGAGCTCTGATGGAAGAAAATAAAACTTTGATGGAAGCTCGCTGTCTTTGCCAGGAAGGGTCATGGTAACTCTGATGGCATGCTGTGGCCCCAGGAGGAATGGTGCTGTGACTGCAGGGCAGGGCTTGTTACAACACTGAGTGCTGGGCCCTGCTCCCAGAGACTCTAATTCATTTGGGGTAGAGCCCTAGAGTGTACAGTTCTAACAAATTCCCAGTGATGCTGATTCACTTTAAATGGAGTATAGTGCACTTTCTCACCATATGGCAAGAAGCTGCCCATCTCAACTCTAGCAAAAGAGCAACTTGGAAAAGAGAAGGCTCAGCCACCTTGTCACTCTCTCCATCAATTACTTCCTGTTCTCAAAACAGGGAAACTGAAATGACCCTGAATGTCGGGAAGGATCCCAGGCTTCCTGAGAAATGAACCAATTCACAGTCTTAAGCCAGTTCTTGTTAGTTCTGAAGAGTACAGGAAAATTGGAGGTTTTCAAAATGCAGGTTTCCTGGTCGTTGTAAAGCATATTGGCTCCAAGTTGGGGATATTTAGACACAGATTGCTTCATTTATTTATTTTGTTCATTGACTAACAACTCTAGGACTGAATCAGTGGCCTTGTCCCTCTCAGAGTTGAAAGGAATCATCCTCCATGTGCTTGACTGTACGGATTTTTTTCTCTGAATTTCCCCTTGGGCAGTGTGGCTCACAGGAACTTCTGATTGCTTTCCTGCGTAGCTAAGATATAAATGTTTCCTTCCCCATGACACTCCAACTTCCTTCTCAGATAAAGGGTAATATAATTTATGAAGCACCTTTAACACTTTTTGAGCATGTTTATTTTAAAATACATATGTTTTTATTGATAAGGTAGGGGTACAGTGATTATTTTAAAGTTTGTGGTAAAATGTAAGAGATCTAAGAACAGCAGTAGCACCCAAGGACAAGGCCCCTTGCTCTGCATTCAGTGGGATCAGAGGAGACGGAGTGTTACAGCTACTCTTCATAATCATCACTGTGAATGGTGAGCATCCACCACACAACCAGAGAGTATCTTGGCTCTGCTGTGGCAAGCAGGATTGGAAAAGCTTTGCATTTAAGCTCAGACTACCCAGATTGAATCAGTCATAACATTTGTAAATCCTTGGCTTATAACATCTTGCAAAAACACTGAAAGTGACTCTCAGAGCTCCCAATAGTTTGCTCATCTTGACCTGTGCTGATTGGTTCGTTGTATGGGTGTCAGGGCAAGAGAGTGGGGAAGTATGTATATGGGCTCTGGGATCTCATACGCTTAGTACCCTGCCCAGTGCTCAGTGTTGAGTACTAGGGTCAGATATTCAGCATCACATCAGTCTGAGAATCCAAGTCCTGCTAGGTACATGACCTAAGGCCAGTTCAGAACAAGAGCTTCTGGGTAGGCCCAACCTCAAGATATTAAATGTGTGTACATTGGGCCAGATTGGCCAAGACTACAGCCACAAGGAGACCTGGAGCTTTGTGAATTTTTCTCCTCATATTTAAATATTGGTCCATAAGATTGCTTACTTTCCACAGATGCTTTTTGAGTGCATTTCCCCCAGATGTTTATCTCTCTAATAGTTTACATTAAAATAAAGAGTGGATCTGGGTGTCTTACTCAAAGATGAACTTCCCAGAACCAAAACCACTATGGCATGTTTGGAGTGCATACCTGGGATGATCTAGGGTGAGCTGTTTGTCCCTAAAGTGATATTACAGATTGCATTTTATTCCAAAACCGACATTATTTTTGTTGCAATATATACTGGCAAGTTTTCATACATATACATAAAATATCTCATTTAACTTGACTTTTGTATTTTCTTTTCACAATCTATTATTATAGTCATGTTTCTAAAACAAATTCTAAAACCAAGGGTATATAAAAATGATGGAGTGACTTCTGCCTCTGCTTGACTTTGGAGAACCCTCAACTTCTCTGTAACCTGATTGCCAAAGCTCATGAGAGGGATCACAGCAGTGCTGGCACTATCGAGATGACAGGTAAGGGGAGAAGGCACATTACCTTTATCTAATCACTGGCCATCATTGAACAGGATACTCTGATCTGACACAAAGCACGTACAGCTTGCAAGACAGCATCATGACATCTTAGGAATGAGTAACCGATTCTTTCCATGCTCCCTAAGAACTAAACAAAGAAACACGAAAGACGATGCCAGAGGCAAATAGTGAGCATTTGTTTACTAATTTAAATCATCTCGGTTCTTGAAATTCTGACGGATTCTGTGTTTGTGTCGTTTGTGTTGTGGGCTATCTTATTTTATTTGCCTTGGCAGTGCAAGAGCAACACATTATCTGATTCATCATCTCTGGCTTAAAGGTAGTTCTGTCAGAAGATCGTGTGCTCATTTGTAACTTAAACTATAATTCCTGTTTATCATTTCAATTATTTTTATATTATGTTTACTTATGTTTATGTTGTATAGCATATTGTTTTCAAATATGTCACGTCCCGGCTATGTGCAGTTTACCCGGCATTGTACTGAATTCCTATAATGTATATAGTACAAAGACCTATTAGGAAATTATAAAATGCAGAAAATCCAATTACTAAAGACATTCACTATCTAATTTCAAAGTAAGAATTGTCACAAATTTTGTTTTATTGTGACTTACTGATAGGAACATGCCTACAGTCTTATTAATTTTGCTTTGCAGTAGTCATTCACGTATATTTACTTAGTGCTTTCGGTAGGGTCTGAGGCAATATGAGGACATTTACAGAGCAGCCATCGAATCAAAGACCATGGTTTGTGGGCCAGAAGCTTTGACTTATGCTGCATTCCATCCCAGAATAATCTTCAATCAGTAGGCTCAGGGTTTTCAGAATAGCGGGTGTTCATTTCATATTATCCAATTTATAGAAAACTGGCTTTCACACATACATGCTACTGTTTGTTTTATAGATTAGTAGATGCTGAAGTTATTTTTATATGTGTTAAGATTTGTCCTACAGGCAGGGTGGCCATGTTCCTATTGTGAATCCTCAGATGTCTCTGCCTTCTGGAAAAGTTACCAGATGCCACCCCACTAAGATTATCCATTGGCTGAATTTTAGCCTCATTGAAGCAAGAGAGAGAGAGACAGACAGACAGAGGCAGAGTACCAGAGAGAGACAGAGACAGAGAGATGTTGGTTAAGAAAGAGCACAACTCCTGGATCCCATATTTCCTAAGTTCATTGGAGCTGGCTGATATTATTCAAGATACTTTACTTCCTGCATCTCAGGGACTTCCCTGCAGTAACAACTCATAATAAAACAGGTGATTTTTTTGGGCCAAATATCAGACAGACCTAATTTAGATTACCTAGGATTATTCAATGATCGATAAAAGAATCAAGGAATTTAATGTTTATGCAGTACTTTAGAAAACTAAAATAAGGAGACGTCCTAGAATCATCAGAATGCCATATTTCTCCATGAATAGAAATGCTAATTTTATATTTTCCTGGAAACATAAATGGGAATGCAGGAATATAACTAACAAGAAAGATAAATAGAATGGAAACCAAGAAAAAAGTTTAGGAGACTATGTAAAAGTATCCAGAGAAAGAGAAAAGCAAGAAATTAATCCATACTGAATAATATCACTGAGTGCCCTGCCCACCGTTTGTATTTACTAATTACTAGTGCTTTATTGAGGATGGCCTGGATGGAGGCGAGTGGCTTGTGGTTTGAATTTGATAAGCTCTTATTAAAGGTAGTCATTTCCTTAAAGCTTAGGGAATTCAGGGTCTTCAGATAAGAAAATAAAACTGTTTTGTATAAGTTAGCTGCCTGGAGCACCATTGTGATGCTGATAAAACAATATCACTATTTATGATGATGTATTCTTGCCTGGAAAACCATTTCTAACAAAGGATTACAATTCAGGTAAAGCTCAAAATAACATTCTAAGACAGCGAATTCATTTTATTTTCCCTCTTCTTAAAGGAAAAGGAAAAGAAACTTTATTTTATATTTTTAAAGATACACAGCAGCTAGAAAATGCCCCGTACATTAAGTAAGCGATTAACACAGTTATCATGGTTAAATTGAAATGGAAGCAACATTTGCCATGTTTCCAGCCATTTTGAGAAAAATTGGTTGGCTTTTGTGCATTATGAAAATGTTCATTATTTTCTTAGGCATCTTTAAGGCCACTAGTTCCAGGATACCTACTTGGTGCATTGTGTCAGATGCATTGTATTTGATGCTCATTTCCCCCTATGAAGTAAGTAGTTATCCTCATTTTCCAGGCAGTGAAACTGAGGCTCAGAAGTTAACTCACCCAGGATCAAACAGAAAGTGGCAGAATCAAGATTCAAACTCAGATCTATGATGCCAAAGTCCAAGATCATTCCACAGACTTTTTAAAAAATTTTTCATTTGAAAAAGTAGTAGAAATAAAAATGTAAAAGGATCTTAAAATGGAACATGCTGGCAGGACACAGAGGTTTGTGCCTGTTTTGGTGGTGAACCAAAGTGAACCTAACAACCCGTATCGGCGATAGCATCTCCAGAAATGGAGCCTAGACCAGTAGCTGGAGCAGTCCCAGTGGAAAGGGTCAGTTTAGATAACCTCCCTCAGGGATGTGAAGTTATTTTTCAAGCAGCTTGGTTAAACAAGATTAATCTGGGGCTCGGAGGAGCCCTGTAGACTAGTTTCAGCCTCTCAGGAGTGCTCAGAACTGTCTATAATATAGGGCATTCTGCGTTTTTCTTAGTGAATGTCATTACTAACTACAGGCAAGAGTGGCCTCTGCAAGGCTTTTGCTCTCTCGGTTAAATCCTCAATCATTCATGATTTGTTTAGTCATTTGAGTGCATGAAATATGTCAGACACAGGTGTATGTGACATAAGTATGTCGCTTGCCTTCAAGTGGAGGAGACATGCAAACAGATTATTATGATGCATCATGATCATTGCTATGTTAGTGATGCTCACATGTCTTTGAGGTTTCACCTAAAGTGGTCAGTCCTAGGGAGGCCAAAGTCACCCTTGAAATCAGAGCAGAGTGAGGATCTTAGACACCAGCCTTTTGCCCTTAACCAGAGGCGGAGATTTAGCTCAGAGCCACGGCATGGCATTTTAGGGACATGCACTGCCCCATTTTCTCTGACTTGTACATTTCATTTATTTGGGGATACAGCTGCAACATCACCCTCTATGGGACTTTACCTTTCTTCCCACTCATTCTCAAGTACTTGGTTCATATATCAACAAGTAGTGTTTTCCAATCTTCATTCATTTCTTTCTTTCTTGACTTTTTCCCATAGACCCATTCTACTTATACTTATAAGGTCAGATTCTATTTTGGTCAATAGCATTTATGCCAAATATATTGCTTTGTTTATCTGATAACAGATAACCCTGGAAAAGCTCATCAACCTAACTTTACTCCTGGCAATACCGGAATGATCCAGCTGGATGGTTAATTTTGGTAGTCTGAGATGATAAACTCACTTCAGAAGACTGTTGAACAGGTTGGACATTCCTTTCCCATAAGAAAGTCTATATATATTTGACCTTTGGATTTAAGCCAACTCTGTTCTTTTCTGCAGCATGGTAGAGAGTTGTGTTCCTAACCTATTTCTGACTCACTGACCTTTTGCACTCCCTTCATCGCCACGCAGTGCTGAGGCGTAATGTTTAGAGAAGGGTCCGAAGAGGGAAGTTCAAGGAAGAGTGGGATCCTTTCGTTCAGATGGACTGGCTTGAGGAACATACATAAGGATGCATAAGGGGAGCCCACACACACTCATATTGGAGAGAGAGAGGATATTCACTTTGTTGTTTGAATTGAATTTTGTGGCAAAGTGAAGGGTAAATCCAGAGTCAGGATTTGCAGCGGCAAAGTTCAAAGCCGCTTAAGCAGCCAGTTGCTAGTGGTGCTGCAAAGAAAATTATATAGACCCAGCCTGTGACCTTTAGAAAAGAATAAAAGATTTAGAAATAAAATGCTTATAGTGTAAGCACATCACCGCAAAAACCCTTCAGTAAATCTCTATTTAGAAAAACCATCACAAAGGGAAATAACTGGTAAGGTTCTATACAAAGCCCATTCCATTTGATGGATTTAACTCACATGAAACTCCACTAACTAATGAGACATTTTCTGATCCTCCTGAGAGTTCTTTGCTGTAGGGTTGTATATTCATCAAAACGGCCCATGGCAGTGAATCAGAGAAATAGCAAGTACAGTTGGGCAGTGGAGGAACTATTTTCAGAGTGTGTGTGTGTGTTGCCACGCACGCGTGTGTGTGTTTGGACTAGATTATTCTATGAATGTTCTGTAGAAAATGAAATTAGGAACACTATCTAGGCTGTTCAATTTTTAAACCTCGTTTAATAATTATATAATAAAAACACATTTATTAAGAATGTATCATGTGTCAGACACCAAGCTTTGCATGATATATGGCATTCCCTCAATTAATTCTTAAAACAATCCCATAGCAGAGATATTGTCACCCTTGCTTTGTGAGAGCAAGAGCAGAAATCGAGGCGTGAAGAGGTTAGGTAAATTCCTGAGATCACAGAGCTGGTAAATGTAGGCAGAGCCAAAATTTGAACCATTGCCTGTGGACATCAAAGCCAGTGCTCCCAGCTTGTACTTGTACTGCTCCAAGCTATTTAACAAGCTCTTTATTTCACTTGGGGAAAAAAAATTATGATTATCTCAAGACAATTTTAACTCATTCTGTTTTGTATGTGGCCATGATTTCCAGGTAACTTGATAGTCATAGATCAGATATTTATCTATAGTTAAAGGCCAATATTTAGCAAATGTGTTCATTAGATTCCAAATCTGTGAATTCTGCAATTTGCCTAGAATGTTCTAATGTACTGAAACATGTCAGTCAGTTACTTAGCAGTCAGTGCAAAAGAGGGAATATGTTTTTATTGTTTTCTTTCCTGAGCTAGTAATTTGTGAAGTGATGACTATTTCTGCATTGACCTTTGCAAATATAAGCAAGCAATAGAGTAAGGGCATGAGGCGTTCCGTGTATAAACAGTCTTCTCTCTGTGGGATTGTATGTAGTCTATTGGTGGGTAGGCACCAGGTTGGAATAACTGACTGGTTAATTTAAGGAAAGTATCAGCTGCCACTCTCATATTTTCCAGTTTTCTATTTCATTTTAATTTATCAAATGGAGTCAGTCTTAGAGATTGCTTTTATTCCTCACTGGTTGTTTTATTCTTGTCACACATTTAATCCAACAACATGTGTAGTTTTTCAACAAGTAAAACCAAACTCCATGGGAATTTTAGCCTGAAGAGTAACAGGGAGAACTGGTCTGGATGAGACATGACCATTTATCCTCACCACTTTCTTATGTTTCTTTTGCCAATTTCACAGTCTCACTTGAGGCAAACACAGATACTCTCTGTCCTGCCTCCACCACTCCAAGGGAAAAAATACAGTGGCCACCTAAACGTCATGAACCCAGGAAGTCAGAAATAGGCCTTGGGAATAACCTTGAATCCCAATAAACAGGGCGGCATGGCCCATTCAAAAATATCGCTTAAAATCCAGTTTTCTTTAAGTCTTTAAAAAAAGACTCATGCCCCACACCCTGTTTTACTTAGAAACATTAGTTTATGTTTCTGATGTTTTAGCTCCTGCTCTTTAAATAACTTGGCATTTTCCCCCACCCCCCTTTTCATTAGCTCAGTACTTTCCCAGGGTAAGTGATAAATAAAGCTGGAGCATTGGTAGCAAATTCCCTTCTTCTCTCTCCCTTCTATCCTACCTCAGACTTATTTGGAGACCAGGGCATCGCACAGTGTGATAGGATGCCAGGCAGCATCACATGGGATGGGGTGGGGTGGGGTGGGATGGGATGGGATGGGATGGGATGGGATGGGATGGGATGGGATGGGATGGGATGGGATGGGATGGGATCAGGGAGATTTGCAGCCTGGGAGTCTTCTGAACTTAAAGCTCTCACCTTAACCTAAGTGAGGACAGAAGAGCTTAGCACAAGAACTTACATTTGCAATACCACATTCCTGGTAAAGAACCCATTATGACAAGCAATTAAAATTCTTGGCCCTGTTTTGAAGATGTATCATAGAACTGATTGGAGGGGAAAATCATGGGTAACTTCTCAGAGCCTTTTCTCCTTCCTTCCCCTCGTCCTCTCTGCACCTGTTGCAGGAGGGTTCTACTGCACATCTCCTTGAAGGCTTTTAGGTTTAGCTGGCGATCTTCTAATGGCCCTTTATCAAGCAACTGGAGGAAGCTCAGTGTTTGGCCAGAGAGATTAAAAATTTAAACACACGTGAATTTATTGGGTTTCTTAACTTGACTTTTCAGAACATCTTAGTTGTGCAGACAGAAACATAAATGAAGTACTCTGTGCTGTGGAATACTGGAAGTTAGAGTGTAAGAGTTCAAGTGGAGGAGACAGAGGTCTGGGAAGGCTTGTGGGAGTGATAACATTTGGTTGGACTGAGTGGTTGTTTAAGATTTCAGTGAGGGTATTCTCTTCCCAGGAAACTGCAGGAGAGAAGGTTCAGGTGGGTGAAAGCCCATGTCCATTTTCAGTGAATTTTAAATAGCCCACAGTGTGTGTGTGTGTGTGTGTGTGTGTGTGTGTGTGTGTGTGTGTGTGTGTGTGGACTATTGTAGTGTGAAGAGATGTTGAGGACCAGGATTAGGAGAGACACATTAATGTGCTTGGATTTCACTCTGCCAGCTGAATAGATCTATTGCGTAGGCAAGTGACATATTCTACTCCATGCTTTAGGAAGGTACCTAATGGTGTGGAGCGTCGATCGAAGAGGAAGAGGCCAGAGGCAAGCAGATCAGATAGGAACCCTCGCAGTAGGCTAGGTGAGGGATTTTGATGGCCTACAATAGGAGAAAATGGGATTCACTGTGAAGCTAGGACCAATTTTGGAAGCTCAATTGAATGTGAACTATGAGGATGAAAGTGACATCAAAGATGATGTCTTTCTAAACTGTGGGGCTCTCACATGATCTGAAGAACACAGAAGGAGTTCGGTTTTGGACTTGGATTTTAAATTCTGTCAGTGGTAGGTGGAAATGTATGTATCAGACCAGAAAGAAGAATTGAGAGCTGGAAATTGAGATTGGGGAGTTAGCAACAAGAAGTAACGGCTAGAGCCAACAGAGCAAGTGACATTACCTGCAGAAAGAATATAAAGAAAGAGACTGGAAAAGAACTTGGAGAAATGCCTTATTTGAAGGGGTCATTGGAGGAAGGACTTGAAAGAAAGAAGGACCGGTTAGAGGCAGAGGAGGTAAACCTCTAGAGTATCACATCAAATGTAGCAAGGGCAAAGAAGGTTCCAAGGACAAAGGTGACTACTACTAGTAATGGAATCTATGTGGATCAGACTAATGAGTTACATTTACTCACATGGTGCTTTTGGGTCACAAGGATTTCCTTGGATTGCTTAATTTCCTTTCTTATTACACTATTTACTACCCTGAATATTCTCCCATCTCAACCCATCCAAACCTACGAATGTCCTAAGACTCAGTTAAAACTCTACTCTAACTCTTGCCGTGGCTGGTGTTGCTCAGTTGGTTGGAGTGTCTTTCTGGACACTGAAAAGGTTGCAGGTCCGATCCCCAGGCAGGGTGCTTAAAGAGGACAACCGATTAATGTTTCTCTCTCACATCAATGTTTCTCTCTCTCCCTTCCTCTCTCTCTAAAAGCAATAACAACATATCCTTGGGTGAAGAGAAAACAAAAGTCTAGCTCTTCACCCGCTCCTACTCATAGGATCTTGTTTGTCTCTGAACCCCTGTAGTTGATAGAGTTGGTTCTCTTTTCACATGGAAATGTCTCATTTCCCCAAGTGGACTGTATGAGTTTCAGGGCAAAATATTGTATTTTAAACTCATTCATTTCTGCCTCAATATTTAACATAATGCTTTTGTACAAAGAAGGTGCTCAAAAAATTGTTTCTTTGGAAAAAGCTATGATGTGAAGTTTGGTAATATGTATTAGGTGTTATAGAATAGTTTACTCCTTTGACCAAGTAATATAGTCCCTCTTCTATATTCTACAAAAATAATCTGAGATGTATAAATGTTATATGCACGAACATGCCAGAGTTCTAATCAAAACAGTTCAAAGGTCCAGTATTATAGTAGTGGAATGCTTATGTGAAAATACAAATATGATTTAAAAAGCAGGGCACAACATTATTTGGGCACTGTGGTTTCAAAATTAGAAAATGTGCATATGAAAATATTGGAAGAGAATAGGTTGAAAGTTTTAAGACAGAAAATTTCAAGTGGTTTTTTTCTTTCTAAAATTTGCAGTAATAGATTATTGTTATAAGTCATCTTACATTAAAGAAATCTTTTGTTTGCTATGAAGGACCAAATACTGTGCAGTGAACTTGAAAGGTTACATGGGCTGTTAGAACTTTCTATTAATGAGCCAAGGTCTTAGGCCCAGTAGCTCTGCACTCTAGTTAGGACTCTTCTCTCGTTTCCACACAGTCATCTTTAAGCTCACATTGTTAATACAAATAGATCTAATAGATTTGATTAAGGCAACATGTAAAGTGCAGGCCCTTCTGTAAGTGGATAGAAGCTGTCCTCTTTAAATATAGAAGTCATTACTAGGCTGTCAGGATCCATGGTAGTGACCATCAGCATGGATCAATAGCACCAATTTGTTTCAGCTCATAATTTTGGTCAAGGGGACCATCTTGTGCTTTAACTCTTGGCAGTTCTAAGGTTTAAAGAGAAAAAAGAAAAGAGGGTAGAAATCCAAGAAACTGGAGGGGGGGCGGCACATAGCATATAAGTATGTCTGCCTCTCTCTCTGATGTTCTTTCTTCACTTTTTAAAAATCTCTTCCCTGCTGCTCAGTGGAACGTTTCAAACAGAAGCACTGTATTTTCAAAAGCTGTGACTATTTTTGATCTTTCCTCTAATCAATATTCTGAGGTGGTCTTGGCACGAAAGAGACCTACTCTCTTGAATCCCGGAGTGAACTACACTAGAAAGTTCAGCATCACAGGCAAAGACAAGTACCAAATACTGGAGTAAACAGAATACTGGTGGCAGGAAGCAGGAGATGAGAGGTGGGCTCCTCGGGAAACTCTGGGGTGCACTCTGCAGGCACCAGAGAGCCTTCATCAGCTGAGCTCGAAAAGGCTGGTGCAGATGAGCCTTTCGCTCTGCCACCTCGGCCGGCCCGAGAAAGCCAGAGCAAGTGCTCCCGCATTCCAACACCACGCAGATTACACGGCAGCTGGCAGAAAGGCGCCGCACACCTGGGAATCGGTCCTGGACAGCTCAGAGTTGCGAACCTTCCTTATTGGGCTATTGAAAAGGGCAGCTCATGCTTCCTGGCATCAGGCAGGCCCAATAGGGTGCCCTAGCACAGATACTAATTTATCTTTTTACCCATTCTAGGTCATCTATAAAGGACAGTGAAACTTAAAGAGTTAGCAAAGTTTTCAAAACGGTGCTTATTTTCTTGACAAATCAAACACCTATTAGAATGATTCAGGTTTTAAGACTGGATCTCAAAGAACTAAGCCAAAACTTTTTAAATGACATTATTATAATTCAAAATATATTATAATATATAATATAATGATGAAATATTAAAATAGGTCCAACCTTCTTATATGCTTGAAAAACAGCTTCCATGGACTAGACCAGGATTCCTCCCTGGTTCCAGAGGCCTAACGGTCCACTCAAAAAACAAAAAAAAATCTTCTCTCTGACCTACCTCCAAAGGGCAAGTTTTCTCATTGCCCTTACTAAGAGGGGGCAGAGTTGTGTTTTCCTTAAATCACCAAGCATCAACCTAAAGCCTCACAAGTAAACTGTCTGCTTTCTTTTCTGGCTCTAAAACCGAAAATGTAAGCTATTTTCTCTATAAAAGGATTAATTGCAACTTTTCTCTACAGAGTTTGTAGGGAGAAAGCAGACCTTTAAATAAATAATTGGGTCATTATTTATTAAGGAAAGAGTGGGAAGGGATGTGGTGGGGATTTCCTGGGAATAAAGAAAGGGTGTTGACGTGTAGCCGGAGCCGTGTTGAGCGTCCTGTCAGGATCTGGAGGGAATTATAGGGGGGAAGTGAGCAGGAAGTAAAAGCTGTGGCGCAAACTGTGGACCACATCTTTCCCACTCCATCTGTGTCCTCACCTAGCAGCAGGTGAGGCAGTGCCTACACTGTCACCGGCAAACAACTGTACCATCAGAAGGTGCTGTGGACATGCCTTCGTAACATGACGCAGTGCTATGGCGTTTCCAGTTAAGCCAAGGACTTGGCAAGATACAGCCTTTGTGAGTAACCAATAATAGCATGTTCCTGATACACTTAAAATCTGAGACCTTTATGCTTCTAATTAAAAGAGAGAGAGGAAGAGAGGGAGGGAGGGAAGGAGTAACTAAATGTCCCAGTTTTCATGAGACAGTCTTGGTTTACATATATTGTAGTTATTAATAATGCCTCTTTTACTCACCAAGTACCCCAGCTTGGAATAAAAATTATATGATAACTCTTTATAAACCAAGTATACATAGAAATAGCAAAATATTTTACAGGCTTTTATATTTGAATAAATCTTTTTAAAAAATTAAACTTCTGTAACTGGAATCACCTCTGTCATAATTTTCTCATACCCATTACAAGATGAAATAATCCCCTTGATAAGAGATCTAACTTTCTGACATCATTTTAGATGATCATTTAAACAATTTGGAATATTTTTAAATCCCTGCAAAGCATTTAGAGTCTAGTTAAACACTCCTAGAAGCTGCTTGATAGGAGAATTTGGTTTTGTAGTCCCCACCGCCCCAATTCTAAACACCGGGCAGTGGGAGAAATCATCATCTCATCAAGTTGCAGCTGTCTTGGTCACATGCTCCTTCATAATGCCACTCTGATAATTTTGCTTTGTGCCATTTCCTGGTGTTTGAATTTTGTCATACAAATATTTGTGGAAAAGGTGATAATCGAATTTTAAATGCGGGATTTTGAAAAGAAGATTCTGGCAGGCAAGTAAGCCAGAAATCCAGACTTATTTTATGTTAAGTAGACTATTCACTCAGATTTACTTTGAGCTGAGCAAATTGACATTAAAAAAAAACACACAAAAAAAACTGGTGATAAAGTAATTTGAAACTCAGAAATGACAATTCTATTTGCAAGACCTTTGAGCTTTCTATTGGCAGTAGTTCTTATGGGAGTCAAAGTCTTAAGTTCCTTTTGTTTATATTTCAAATGCTAAAAAGGAAATAGTGATGAAAATAAGGATCATTATTTATTAAGGAGACACTATGCTATGGATATCAATCTTGATAGCTATTTAAAGAAAATGATCAGCTTTGTAATTTGTCTCTGAGAAAGACGCTAGAAGCTCTTGGGAAGGAAAGCATTATAGTTGACTACAAGATGTTGCTTTACAAAGGATTAAGAATACTTCTGTGAATATTTTTCTCTGCTGTCAATAAACTTTGAATTTAACATTCATTAATTTTTAACTATTTAACCAAGTGAGTTTTTAATTATAAAAGCTCTTGGACTAAAATTTTAGTAGCAATGGAATGGAATGTGACTGTGAATAACGGATCTCAATTTATTTATCTTTAAATATGGATTATAAAACCTGCCATACGAGGTTGTTCTAAGAGTTCAATGAGATTTTATATACATACATAGTGTATAGGTTTTAAATATAGTAATATCTGTACGTATTATGTATATTTTAATAATATTATATATGTATATCCTCCAATGCATGGAAGATACTATAGAATTGTCATTTATATACTCATCTCTGTTATTATTTCATACTAAATCATTCAATCTTGGCTTAATGGCAACTCGTGAAGACATGAAATTTGAGAAAATTATGGCTTCCTTTGTCTTCAACAAACATTTATGGATTACTCATACTGACTATGGGATAGTTCCTTGAAATTAAAAAAAAAAAAAAAAGAATAAAATTGTTCTGTGATTCAAGAAGCTTAGCTGATAAACCAAGAGATACATGGAAAACTCTGTTCTTATACAAAGTCACAGAGCAGCCTTTCTGAAGTCATTACTATGCAGTCTTATTTTAAGCTCATTCAGTGAAGTGGAATAGCAGTAAGGAAAGTCAAAGAGATTGATTTGCAGCTTAAGAATATGTGAATTTTATGAATAAATGTTATATCAACTCTAGTGGCAGACATCATGGTCCTTTCCATTCTCCTAGAGATTCAGCAACGAATCCTAAGGTGACTAATGAGTAACAGGATTCCTTAGTTGAAGCAGAAAGTGAATAAAATAATAAAAGCCTGTGCATTGATGAAATGAGTTAGGAAATACTTTACAGTGTCTCAGGTGATTCATGACATGCAAGGTAACAAGCCACAGACTCCATGCCTTAGTAAGAGCCTCCTGGTCTGTTTTCAGATCACTGCCTGCTCTAGCACATCCATCCTGAGGCTCCGTTCTTTTTCTGATGAACAGAATCCCAGTTAGAACTGATGAAAATGGCCATAGTGGTTATGGATGTCTTAGATAATTGACTTGTGTAAACTGCACACCAAATACACAAAAATATCAGAAAAGTCAATTATATTCCTTAACAGATGTTTTCTCTGCAATGTTAAAGTAATTATTTGAAAGGCAGAAATCCAGCTGTCAGAATTGCATGACAGAAAGAGATATACTCTACTGGGACTTTGGAAGAGATCAAGTTTCATATCCCGTTTAATGTGCAGATGGGGAAGTTGAGACAGTGGAACCATAAGTAGATGTATGACCTTGAAAAACATCTGGCGCCATATCTAACACAGTGTTTCTAACTCAAACTAGGGATTTTTATAGCCCTTCGTCTTTGGTTTGTGTGGCCCTTTCTCACTTCCATTCCCTCCACCTGCATGATTAAAATGGGAAGTCCAGGGGTACAAGCTATTAGAATGCAGGGATAAAAGCTGTTGATGACTTAAAGCCAAATTGGCTGATTTTTTTCTGAGCAGCAACTGATTGAATGTGCTGTAGACACAGGGAGAGAAGAGGTCAACCACATTTGATTTTAATGCATTTTCATTAGTTCATCAAATGCTCTTTTGAGGAGACTCTTAAAAAATCAAGTTTAAAAAAATATTGAAAATAGAGGAAAATGTCCCTTTTAAGTATGGCCTCCTATGTTACATGATCCATTTAAGATCAAACCATTCCTGACTTGTCTTAACAAGGAGACGCACATCAAAGCAATTCAAAGAGGAAATGTTAAGAGTTTAAAGAGACCTGATATTGCTCAGCTGAAAGTGATTTCCGTATTATTTAATACATTTTGGAGACTGGGCAGATCCCATTCTTTTTCATCTTTAATATCAGCTTGCAGTTTGATATGGATATATTTAGAGTAATCCATAGCTTGAAACATGCATGAAATGCCAAGAAAGCTGACTATATGTTCAGAAAGCCATCAGCTAATTCCAGGTGGACTAGACAACTATGGACAGAAGTGCTGTGGGACATGATGGTTTGGGAAATCGTGTAATGTTGTCCCCTCATCATCTGGTCATTGATCAGTATTTTGATGGAGACATTGGATGTTTATTAAGTTTTCATTGACTAACAGAATAATTATTCAAAAATGTTTTTCTGAAATAAACTGAATATATTTAAGTGTATATATACAAATGCACTATGAGGACTTAAGTTAAAAATAAAAACACCTACAACTCTATAGGCTGTGACTTAGGTAATATGAAGATGATGGTGATGGTGATGATGATGACAACAATTACAACAAATACTGATGTTTACTGAGTCCCAACTTTATGCACAGTTGTGTACTTAGAAGTTTACCCATATCCTTCATCTTAAAAACAACTTTACAAGAGAGGTACTATAATTCTCACATAACAGATCGAGAAATTAGCAACTTATTCAGGAAAACATTGATTGAATGCTTCCTGTTTGCTCAAATGTCACAAACATCATGTATTGAAGGCAAACAATAAAGTCCTTCCTAGATCCTAAGACTATACTTGTTTGTTCTGTTACACCATTTATCTTCATGTGGGTTAAGTGCACCTTATAGTACGTGGCACCTGGTGGGTGTTCAAAAAGTAATATTTACTTCCCATGTTTATAAAGTGCAGCACTTAGGAAAAATAATAAGACATTTTAGTTAATTGCAAGTTGTTGCTTACCTAAAATAACTCATAAACTCTTAAAATCCATGTTGATAAAACATACTATTTTTGGAGGGGGCAGGAGTTTTGAGAAGAAAGCTGAAGATTCAAACAAAGGAAACTGCAGTGTTCAGCTCGCATTAGGAAGATTGTGTTCAGTTCTTAGTGCCACTTTTTAATAGGGACATAGACAAACTCTGGAGAAAGAAGATCAGAATTGTGAAATATCTAGAATTAATATAAAAGAAACAATTGAAAAGAATGTGGAAGAAGAATTAGGACTTACGAATTTGTAATAACTTCTTTCAGATATTAAAGGAGTTCGTTGCCAGGCCAGTGTGGCTCAGTGGTTGAGTGTTGACCCATTAACTAGGAGGTCGCGGTTCGAATCCTGGTCAGGGCACATGTTGGGGTTGAGGGCTTGTGGGGTGTGCAGGAGGCAGCCGATCAATGAGTCTCTCTCATCATTGGTGTTTCTATATCTCTCTCCCCTCTCCCTTCCTCTCTCTGAAATCAATAAAAACGTATTTTTTTTAAAAAAGGAGTTAGTTGCCCTTAGCAGGAATTGTGCATAGTTCTAGACAGGTAGAATGATGGCTACTGGAGAACATTGGATGAAGGAGATTTCTGCCTAACATTGGAGTTTTATGACAGGCAGAACTGCTCACACAATGAATTATGGCATGGGATGCTTACTGAGCCAGGCATTCTTTCATTCATTTCATTGTTTGCTCAGGATACATGTTTTGAACATCTCCTATAAGGAACATATGGCCTAGAGTGTGATCAGTACTGCCAAAGCTGGACCAACCTGGTAACAAAGGGAGCTCCAAGAACGAATTGAATAGCAGCTGTAAAGGTCCATAGTACAGAGAGCCAAAGAGAAAAATAAAAACCTGATGAGATGAAATCAGGTATAATGGCTCCCTTGGTCCAGCTGCCTCTGAGCAGAGTGAAGCGAAGCGAAATTAAATAGAGTCACTGTTGAGCAATTTATGTCTTATTCCAAATGGTACAATCTGGTAGAGACTTCATGAGCACCTGCTAAGTGTGCCACTTAAGAAACTAGAAATTCTTGTTGTGATCACATGTGTTTTGTAAAATAATGTCTCACTTTGATTTCTCTCTGTTGTGAAATAAAACTCTCCTTATACCCCCCAATAAATAGGAATTAAAGGCATTGTCATTATGTCTACCTATATTATATTACTCATTCACCTGGGCATTTATGTCTTCCTTTCCAAATCCAGTTTCCTGGAAGCTGAAAGCTTTCCTGTAGGCTTTTATAATACAGCCCTGCACTGCTTAACGACAGAGACATGGCCTGAGAAATTCGTCATTAGATGATCTTGTAATTGTGCGAGCATCACAGAGTGCACTTACACAAACCTACGTGTTACCATAAGCACACCTAAGCTATATGGTACACTGCTATCATATATGCGGCCCGTCACTGACTGAAAAGTTATCTGGCTCATGACTGTAGTGACAAATCCATAAAATTATTGTTCAGATTCTAGTGACTATAGCATTCACTTGGAAATATGCTCAGAGAAGACCATCATGCCCAAATCAACCAGGGTTATTTTCTCTAGTAATCCTGATAAGATAGTCTGATCTTTTGTCTTCTAAATTTATATCTTCGTATGCAAATATGTTTACAAAGCATGCATTTTTCCTTACTCTCAGTTTTCACTGTGCATACCATGCCAAGAAGCTAGATACCCATAGAAATTATCTTGCAAACAGAAATTCAGGTCCTGCTGGGAGACCAAAAGACTTTCATATGATGTGTTTTTTCCATGTAACGCTTGAATACAAAACCTATGAACCTTTTTCTACATTAGAAGGTCTATGGTACACAATTTAAATTGGCCTGAGGCCAGAGCAATTACTTATCTTGGTTGCATGCCCAGGTTCATTTCTTGATATAGCCCAGTGACAGATGTTCTCATTGCAAGAAGCTTTTGAGTATTTTCCCCCTTTTGTTTCTTAATGTACTATAACCATGTGCCAAAGGCTACATAGAACCAAGGTAAAATTTAGATAAATTCATATCTATGGGACCCTGTTACTGGAAAATTGTTTCCTAAGATGATTGCTAAAATAACATCATGAAAAGATTTTAGATAAGTATTCCAGAAGGTTTATTTTGGATAAGAGAGTGCCGTTAAAGATATATGACCCATTTTTATTGTTTTATCTATTTTGACCAATTCTTCAGGCAGAGATCATGATTGGGGCCACATTGTGACTTCCTTATCAACTTTAAAATTCACTTGTGCCTCTTCCCTTTTTTTCCCAGAACTAACCCAATTGGATCTAGCAAATGTGGGCAGAAAGGCAGTTGTAACAGATTTAGACAATTAAAATTCAGAAGAGAGTTCTTAGGAAAGAAAATATTTATCTCATTCACTCTAATCTAATGTCACGCAGACAGCTACCTTGACTAATCTTTTGCTTATTCAGAAATTGCTTTGTTCTGGAACTTAGCAGCAAAAATAATAAAGTGTTAACTATTATTTTGCTGATATTATTATGATCATTATATTAACAAACTAAAATAATGGAAAAATGTATGATCATCACAATAGATGTGGAAAAAGCAATGACTAATTGCAACATCCATTCCTACTAAAAACCCTCAAAAAACTAGGAATAGAAGGGAAGTTCTTCAACCGAATAGAAGACATACATGAGAAACTTAAAGCTAACAGCACACTTAACAATGAAAGACTGAGTGCTTTTCCCCTAAGATCAGGAACAAGACAAGGATATCAGATTTCAACAATTTTATTAAGAGTTATACTGGAGATTCTAGTCAGTGCAAGAAAAAAAGCATCCACATTGGAAAGGCAAAACTGTATTCACAGAGAACATAATGGTCTATATTGAAAATCTGATGGTATCTACAAAAGCAAAATTACTAAAAGTAGTAAGAGAGTTTAAGAAGTTTGCAGGGTAAAAGATCAATATGCAAAATTTAATTATATTTCTATAGACTTGAAATAAATTCGAATTGACATTAGAAAAAAATATCATTTATAATATCATCAAAAATATGACATACTTAGGGATAAATCTGACCAAAACGTGGGCAAGACCTGTACACTGAAAACTAACACACCTTGATAAGAGAAATGAAAGAAAACCTAAATAAATAGAGAGCTGTAACCTTCATGAAGACTCATTATTTTAAAGATATGAATTCCTTCCAAATTGACTAGAGATTCAACATAATCCCAATGAAAAGCCCAGTAGGCTTTCTTAAAAAAGGAATTGTCACGTTCTTTCTAACACTTATGTGGAAATGCAAAGAACCTAGAATAACTAAAACACCTTTTAAAAAAGAACAAAATGTGTTCCCTTTCACAAGATGCCCTTTGTATTGCTTAATGTTTGAAGCAGAAGAATTGAGTGTTTTCTGAGTTCAGAAGATGGCAAGGGCACCTTGGTTTTATTTTTGTTATAGGTTCTAAAAGATAGTTTGTAGGAGCAAGTAGTAATGAGTGCATTTTGCATCACAATGAAGCTATTTTTAACATTTTTAATTGTATGAGAAATAGTGTTCATTGTTGAAAAATTAGAAGATAAAAATACGAGAACAAACACAAAAAACAAAAAATAAAAGCTCGCATACATAATTCCACTACTTGGGGATACAGTTCTCAATATTTTCTGGATGTCCTTCCAGATAGTTTCTTTGTATATATGATATATAAAGACATCATATTTGAAATAGTATGATGAACTGTAACCACAAGTTGTCAAACTTTTCATGTCAATAAATATACATCTATACCGCCATCTTAATGCCTCCAATTGTCCAATTATATGAATGCGCCAAAATGATTGTGACCAATCTCAAGGCAGTTAAGCTCTGTTTACTTTTAATTTCCTTTTTTTCTTTTTCTTAAGGAACAAAGATTTCCTCTTTAGCATGATCCTGGCAGAATTTGACTAAAAAGCTACAGCTCTGAATTGTAAATGGTAAAATGCTTCTGGAGTCATGCCCCTTGAACTGTTAATTTTACAGTGCTGTTGAATACTAAATACTCTTTAGTGGTCATGACAGGATATTTATGTGCATGTTCTGGGCTTCATTGTTTTAATCTCAGTACAGAAGTAAGCATTTCCCACTGGGTGACCTCATTCACTTCTTTTAGCTTCTAAACTTATATATAGATTGATACTAATTTATGACATTTATTTAAAATGTAAAGAAACCCCATATGTTTAGACCATTAACCAATAAGGATTAGGTCAAAAGTCACCAAACATTTTTTTTAAGCTAATGTAAAAATATTTTAAGACCTTCAGCTGGCTCTTGCATAGCACTAGGGTGTGTGAGTATATGCCTGCTAAGCTGTATTTTGACACTAACGTGATCAAATCTAACTTGGGACTGTGCTGTGAGCTATTGAAAATGTATCATGGAGAGGAAGGAGACTAAGGAGGTAATCCTTAAGGCCTGTGAGCTTGGGAGATCTCTTAGCCCCTCTGAAGCTGATTGTTCATCTTTCAAATGGTGGAGTTAGAGGAGATAGTTTTAAGTGTTCCTCCAGCACAAACATTCTGTGGCTCTGCCCTGAGTCAGGGCTGTTGCTACGGATTCAGATACTTTAGATCCTTGGCTGCTTGGCCTACATCCCTGGGCACTGACCTCAGCAGTGGGCACACTGCTCTTTCTCTCTTATTTGGCCTCTCACCTTGTACTGAGCTCTTAACCATTCCCCTGGGTTACCTTCTTCATCTTGTCCTTTCTTTCCTCATTCCCCCGTTGTATCCTGTCTCTTGCTTGTGTTCTGTGAAATCTGTCACAATCCGCTGGGTTAACACAAGTATTTTTGGTCCCAGTGACCTTCGGCCTCCACTGTAAACATGCTGCCTGTGACCATGGCATCCTAAATTGCTCGTGAGGATTGATTGGCTCTGCTCCAATTCCCTACATCTGGAAGAAAAGAAAAGCTTTAATACTACCTCGCTGTCTCATACACAGTAATTGCTTAGAAGATAATAGTACTGACGTACGCTACAATATGAACTTGAAAACATGTTAAGTGAAAGAAGTGAGCCACAAATGGCCACATATTATATGATTCCATTTATATGAAATATCCACAATTGGCCAATACAGAGAGACAGAAAGTAGGTTAGTGATTGCCAGGGGCTAGGAGAAGGGGAATATAGGAGTGACTGGTAATTGGTACAAGGCTTCTTTTTTGATGATTAATGTTCTGGAATTAGAGAGTGGCGATGGTTGCACAACCTTGTGAATATAATAAAAACCACTGAATATACACTTTAATAGGGTGGATTTTATGGTATGTAAGTTACATCTCAATAAAAAATATTTGTTGACTATGTAAAATATTCAGGTAATTAATTATTTACACGATATGAATTGCTTAGCCATTTAGAATATTTCAATAACTAATTTTAGGGAGATAGTTGGGGGTCATGTAGGTACAGTCCAATACACTGTGTACCTTTCAGAACCTGAAGTACTTCTCCCTAGGGCGGAGCTTCTCTTGATCACTGGAGAGAGAGAGCAGGAGCTGCAACAAATATCTGCAAACTCTATGCCTGTGTTGAAAATGTAGTTCTTGTCCAAACATTAAAAATGCCTTGACTAAGAAGGTAAATAGGGAAGAAATGAGATTTCTCCTGAAGCTCTGTCAGCTTGATATCTGTCCCCTCAAAAGCTAAACTCAGTAAAAATAAATAATAATAATAATAATAATATATCAACAAGCTGTATTTCACTAGTGGCATTTTTTTTTTTCCTTCAAAGTAATAGGTTCAACTAGATATTTCACCATGTCTAGGAATTTTAAGTTGAGTCAACATAATCTTTATATCCCCAGTTAGAGTGGGAGCCCAACTGTTCCCAGGACCCACTGCCTCAAATATTTTAGAAGGCCATCTTTTCTTTTCACTTCCCCAGGCAGGTTTATACCTGCTGAGAGTGTGTCCTATTTTTAAAGGCCTCCAAAGAAAAATCTTCTTCAAAGAGATGGGATGACAAAGCTTTGCCCTATGCTGCATTCCCAGTGGAGCTAATCAGCCAGGTGTCTGATCTCCATGGTGTCTACCTGGCTCCCTCCTCCCTCACAGGATGGAACGCTATTGGAAATAATTGTGAGCCCAGCACACCTCTAGGGGTTTGTTTGGATTTTTTTTCCAACAGAGAAATTCCTTCTGTTTACTGAGTAAAGTATACAGCACTCAGATATTAGTGATGATTCCCAGAAGTCCTGGTGGCTCAGAGCCTTGCTGCATCACTTCCTAAGCTTCTCATTCTCATTTGCTGTTCAGCAGAAATGACCCAAGTTCCCTCAAACTGGAGTCGCTGGTTAGTTTCCATCACACATTGCATCAGTGTGTCCTGTGACTCTTCCATTTCACCCTCTCTGTCCCTTCATGGCAGCTCTGAAAGATATCTGGCTCAGTCTTGTCACATTGCAAAAGAAACTAAGATGAGCTACAGACTTCCCCAGGATGACCCCGTAAAGTGATTGATGGAGAACCCAGATCTGGAGTTCTAGTTGGGTGATTACTTACTCCCAGCATGCCATGCTGCCATTCTGTTCTATTCCTATCATTCCAGTTAGATTCATGTTCCTTTCACCACAGGAAAAATAATGTCACTGCAGCAAATCATGAGGCACTTTCTACTCAGAAACTAGCAAAAGGCAGATGCCACAAAAAAAGAGTAACTGTGCTTTAGTAGAGACCAGGGATTCTCTAGCAGTCTGAATATTGCACAAGATGGGTTTCTTAGGCTTGAGAAACAAAACTCTTGAATTAGTGTTGTTTGGGTTTGTATTATTTTATTTCATTTTATTATTTCTATTTTCTGACTCGTTCAGTGGTTTTTTTCTTGCAGTTAATGACACAAACCTGGCAACTGTCTTCAGAGCTTGTGCTCAGGATGCTACATTAATGCAACCCATCGCTGCCCATGGCCCCTAACACAGACTGCAGGACTGTCCATGTCCCCCTCTGGAGGGTTCCAGAGCCTTTGCTGCTATCTCATATCACTGCAAGGCACAAACTAGACGGACCACTGGACAATAGTCCTAAATTGACATTTGTGGATTTCTTTCCTTTATGTGAATGAAGTGTGTTACTAACTAGACACCTCCGGTAACCAGGAGCCTTGGCTGCCCATGCTAAGAAACCTAACCAGAAACTGTACCCCTCTAGCCAGTTTCTAACACGAAAACCAAAAGGGAGTGTCCTTCAAGGGGTTTTGGTTTTCTGTGGTTGGATTATTTATATCATGATTTTTCTCAATTTTTGGACTGAAACAGAACCATCCTTCATTACAGTAAATGCAGGAACACTGTTCATTAAGCAAAAAACTCAGAGATTTGTCTTCTGACTCATCACAGTATTCCTTCAACACAGACTGGAACGTATTAGCCTCCCTATTCTCCAGACAGGAAAACTGGAATAAAAATGTTGTTTCACATAGACAACCAATCACAGAGCCTGGCCTGGACCTCAGATCTGCTCATTTCCACTTCTGTGCAGAAATTGACATTGGGGCTAAAATTAAGAAACTGCATTCTGAAAGGGAAGGTTTGCCATTATTTGGGCAAAGGCTTACTGACTTTGGCAACGGGACCAAGTGTCACACTTTCCTTTGGCAACTCTGGGTATTCCCAGTCAATCGGTGTATATTTCCAAGAACTTTCCCGTGGGCCTACTTTTGGCTTCCACTTACAAAATGTTAAGGAATCTACCAAATACGTGTCTAAAAGTTCGCACTGACGTGTTCTGTGCTAGGCACCCCCTTCTCGATTCTTCTTTCTGTTTGTCCTCAGATGCCCTTGTGGCTCTGTCTTCCCCAGTCACAGACATTTTGCTCTGCCTGAAACATCCTTCTCTATTCCTGCCTCCACATTAAGATAAATAACCTAAACATCTTCAGCTCTGACCCCATTCTATGAGTCCAAATGCTGGATGTAATTTATCTTGGCTACCATCTGACTCTAAGACCACAAGCCCACAGCTCTGCACCTCGTCTCCTCCATTCCATAAAGGGGGACTCTCCCTGGCTTCCCTCCTACTCGGGTCCCCCAAGCTTGTCTGCTTGCTGGCCTGCATCATAGTGTGCATGGTCAGATGTCAGATGCCCGTGTGTAGGAACATGAGCGTCAGAATAAACAGTGTCTTGGAAATGCATTCACCCTCACAGAACCTGTAGGGGAAAAGACACGGCTGCTTAAGAGCGTGCATTAAGGTGAGCCACGCTACAAAACGTTTTCTTCTGCTTGAATCCACTTACAGCGTTACATGTACACTCACCCCTTTTTGTCATTTTCTAATATGAGTGGGCAAATAATGCCAAAAAAGGCAGTATCAACTTCCCTTTAAACAGCTGTTATTTGTTATTGTAAGAGTCTCATTTTCTTACAGATATCCATACTCCATGTGGATTATTCTGAAAGACAGGCTTGCTTTCTTCCATTGTGATACACCTGATAAATATATCCAGGGAGATTCATTATGCCAATGAAGTGGTTAAATGATTATCTTTGGAAAATGCAAGGATGGTTTCCACTAGATGAGGCCATAAATGTAAATTATTACGGTTACCAGGGAATGTGAAGAGATTAGCAGTTCATTTGTTTATGTCACAAACTCTTCTTGAGCATTTACTATGTGCCAGATGCTCATCTCACACTCTGAAATGATAGTAATTCCTTTTCTTGAACAGGGTGTACACAGCTCTGAAACCTGATCCGTCATTTCAGTTATTAATGTCCATGTCTGTCTCCCCCCTACACTGGCGGTTCTCAACCAGGTACAGTTTTGCCAGCTCCTTACCCCCAGGGCATATTTGGCAATGCCTAGAGACATTTTTTTCATTGTCACACTGGGGAGGTACTACTGATATCTAGTGATTAGAGGCCAAGGATGCCGCTGAACATTTTATAATCCACAGAGCATCCCCCCACAACAAAGAATTATCAGCCCCAAATGTGAATAATACCAAGGTTGAGAAACCCTGCCCCAGACTATGTGTCCTTGAGGACAGAGACTGTGTCATATTTGTCTTTGTATCTCCACTACCACATACATAGAAAGGCCTCCCCAGCCCATAGCAGCGACAGTAAGGTTGAAGTGCCAGGAGTGCAAGGCCGACTGGGCCACAGCCCCTTTCCTAGATCCTCACCACTGAAATGTGACCCTGACTAGCAGAATTGCCCTGACCTGGGAAGTTGTTAGAAGTATAGAATCTCAAGCCCCAGCCAGACCTACTGAATTAAAATCTGCATTTTACCAAACCCTCAGTTGATTCGTATGCTCATTGAAGTCAAGAAGCACTCACCAAAACGGTTTTTAAGTCAAATGGGTGCTCAAAAGGAAACATCCAAGTTTACCTGGTAGCGGTGAGCAGGATGCCACCTGGGTTCGTCCCTAGAGCACTAGTTCTAGGTGAGCTTGGCTATAGCCCAGAAAACGGCTGGAGCTGGAGCCTCAGGGCCCCGGCCGGGAACCCAGGCCGAGCAGCGCAGCACCGACAGAACAGACGGCGTGCGGGTGATGAACGAGGGGTGCTCGGCCCAGGTGGCGCGGCTGCGTCAGGGAAGGGGCGGGCCGAGGCTCTGGGCAGCCGGGGCGGAGGAGGAGTGCCAGGCAGCACCAAGGAGGCCGACAGTGGGAAAGGACAGGCCATGTGCCAAACCCAGGAGAGGCCAAGGCCCCGAGACTGCGGGGGTGAGAGGCTGCAGCCCAGATGGCCGCGGGCTGTTCATTCCATTGTCTGGGCGGCTGGAGTTCCTGGGGGAGTCGGGTTACTCAGCCCCGTGTCCAGTGGCTCGCAGTCCTTCCAGGACTTGATAATGCGGTAATTAGCATGAGGGTTCCAGGAATGCCTTGGATTTGGGTCTTGTCTATAATGGGCTGATATGTCTGGAATCTGGATATTGAAATTTTCTCTTCCAACTTCTCCTTATTTTCTTCGCTAAGGATCAAGTGGACTCAAAAAATCTGAGTGAAAGGGCAAATGTGATGTGAGCTAGAGGAAGGAAATCTCTGGGGGCCGCTCTGGTAGCATTTGTCGTTTTTCCCAGCAGCTCTTCTATATTCGCTTGTGGTTGAAATACTACCATTGTGTTTGAACACTGTGGCATTATTAAAGTTTATGAGAGATATTAGAGGTCTTTGATAATGTGCTTCTGTTATTTTAAAATATTTTAAAAGCCACTGGATCCCCTTTTTAAGGAGATGTTGACTTAACCAAGCTCTCTTGGTAAATGACAACTGGTTCAGGGCTCCTCTCACAGCCCAACCATGTCCAGGAACATTTTACTTGCTCTGGAAGATGAAGGAGAGTTGACAGCTGTCCAGACTGTGGTTGGATGAAGACCCATGTCCCTTAGTAGAGTAACTGGTCTTCCTTTCCCTGTCCCAAATTAGGTTCAGCAATTACCTATGTCTCAGACTTCTTGCAGACTTGAACAACGTGAGGTCTGGAAAACCCAGAATCCTTCACATTGCAAAGAGGACAAGTTACTTAATCTTTTGGGAACTCACCATTGTTTCCTCTGAGTATGTTTTTATTGCAAATTATACTTCTGGGTTGTGTTCATTACTTCATTTCGGATTATAAGTAGGCCTTGAATATCAGTTTATTGCCATCCACGCTTTTCTCTTCCTCCAACACCTTCAGGAGTACACGAGAATATGGGCAACCAGACACCTAGACATCCTCCAACCTTGAGATGGCCCGAGAGAGGCAAAGCGGAGTTAGTACAGTATTTTGTTCCTGACACAGGCTGCACTTTCCAGGACCCAGTGTATTCTGTCCATGCAGTGCATTTTATAGCGAAGGCATGAGTAGGTGCCTAAACAATAGCTCCTCCTTCTACCTCTCCCCACCCCCACCCCCACTGTGGGCCCCGTGGGAACGCTGGCCACAGGTTAGACTCTAAATATGTTAAGTGTGTTTGCAGCTAAGCAAGTAATGATCCTTAAAGTAAAATGTCCTCCTCTTTGGGAAAGACCCTCTTCTGTTGTTGGGGAGATAGGAGGAAGGTGGTAAAAACCTGGGATGGTTTTTAAACTGAATGAACATAGCATCATGTAGTCATCTGAGAATTGTACTTCAGGAAACAGACACTTGTCCAAAATAAATCAGATTCGGGCAGGGTGCAGCCACCGTATTCAGATGCAGTTAAGTTTTCTAGTGCTCACAGTATACAAGAAAGGATGAATTTGAAAATGCATCACTGGTTTTGCCTCTTTTAGATGTTTAGACCTCCATGGACTCCCAGAGCTAAGCTGGCAGGCACTTTTCATAATTTTATGGATAAGGAGACTAAGACATTGAAGGACAGGATAACCTAAAGGTCATAAGTTTTGAGTTTTGGTTTCATATTTATGTTCTGCTACTAGCTTAGCCACTAACTAGCTTTGTTGCCTTGGGGAAGTTATATCAGTTCCTCCAGCCTTAGTTTCTAAGAGGAGACTTATACCACCTAGTTTAGGGGTTGTTCTGAATCTTAAATAATACACATATAAAATGCATATTTATATGCATATATAAATGTATATAAACATGAATACAAATATATATTTTAGTAAATATGTATATAAAGCACTTAGAAAATTCTTGACATACAGAATTCAATGAACAAAAGATGTTACCCACTATTTTATTGTTTTTTTTATTGTCCAAGGTCATGGAGCCAGTTTGTGCAAGAGGACGCAAAGCTGGACCTCCTGACTCCCAGCCATATGAACTTCTTTGACCTCCTTCCTCCCCCTATTCCTACAAAATTGTGGGGCCCAATCATAGTTTCCTATTTCTCTCTACTTTGAAAAATTCTGTCCTTAAGAAGTATGGTTCAATATCTATTTTTTCTGAACATGAACCAAGTCACCTTAGCCTAGCAATGTGAGATATGTGTTGGTAACCCCTTCTTAGTCTTTGGTTTACATATTTGGGTAAATGCTTTTCCATATGTCTCTTTAAGATCATTAACAAAAGGGTTCTCTGTAAGGCAAAATAAAGAATGACCACTGCTATGGCTGGAGTGAGTTCTCAGAAGGCCACTATTTGTCTTAGGCCTATTCCTGACTCACCTGCTCAACCACTTTGCTTCTGGGGAGCCTTCAACAGCCCTTCCCAGAGGACTGTTCTCTGGTCCCCAGAATCTGAGCTCAAGTTCCAGGCTATGGTATAATTGAGGGGACTGCAGCTCAAAGTTTGTGTCTGAGGTTTGAACTGCAGAGAATTCCAGGCTCACAGGGGCACAGTGGGACTCAGAAGAATCTGATTGACTGTACACTTCTTGTTTCAGCTCATTCTGAGGAGCTGCAACAATACTTTATCCTGAGCCAGCAGAGGAAACAAGTAGGAAATGTACAGTGTCTTCTGTATGGAATTGAATATTCTAGATTTCAAGAGCCCAACTCTCTACATCAGTGAAACAAAAAGGCTTTGGAATCACCCAAAGCTGGATGGAAATCCTGGCTCCACAGTTTACTAATTGCATGATCTTCTGTTAGTTCTGTGACCTCTCCAAGCCTGTTTTCATTTCTTGTATGTGCAATAGGTGTAATAACAATAATGACTTCATAGGATTGCTCTGAGGATAAAGTGAGACGGTACTTACACATGCCTGGCATATGGGAGAGGAACTGAGTGCCCTAGATTTTACTGAGAGAGCAATCGGTGCATGGGGAATTTAAAGCCCTGCTTGTTAAGCCTCTCGCCTGCGGAGTATTGATGCCATGTGCTCACTTCCTTTCCCAAGGGCCAGGATTGTGATGGAAGCTCTATGCGTGCATTGGGGTGCACGCGTTCAGGAGGCTCAGGGAGATTTTGTAGAGATTTTGACACTACTTGGTCACCACGGCCCTAAACTGATTAGTGGAGAAAGGTCTACTCGTTGGCGAGTCTCTCCGTTTATTTTTCTCATGAGCATAGACTCTGGCCCAGGGCTTCCTGCGCTAGAGCTCTCTCCACCCACTGCATTTCCACTTCGGAGGGTGTTTGGGCAAAGGCAGATGAGAAGAAGCTCTTGCAGGTGCAATCTAGTGATGGAATGGAAGGTGAAGAAGGACCCAGGCAAAAAGCCAGTCCCCAAATTCCTCGGATCATCACCCTCCCAAGGCCAAATGTCTGCAAAACACAACGGCGCCCCTTCCCGAGAAGAGTCAGCAACTTATAACTGTTTCACATCTCCCTTCCCTTCTTTTGTCACAGCCAGTTTCAGAACAGGATGAACACATGTTTCAGGGCTCTTGAATTCAAGATGAACAATCCAAGCAGGAAATGAGTTTATCTCCAATTTCTATTGTAGAATGAGGGAAAGAAAGAAAAAGAAAGGAGGAGAGCCTGACTGCTGACAGTGCAGTCTTGTGGCTAAAAGTGTCTTTAATAGCTTCCCCCACTCCGTAGAGAGCAGGCAGATCGCTTAGGCAATCAACTCCTTTCATGGATAATGACTATGGACATCTTTCCCAGGATCCTGATGGCACAAGATGTAGAAACAAATTGTTTGTGACACAGAGCCACAAAAACATGAGCTGGTAGGTGCTCCACACCAACCTCACATGGCTCTGCCGCCCAGCGAGGTGGGTTGTGCAATGCCACCAGCCTCGAATCCAGGTCACTAGGTGTGAGGTGCCCCAGATAACTACCTGCCTGGAGAATTAGGAGTCGGGAACTTTGTTTTTACTTATTCTTTCAATGGTAACCTACACCTCTGCCCCCAGTGGACCCTGGGTCATTACCAGGCTCCTTCCTCCCTCTACATGGCCAGGAAGGGGGGCCGGGTGGGAGGGGTGATGTCCAGGGCATGGACTGACTGACTAGTTGCTGTAAACGGCTACATCCTTCCTTCTGAGTGTTCCTGAGAAACGTTTCTGAAATCTAAATACACGATCACCTATTTCATTTCACCATTGATAATAGTCCTCTAGAATTATATTTAACATTCATAGAAGCTTCTATAGTTTTCAGCACGCTTTCCTGTGCCATCTCTCACGTCATCTTCACAACACTGCCCCAGAGTATGTGGGTTATTACTATTTTACAAATTAATAAACGTTGACCACAGTATTGAAACCATAGCCTTTTAATTTCTTTCAAAATAGAGTAAGTGGTAGTTCCAGTTCCTTATCTGGAATTAATCTAAAAAGATTAAACTAATTCATCAGCTTGAGGGACAGCAAAATGGTGGTGAATGCCGTCTGTGTATGTTTTCCCCTGAAATTAACACCTTCGTTTATTCCCCATAAGTATGCCCATTCCTCCCCCTCAAAAATTTCTTTAATAAATTTCTCTCTTTAATAAAAACAGCATATTTCACTCATAAACTCCATTAAACTAAAGCTTCTGAAAACACAGTATACCCAATTTGCCAATCCGATAACCAAATCCATTTGAGAAGAAAGTAGCCAAGAAGTCGGTGTAACTCCCAGTGGGAGGCAGGTGGAAGCAATTTGCTGGACAAAGTAGCCAATTTGTGTTTGATGTGAGTGCCCCATTTCTGTCACCCGCATACTAATTAGCCACAGTAAACAGAAACACTGGTTTTTTTAGAATATGCATTTTGTAGTTCTCCCTATGTGTATGAAGCTCACACTTAAATCATGGATTTTTCTCTTAGTTGTGCCCAGAATTCTTCTGTTTAATGTATTAAAATAGTGGACCCTCTTCTTGGAAGGGCTGATTGAAGATGAGTCATGAAAGATTCACTCAACCCCTGGAATGTCAGTCTGCTAATACTGAAATCACTGTGCTTCCAGTAATATGTTTTAGGGTGTTGGAGTTAATATTTATGTATGTTAAACAGCTGGAAAAAACTCCAATCTGCATTACTTTTCTAAGCTTATAAATGGCTGGCATCATATGGAGTTTATAGATAAGGGATTAAATATTTGTTTTACACAATATGGAGACAACACACCATTTTTATTTGAGGGTGTATTGACATACTATATATATGTCAATTATATATATATAATTTCTTTCAGAAATCTACATAATTAGGGATATGGGTCATCATCCCACTTTGTTACAAGGGAAAGAATGGTCAATCTCAGTAGAATTATGTACCTGAAAGAGATCTTAGAACTTTCTAGCACTTTTTTGTTTCAGATTTTGAACCCAGAAACTTAGAGACTAAGAGTCACACAGCAAGAACATTTTTAGCAGATTTTTGTCATCAGTTTTGTTTGATTTGGTAAAGAGGGAAACTACAAAGAATCAGAAGTAGAATTTAGGAAGTTGTACTATGAATGTATTTTAAGAGTTAGGTTTATTACCAATGGAAAAATGAAAACTTTGGTGATAGTAACTTGTTTTGCACAATTCTGCATGACTTACCTTCTTCCTTAAAGATACTCCATAGGGAGGCAAATTTTTACTCTTTTCTGCTTGCCTTAAAGCAATAGTTTGAATTTTGTACATTAGATAATGAATCTTTTCTATTCAGTATTTTGTTTCAACACAATTGCAGAGGAAATGATGGATGTTTTAAGTACAGAGTAGCTGCCCCTAGTGTTTCCCTTCGTCAGCATGCATTTGTAGATAGAAAACATGCAATTTAGCATTCAGTTGCAATTTCAAATTCTTGCTTACTAAAAGTCACTCAGTTAATGGAGATTTGAAAGAGACCACAGCTAGTTTTTCTTACCCATATAGTTAATAGGAAAAAATAGAAAAATGTTTCTCAAAGCCATAGAAGGTAGCAAAATCTCATTTTAACTGGAAGTTTAATAGAGCTCTTACGTGAGGCCTAACATCTTTGTGAAAAGGAAATCCGTTTTCTGCTATTGCTTGGCTGGTATCTTTACTCTCTCTCATTAGATCACTGGATATTCTTCCTAAGAGTTGGGCGTCTGCATAGTTCACGTTGTTCTCAACAAGGGGATATTATTCCTAGAAGTTTTGGGATCTAGTCATTCTGCCCTTGGGCTCTCTTAGTTAAGAAAAAAATACCTGAAGCACTTTCTAGCATATTTTCCCCCCTAGAATCACTTTTAATATTCTTCAGTTGCCATGGAGGGAGTACTAATGTACAATGCAAATCAGATCTGACTAAATGAATTAAGGAGGCTGGATTGAGGCTTGTTCCTTATTTCTTTGCAAAACTGAGAAAATCATTAGGTGATCCAGCCAAAGCCCAAGGGCAGTAACGAGTTTTATAGGCAGTAAGGGCAATTCTCAAATTCTCAATCGGGCCCGTAGACATTAGGAAAGCCTTTCTCTCTTGCCAGCAGCAGCCTCCTTTGCTCAGGCTCAGCCTCCTCTCTTCCCTCATCTCTACTCACAAGAGTGAGCTGCTGGAGAAGTAGCAGGGGACAGGAATTCCGCCCTTAAGCCTTAATGATAGCTGTGTCTCTGCACGTAAAGGTATTCTAAATGTAGATTATGGATGGACTGAGAGTAAAGTAATTGATTAAAAAAAGAGGAAGAAAAAAGATAATAGGTAAGATAATAGAACATTCTTTTTAGCCCCTGCTGGCACTGTATAAGGTCTAAAATCCCCTGGCCCAGCCTTTTGGTCAGAATGACTTAACAAAAGACAGATCAAAAAATACAGTGGTGTGTTGAGAAGGGAACCATTATTTTCTGAAGTCAATTTACAGAATGCTTCCAAGATTTTATTGATTTGGAAGATCACAATCACTCCTCTGAGTACACTTCTCTCTATTAGGTCTTCAATCCACACCACATTAATTCTGAAGTGAGCTTTCCCAGGCTAGATTTGTCCCCATGATGGATAATCATGTAAGTCATGGCAAGTGACCAGGGGTGTCTCTAGAGGGGCGTCTCTGGAAGCAGCTGTTTCGTAGCAGCATGACCCCAAATCCAGCTCCAACACTGGAGACAAAGTCCAGAGCCCTTTGTGAGATACCCTGGTTGCTTCCTAGTTTCATTGCTGAACCTTCCAAAAGGCGTTATGATGCAGGGATAATAAAATGAGGGAAAGGATGGATCCATAATCTGTCTTGTCAGCAGTAGGCACTTGAAGTCTCTTCTCGTGTATGTTCCTAGGTAGAAAAGTCCTGAAAACGATGTATCTTCTTTTGTCATTGCCCTGATGAGAGCGCATGTGTCATAGAAAGAGAAAACTCTGTGCATTGATCCCATGGCTTCCTTTTCTTCTTTCTTTTCTTTCTTTATTTCCACTGTATCACATGCAAAACTCTTTATGTAGTTTCTATTTAAATCTTCATGTACATGTAAAGGTTAAACACAAATAATTATACAGCTAATCCCGTGGTGCTAGAAGTTAATGGGATATGTTGATGTGCAGGTGTTTTTTATGATTTGCAACCTGTAAGCATTTAAAAGGGAGCTGGTGGGGGGTGAACGAGGTAAAGGTGCTTTTCCAACAATCGACGTATTGTTGTGTCTGGACATGACTTCAACCTCACAGTAAAAGTTGAGTGAATCCATTCTAGCTTGGATTATGAAAATCTGATGAAAACTTTACAATAATGGGAAAATCCAATGGATAAAATGCATGTACATAAAATAACAAAGGGCCTTTTAAGGGACGTGGGGATTTATTCTTTAAATATTTGAGGTCATATGGTTCTTTCAGAGGCAATGGGAGCTGTACTGCTCTCAAGTCACCACGAGGCCATTTCAAAATGCAGATTCTCATTATGCCATTTATAGAAGTGTACCCCACTTTCCTGCCTCTTTAAGAAAAAATGTCCCAGTTGCTTTTCTACAAATGGGAGTGGGTCGTATCTGACAATGGAGCCGGGTTTTATCAAGAGACTTTCAGTTTGGGATTCAGGCAGCATCTAGAATGTCAGCAGGGAAGTTACCTCTCTATGGCTAATGTATAAACTTTGTTTTCATTTTTAAAATTTTATTGAACATAGTATAAAACTGAGATATAAAGCCGTGGAGTCATAAACTCTCAGAACCACTGATTTAGCACTGTGGACACGCCTTCCATTTGTTTCTCCTGTAGCTTTTCATTGTAGGCTCGCAATGAAAAAACACTTCTAATAATCATGAACACAGATGGTTAGTTGGCATAAACTTTTCCTGCTCATGTTACTGAATTTTTTTTTTTCAAATATATCTTCATTAATTTCAGAGAGAGGAAGGGAGAGGGAGAGAGAGAGATAAAAACATCAATGATGAGAGAGTCATTGATCGGCTCCCTCCTGGGGGGAGCCCGCAACCCGGGCCTGTGCCCTGACCGGGAATCGAACCCCGATCTCCTGGATCCTAGGTCGATGCTCAACCACTGAGCCATGCCAGCTGGGCTGTTACTGATTTTTTTTATGTCTAGAAAATAGGCGCAGTGGTTATACATTTCTGTCCCAGGCACACACCGTGGAGAAAATAGCACAGCTGCTGGGGGATGTCAGTTAGAGTTTACTCAAGTTACTTGAAGCATTTTCGGTTTTGGTTTTTAACGGCCATTTGTCAAAAGTGAAGACAGGGGGGATACCAATGTGAACGACTTTAGAGTGTCTATGAAGAGCTAGGAAACCTCATTCTTACTATCAAATACAGTAATGGAGTCTTTCGGGTCCTGATGACTAAAAAACAAAATTACCTACAACAACGAAAATAGTCTTTGTTTTCCGGCCTCAAAAAAAATGCATTGTGTTTTGCAGCCCCAGTTTCCCTTTGCTGCCTTTCTGTTATTTCCGAGCTCCCCCAGAAGACTCCCAGGACAGGGGAACTGGTAAGGAGAAAGCGGCAGCCTGTCCTGGGACGCCCATTATTGTCCCTGGCTCTGGTTCTGTCACAGTCGTCTTCTTCAGCGGCTCAGCATCTTGGCTTTGTCATCTGCAGGAGGGGATGAAGTCTTCCTCGTGGAAAGAACATAAGTTTAAATCAGATGTTATTTCCACACTTGGTGAGAACTGATGCTGTAGACGGGTCACATAGAAGATGTAGGATTTGCCCAAGAGTGTGTTATTTCACCGATTTCTAAACTAAGATAAGAACACAGCAGGGCTTTTGAAAAACAGTAATTTTTCCCTTTCATACTACAGTCCTCATTTATTAAACATATTGATTGAACTTGAATATGACCCAGGCCCATGAAGGCAGAACAGTGTGGACAGTACAGAGCCCTTGATGTAGTGGAGACGATGGTACAGCTCACAAACTTGAGACCAGATCATGGGCAAAAAATTCTCTCTTCACATTCCTGCAAGTGCCCTTATATTTAGTCCTAAATTCGCTATTGCAGACCTCTGACTGCTCCAATAGAACACTTGCTCAAGACTTCCCCTGATCTAACTACAAAAATGTTTGCCCTCACCTCACTCCCTCAAACCCCATCTCTGTACACTAATCTGATAATATATATAATTATATAATATATGATAATATTACATATGTGTGTGTGTGTGTGTGTGTGTGTGTGTGTGTGTATAGTCTTTTTTCAAAGATTTGTTACCTTTCCAGGGAACTAATTTGTATTTTAATGAGACTGTCTCAATGCCAAGGGAAGATTACAAGTAAGTCATTTAAGGCTTTAAAGCAAGCTGGTGAAAAAGTTGTTAGAGGCCATTTGAGATTCCTTCACTACCCCCAAATGTGAAATTATGTTTATAACTTGAAAAGGGAAAATTTTGCATTGTAATATAAATCATACTAATCATACTAATATAAATCATTTTAAAACCCAAAACATTATTACAAATAATTTAACCTTTTTTCTCTTTTTGTTTTGACTCTATGGAAGCAAATGTATTCTTTGAAAATCAGGACTCCTTTAATCTACCTGCTTTTTTATTCTTTTATAACTTGCATTCTTATACTTTCCCCAAAGGAGAAAAATATTACTTATGATTTTATAACACATTTGGTGAAAAAGGAACTGTTGTATATGAGCATTAAATTTACTTCTTACCTATTGTATATTTTTGTAGAACATATAATAGTCTTTAGTCATTTAGTAGCAACATCTTAGAAGGTTCTCCACTTTTTGAGGTTCTCTGAAAAAACTGTTCACTTTTCCCCAGTGGTGTGCTGATAAACTCTCCTCCTCAAAAGAAAGTCCTAATTTGTAGCATTTGCCTGTTCCCATGATGTAAAATCTTCCACCGGGATGATTTCAGGCTACTAACACGAATTCACTGAACTCGGAGTTGGGAAGAGATACGCGCATTTCATTCTCAACAGCCAGGATATGCTGGCTCCCGCACAACATGTGAGTTATACTCACTTTGAAGTTATCCTCAGTTTGGGTGTTTCAAGTGAGGTAGAAGTGGAGGCGGAGGTGGGGGGGATTTTCAGCCAAGTCACGGGCAACAAGAACATCCCCTCACACTAATGAGCCACACTGAAGCCAGAACTTACCTGGGGGGACCTGTAGTTTCTCTTTTTCTTCAGTGGAACTATGTTGCCTTTAAAAGTTAATTGTAAACTCTTATCTCTGTGTCAGATTTTTCAATGACAAATGATTAGCTTTCCTAAAATGTGATTCTGTTCAATAAAAACAGAGTAGATGAGAAGTTCATTTTGTATGCAAAGCCCGAGGAATAAGTCTCCATGGGTGGATCTATTTGGCGTTTAGATAAAAATCCATGCAGACACTGTCATGAATCCAGGTCCCTTGCAGGTTTATTTCCACAGCAGACCACCTTGCCCTCAGAACCACCCATGATTTGCAGGCCGTCTGCGGGGGGCTGCGCCCAGGACAGAGGAAGGGGAAAGCAGAAGTGGTTTCTGAGCCAAAGGACCCGAGGACTGCTTTCACAATTGAATCCACTTCTTTTTCTTTTCCTTGTGGCTTCAGGCCTCCGCCCATGAAAGTTTCCTAACCTCATGTGTGCTCCTCCCCTTCCCAGAATCCCAGCTGGAGCCAGGGTCAGACCTGCTGCTGGGGGAGGCAGAGTGGTGTCAGTGACGATCAGCCAGACAAAGGGAGCAGGGCCTTCTGTGTCCCTCCCTCCTCTCCGCCTCTGCAGCCAGCCAGGGGTTAAAGGGGAACACAGCGGCTCTCCCTTTACCACTGCACTGGCCTGTCCTGACATAGAGGAAGAAAGTGCCACCTTAGTGTCACACGGCGAGTTTGAGCAGAGCAGGTGGGAGGAGAGGGGACAAACTGGCGTCCTCCCGCTAGCCCAGATGGCTCTTCTTTATCACGCCCTGCGGAGCACCCGTTGCAGCTTCCCATCCTCAAGTCTCCCTGCCTCCTCCCCTGTTCCTCGCTCCAGCCTTCATGACCGGGCCATCTTGGTGTAGTGAGTTAGAGCTAAGGAAGCCCTTGACCTTGCCTACACACACACACACACACACACACGCACGCACACACACGCGCACACACGGCCTTTCCCCTGCCTGGTTGGCTGCGGAGAGAATCACGAACAGGGTTATCCGCTGCAGGCAGCTTCTGGGCAAGTGTACCCCTGGCTTCCCAGGTATTGTTCCTCTTGGAAAACAGCGTGGGTCTGTATACTTAAGTCTGTGACTCGGGGACATTATGGATAAATAATATAAGCTTTGTAAGTGGCCAACTCTCATTATTTTTCTGAGAACATATCTAGATTGCTGGCAATACACAAGAGCTGTTTTAGATACTCTTAACTCAATCACATTGCGACCAAGCACTTGCTCTGCACCTGGACTCGCTTGTCCTGCTCTATAATTTGTGTGTGACTCTTCTACTCAACTAGACACCACAATACTGCAAAGTAAAGTTATACTTCACTTTTGTCTCAAGGTGGTGTTGTTCAATAAATACTGACAGACTGATAACATGGTGGGTCTTACAACCTTTTCAATATTCTCTGCCAAGCAAGATTTGGAAGCTCAGTATAACATCACTTATTGAACTCTGACTTGTTTACAGACCTTTTAGGAAGGGGGGGGGGACTTGCTCACCTAGAAGAGGGCAGACATTACTTAAGGACCTTAGGAAGTCGCTTTTTCAAGCCTGACTCCAAATTGCACTCATAATAGCCTTAAAGGCATGTTTCCAGCCTGCCCATGGTCACATCCACCTCACTGTGTCTAAGTTGAGAATACGAGGAAGAATGTGTGTGCAGAACTGGTTTAATCGTAACTTTGGTCAGCATAAGTTGCCAAGTTTAGTCGTAACTGGAGTCATCAGCATAAGTTGCCTGATACAAAGTTCATCAGATTGGTACCTTAGCCCAGCTGCCTTAGAACTTAAATTTCACATCTTACAGACCAACTATTAAGGTGCAGCCAAGTCCTTTCTCTTCTGGCCATCCAAGGAGTCACAAAACCCTCTTCTACAATCAATGATTGCATTTTAAAGAAAGCTCATGTAGTAGTTTTAACATAAGCATGTTTCCAGCATGGTTACCTCTCAAAATAAATGTGCATCAGGCAATAGGAAGCCTATCTGTTGTGTCCTGGTCTGAGTGTGCTGCTTAGATTATAGTGTGGAAGCTTGGATCAGAAACAAATCAACAGAAGGTGCTCTCCTGTGGACCTGGGATTATCCCTATAATGAAGCGCCTTCTCTTTGAAGATTAAATGGAGTAAAAAATGGAATGAAAGAGCTCACCTCTAGAAGCTGCAGAATGCACCATAGTAAAGGGTTCCATTTACTCATTATCTCCGTTGTCTGCTCTGTGCCAGGCACTATTCTAGGCACTGGGTATCAAAGAATGAACAACACAGGGCACCAACCCAGGCTTCCCAACTGTGGCTCTTAGGGAGCACTTCTGGTTCTAACATTTTTCTCTTAAGGATTTTCTGCAATATTACTTGTATCTCAAACATTATTTTGGCAGTTAATCTCCAATCAGAATATCATGTAAGTAAGGTACTTCAGGCAAAATATCCTGTTATTAAACACCATGAAAGAAAGTCAAATGAAAAGTAAAAAAAAAAAAATCCATCTTTTGCTTTAGTCCCAGTGACCACTGGGGCTGATTTTCATTTCTATCTCAGTTCATTGGATTAATCATTTATTTTGTTGTTAAGCCCACATTATCAATGTGTAGTAAAGAGAAGCAGACAAAATTGAAAGCACTGCAAGTGATTTAACTTGTATGAGCAAAATAATCGTACTCTGTTTCATCAAGAGTGATTATTTAACTTGGCATACGAGGACCAGAGAGAAGCCAGATTATCTTGTGTAAACACTGTGATCTCCCTCTTTCTGTCTGTGACAATGGGCTACTCTCCTGTCGCCATCCCCTAGGGTTGGACAAATCACACTCAGCATTGGTGGGGTGACATAAAAACAAAGATTAATTTTTAGACCAATTGTTAATTATATTGTATTTGAAAGAGAGAATGTGAAAGAGCAGGGCGCCTGTTACACACACACACATGCACAAAACCACCCTAGAAACCAACCTCCCAAACCTGCCTCATAGTCCACGATGCTGTTACTGAAAACATGAGTCTGTCTTTACATAAGGCCCCTCTCCTACAGCTGTGAAGAAGTTAAAGACAAGGTCTGTCAGATGTATATTACAGTGGGTAAAATATACATTATTCACATGGGCATTCAGAGTCCTCTAGAAATGGAGTTGTTCTGCAAGTGGCGGAAAGGACAGCTGACTTGACGCTCCATAAAGAGCTCTGTTTTGACTTTTCAAGGTCCGGGTGCAAGAGAAATGAAGCACCATCCATTTTGACTCTTTGTGCTTTGCCTTGTTTTTTTCTTGCGTTTTGGAAAGGGCTGTCACAAAAACTGTTCTGTGGGAAAGATGTGTCTCCAGTGTCATTGCAGCTGATGGCTTTGTGTAGGTGTCTTTGAGAGGGAGGCTCTGAACAATCACCTTTAAAGTGGTCCCTGGTGAACCATCTAACACTCTCCAAACAGCTGCACGCTCTCCAAATAACTGTTTGTTCAAATCTTCTTTTGTAAGTCACTGCCTGTCAAAGACTTGTTTTACCTTGTGTTGAACTTGTTTTTCAGGTTTATCAAAAATCAAAGATAATAGCATCCAGCTCCTAATATGGCATCAGTACAACTGATTGAGAAGTTATGCAATTAGTGAAGACACTAGTTTTACTCTATCTTTACTTTCATGTCCCCCTTCCACGGAAAAGGAGTTTAAAGTTTGTGGATTTCATTTTGTTTTGTTTCCACTGAGCGGGCCGGTTCTGACATGATGTTGCAACCTCAATAACTCCTAGTTTGTCTTGAGATCTGGTAGCATAGTTAACGTAATAAAGTGAAACTAGTGGCTTGATAAAGAATCAAGACTTTTTTGAGAATAAATGAATGAAAATGAAAACTAATGAAAATCAGATCCCTCCAGGGAGAACCTTTAATGAGACAGGACCAGCTGGGTGTAAGCACAGGCCGTCCTTGTATGGACTGAGGAGTAAGGCTAACTCCAGGTTCCTTAGGATTCACAGAGGGTCAGAGAGGTGGAAGGGCCCATGGGAAGGATGTCTGCATCGGCTGGCTGAGTGTGGCCCAGAGGTCAAGTTCCCCTTGCAGCCAGCGTTTAGATACTTTTCATAGCTGTCCTCTGTTTCTGGGCAGGACTGGACAGGAAGGGAAGACAATCCTTCCTGGCAACTAATTCCACCGAGAACAAGATCTCACCCTTCTGCCCAAATCTATGGCATGTTTTCCTTCTGGTGCTAGATCGAACCGAGCAAAGGAATGTGTGAAAAGAAAACAGACGCATCTCACCTAGCATCGCAGATGGTGGAAGGAAGGTCTCTTGAGAGCAGCGTCTTTTAGTTTCTATTTATACTTTTAATCTTGGGTAATAATAAGGCAACAGTCTGTGTGTGCCTGGGTGCATGAATGAATGTACATATGCAAACGGCAAAATTAGCCAGTCTTTGAATTTCAGTAAGCGTTGTGCATGCTCACAGTGTGATGCTCGATGCTCTGGCTGGAAGGAGACACAGAAGGTGAGTCCTTGCCCTCAGCTGAGTGTGAAGGGAGACTTCGCTGGTTAACTGTAATACCCCTTCTCTTGTTTTCCCAAATACTGGTTTTACTGTGTTTTATACTTGAGATGAGAAAGCTGATTAGCGGAGCTTATCCCAGATCAGAAAGTACTCCCTACTTCTCCTTTAATCTTAAGGATTTTCAAAATGTTTTCCTTTCAGATTTAGTTAAATTTCCCAGCATGCCTCTGAAGTAGGCAAGGAAAATAAACGCCCTAGGAAAAGAAAAATACAAAACGAAATAGAAAAGTGGCCTTTTGCTGCATTCTGTCCTTTTGTCGCTCAGGGCAGGAGGAAGGCGGGCCGCTGATGTCCCCGCTGCAGCCGCAAAGCTGTGCCTCCCGTCGGCGGAGCTGGAGGGCAGGAGCTCAGCCGCTGTCCTCACACGGATTAGGGGACACAGCCGCCCGTGTCCCCAGCTCCGAGTGTCAGGTTAGGGCGAATCCAGAAGCGCTTCACTCCGCCCAGGATTCAAGTGAAGGCAAAGCCGTGGAAGCACCAGGGTGAAGAATCACTTCCTGAGGATTAGGGAACGTTTACTTTTAATAACCACGATTAGCTGATTCCGGCGGACAGAAATTCCCCGGAGAGCCGGTGTTGAAATCATCGCTGCCCTCTGCTCCACTTCTTTAAAAAAGAAATTAGTTTTACATGATGGGCCGTCCCTTTCCAGAAATTCCCAGCTCCACATCTGTGAAGCTCTCCTTTGCAGGTTGCCTACAGGAATGCTCTGAAATGAACTCCTTTCTCCGTTGGACCGGGCCAGGCCCTGCCCTGTGGCAGGGCAGGTGGCTCTCTCTAGAAGTATTTTCACCAGTGCTGGCTGGGACTCCAGAGCCATGAGGCAGGGCTCACAAGCGCAGGGGTGACTTGACTTGCCACTCTGTTAGCTACTTTAGGCAAGTGGCCTGGGTCAATATGACCTATGCGACGTTTCCCTGTTTAGCACCTTTCAACTGAGACACTGAGAATGTTGACCATCGCCGATGCTTTTTTTGTTGTTCTTATTGCCCTTTCCAAAAACTGTGTAGAAGGCAAAACAGTTCCGACTTCGCATTCCAGCCATGCCACGTGAGAGCGCATTTCCCAGACCCTTTTTCCACATGACCACAAAAATGTCTGCAGGATGACATTCCTTGAAAAGATTAAGAGACTTTTCCCCGTCCTGTCCCTGGGAACGGGACTGTGTTTGCATAAAGCAAAGGGGCTCCCTTAGCGATGAGGGGATCCCTGGGTGTTTTGGTAAGTGCATATTTCACAGGTGTTTCTTGGGAAATCTCACTGTGACTCATTCATTCCATCAAACCTATGCAGACAAGTTATAAGTGCAAGACAAAAAGGGAGGTCCCAGGATGGATCGGCCTGCTTCAGAAAGTGAGCGTCTGCTGAGGGAGACTTGCATGTAGATCCATAAAAACACATGTAACATTCATGCTGACAGAAATACAGACGGCGTGCTGAGGTGCTATGTATGAGATTGATTAATTTTGTCTGAGAAATTGCAAATGCTTTTTTACCCATCTCTGCTTTTGCACAAATCATTTCTCCTGCCTAGAGAACCTTTGCCTGGCTATTCTAATGGGGCAGAAGGTCCAGACGTCACCTTCCCTGACTCTGCCGGTCTGGATGCATCCTCTGTCCTCGGTTCCACCTCGTATTTATCTCTGTCACAGAGCTAGTCACGTCCTATCCTAATGGTTTGGTGTTTCACTTCCTGGCTAAAGTGTGAACGCCTGGAGGCAGGGATTAGTTTTTGATTTCTGCATTCCCAGCGCCTGGCTGGCACTCTGTTTTCAAACAGAAAGAAGGAATAAATGAACGAGTTAATTAAACTAAACAGGACGGTGTTACAACTTTTGTGCTTATAGGAGTGTCGTGATTGAAGGCAAATGCGACATTTGTGTTTTTTGACCACTGGCTTTTTTAAATCTAGAAAGAGTAGTTATCTAACATTGGAATACATATTTCCATCTACTCATGTGAAAACTCCTCGGTGAGTCTTTTCAGAAGTGGCTTTGTGTTACTTTTCCATTGGAACAGATGTTTTATCCTGTGACTGGGAATGGTGAAATTCAATTTCAGGGCTTTTAAGGAAGAGAAAATAACCTGCTGTTTTCTAATGTTTGTTTCCTCAGGTTTTATTATCGTTAGAGTCTTTTATAATAGCAGACATTCATATTTTAGAGTCATATTTTAGTCGGGTTTGTGTTGTCAATGTTCAGGTCTGCTTTTGCAATTTACGTGGGCCTAAGATAATCCTAAAAAGTTGCAACCACTGTCTGCCGGCTAGGATCTTCAATTCTTTATTCTTCTCACCTTCCTCATCTAACTTCTCAGTATGGCATTGAGTGCTCTCCATGGCTTGCACTTCAAAAATGCCTTCTTCTTTTAAAGAAAAGGTGGGTCCCGGGATTTTAAATATCATATGGGCCACATGGTCTGCCGCATACAGATACAATGATATATTAATCTGAATTTTTTTTTTAATCAGAATGGAAAGGAAGCAGGGAACATTGTCTTTATTCAAACATTTACATAGTGTTTTCTCTGTGCCTGACATACTTCTAAAATTTTGTAAACAGGAATGAATTTAACACTCATAACAACCCTATGATATTACTGTTAGCACCATCTTATGGATAAAGAAACTAGGAAATAAAATGTCAGTGTAGGATGGTTGGAAATAAACAATCCAAAGGCTAAATAACAAATGCAAACAATGGTAAGGTCAAGAGTTAGAGCTTTTTAGTGAAGTCTGCACGCTGGAGACACATTAGAGCCAAAATACAACGTGTATCAATTTTTCACCCTGGTAACACGTTTTACTCTGTGTGCCAGCATACTTGAGGTTGGTCCCATTATACCAAGGCTGATATAACATCACTAAAACAGTGAGAACAGATTTCCAAAGCACACATGGGAAGAGATGTGCCTGGTTCTATCCAACATGGAATCAGATAGAGCACCTCCAAAATCACATCCCCGTGCAATGAAAGTTGGTTAGTTTGCCCTAAAGAGTTGCTTTGTTCCTCAGTGACATCAGAAATTGTCCCATTGCGTTTTAGAGGTCACAATGGCCCAAAATTGATATTATAGCTATTTCCTACTACTCCTTATACTGAAGAAATTATCAACCCCTGATCCTAGTTTAAGTAACTTTTCTCAGTTTATGGCACTTGTTTTGTTGTTGTTTTGTTTTGTTTTTTATTCGAGTCATTTTCTGTTTCGCCAGCATTTAAATAAGTCACTTGTTTCAAAAACCCGAATTTTAGATTATTTCTAAATTGTCCAAGTGTCCTGTGAGTGCCTGAATGCCGTGAGGCTACAGTGTCCTACAAGGAAGCTAGAAAATTGCTAATTGAAGGGAAAGCTGTCTAAAATGAGAGTGAAATTAGCAACAGCCCCAGGAGGATCAGCTCCTGGACTCTCCATGATCTTGGGCACAAAGGCACAGCAGCTGTAAACCGCTTGTAAATCACTTGTAAATAGCTGTGGGCCACACGTTACAAAACGTCTACATCAGTGGGAAAACAGTTTTGATTCTTAAAATTACAGACTTGATTCAGGGTTTTAGCCTTGTAAAATAATCAAGCTGTCACGTCCTAAAAGTCTGAGATCATATTTAAAATTCCATGGCTCTGGAGTAACCATTAAGATCCGGAGCAACCAATATTTAAGCATCTGGGCTTTGAAGACAAGTCAAAAAAAAAAAAAAGTAGGGGAAATCATTATAAAATAAGAAGGAGAAAAAGTTATTGAAAAGGAATATTGATGAAGTTGTACAAGATTTTTAAGAGCTCCCATGTTAAGTGGGGGTCCTGTTTTCGTGTACAGGCGTTAGTTGCAGAATAGGAGCTGGATGTGCAGAAAGAAAAGAGAGATAAAGGGCCACCTTGCCTACACCCAGACACCCCGTCACTGGGTCCCTTATATGAAAAAATGGAAGAGAGATCGAATGCCCCAACCCTCCGGCCCTCGCTCTCCTGACCCTGAAGACTATTGCTTCGGCCACACTTGGCATTGGATACTTTTCTTCTGTGCATGTGAATAATGCACAAAGTAACTCTAATTTCAGCTTTTGTGATGCCTCTATTTTCATAAATAATAAAAAATAAATAAATTGTGGAGTTAATGACTACTATAAAACAACCGTTGCATATTTTTAAAAAACAGAAACTAATGATGCCATTAAACAAGATTATAAAAAAAACAAAATTTGTTGATCACTTCAGAAAACATTGAGATACCTGCAGATTGCCTTGCCTAATCCTCTCCATGATGTAGACTGAAGGGAGTTACTTTGCCTTTCTGTGCCTTGGTTTTCCTGTCTGTACAATGGGCATAATGACATATTTACTTTATAAAGCAGGTAGTAGACAGAATGCTTACACATATTTAGGACAGTGCTCAGCACATAGTAAAAACCATATACGTATTTGTTTTCTCTTTCTTTTTCTCAGTTTTCTGCTTATGCATGTAGTCAAATGATAAATGTTATTGATTTTATTACAACTGATGTTAGTTGAGTGTTTACAATATTTCAGACACTGTGTTAAATACTTTGTAGTGATTATTTTATTGATTTAATTTTTATGACAACCTTATGAGGTAGATACTATCACTATCCCTATTTTAAAGATAAGAAAACTGAGGCCCAGAGAGGATAACTTGTTAGGGCAACAAAACTAGCAAGTGGTAGAACCAGAATATGCCAATATGTGGTGCTATTATTATTATCAGCATCGACCACGTATTTTTATATTAACTTCCTGTTCCTCTCTCATCGCATGTCCTGCTGTAACGTTCATGGAGCAGAATCCATCCCTGGTTTTTAATTTAAACATGATATTATTCTTAGTTGAGTAACTGTAGGCTGCTGGGTAAACTCTCATTGACTTTCTACTTAGACTTTCTCGCCTAAGTCATTTAACTCAAAATAGCCATTTGAAGCTAAATCACCACAAAAGGTATGTTTTCCCCATAAAAATCCATTGTAAGTCAGGCTTTGTCAGTGTCCAGAATAAATCATCTAATGTGAATCATTTTAACCATGGGAAATAAGAAATTCTTGCAGTCTGGAATAAAGATGTCCAATAAAAACAATGGCCCCTTTACAGTGCGGTTTGAAAGATTAAAGAAGTAGTCGTCCCATGGAACTATTTACCCAGGGAACACGACACAGAAAGAAAAGGACTGTCCTTCACCGCACCCCTCCCAAATATTCTATATCATTCTCTGCCCTTGATACGAGCAGACACCACTAGATTGCTTTGATAGCCGAGGCTCTGTCCTTTAAAACCACAGTGTCCGCAAAGGAAGCGTGAGCTCGGCACCTCCCTCCCGCCGGCTAGAGACTGATGCAGAAGGAACAGGCGCCTCTCAAGCAAGGGAAACGCATCAAGCCCGTTGGGGCGCTTTTCTTTTCGCCCATTGTTCTCACGAGGCCGTGGGGGTTGCAGGGAACATAACCTCAGTGCCGGTTTCCTGCGTCTGCACCGCGGGCTGAAGCGGCCCACTTCCCCCCACCATCGGCTGGGGCGCGGCCTGAGCCGGGCGCTGCGCGCCCCTCTCGCTCGGCTTTGGAACGGGCGGGAGGACGGGAAGTGCAGGGAGAGCGGCTGCTCATCAGCCCCCAGCCTCAGACTTGCCGGTCTGAAGCCACCAGACGGGCAGAATGTAGACCAGAGGATTTCACCTGCTTGATTTCTACGACGAGCTGTACGGATCCGTCCGCCAGTTAGGACAGAAACATCCTCGGTGCTCAGCCAGCTCCCCTGATGGCTTAGGAGCTGTGGCTCACGAGTCTTCAGAGGCTGACTGCACTGTGGTGTGCAGAGGGATCTGGCCTGAGGGGGGCTCAGCCCCCCCTTGGAGGAGGTAACCCCCATGCAGAGAAGTCAGTGAGCCCCCTCACCCCAGCACCCATCGGCTGGGAGACTGGCCTCCTGGCAGAAGATTCAGACGCCAGTCCGGACCGCCCCTGCCCTGCCTTCTTGGAGCAGAGGCACCTCGGCTTTCGAACGTTTCGGAACTCGAACGGTCTTCCAGAACAGATTACATTCGAAAGCCGAGGTGCCTCTATAATTTCTACACTTACAGAGCACCTTCCACGTAATTATCCCATGTGATCCTCACCACAGTCCTTCGAGGTAGATGGGGCTAGAATCCTTATTTTCATTTGAAAGCCAGGAGCAATCAGGCTACAGTGGACCTCGGCCAAGCGGACTCACATGAAGGCCAAGTCAAAGAGAAAAGTCTCAAATCCAGGCCTTCTGGCTTTAAATCCATTTCTTTTCCCACACAACCTGCTACCATGGATGAAAGCAGGCTCTACCCCAAGCAACACAGGATGTGTTGCTTCTGGAGATTAACTTTAAGAATTTTCTCTACGAGTAGAGTGGTTCATTTGCAAAACCTAGTACTCTTATTTGAGCTTTGAGTGGCATTCGTAGCCAACAGCTAACTCTGGATCCTTAACATAAAACAAGTCTCTCCTTTGTTCAGATCATAATGATTTGAGTCTCACGTCCTGTAGGCACCTCGTGGTCAGAATCAGTGACTTAACTGCAATGGTATCTACAGTTTCTTCAGTCTTCTATCTATTTCACTGGTGCTTGCACCTGTTTTTAAAAATTGTAATACAGTAGTTTCAACTCAGTTTTACTTATGAAACATAAGTATTTATTTCCTGTCCCATTCATTTAAAATAAGGTAATGTTGGAAAAAATGACCATTTGTCAAATATTATGATGCTAATCTGATTAATTTTTATATATTAAATAAAAATGCTTCAACTTTGATGCACTTTTGTAGTAGAGAAAGGAATGGATTTATATTTTTCATAGTTTGCCTGTTGCTGTGGAAATCAGGCATTTTGTGCTGTTATAATTTCATATCTATATATGGCCTCAATTTAACATAAGGAGAAAACCAAATGGCTGATGCACAACACAGCTCCAACCCTAATCCATTTGCTGAGGGACCTTCTGATAAGTAATCTCTGTTATAGCAACCAGAATATGTGTAGGAGCACTTTGAGCTTTCATAAGTGTTTATTGTTCTTTTTCTAGGGGAAATGATAACCTTTAGTCATTTATTTTCATCCAGGCGGCCATGTAGCATTTGATTTATTGTCAGCAATGAACTTAGTTTCAGATGAAAAGAATAATAATTCCTATATGTTTCCCTACAGCACAGATAGGAGCCTGTTGATGTGTATATGTCATTACCTAATCTTTTGTAAACCCTGTTAATGAGCATTTTTGTGAAATGATCGAGAGGATTTCACATCTCCTGATCACGTTCTTTCACACAGAGTTGAACAGTCTCTCCTGCAGTCTCATTGTCCAGAGACAGCCCCCCATCCACGGCTTCTGACCAGGCTGTGGCTGGAAAGTCTTGGGGCACAATTTCCGTTGCCTGTTTGTGTTGGGCTGGGCAGCCTAGCTTTGCTGTTACTAGTTCATTTATAATCCTAGAAATTATGTGTTTATTTCTAAGTTTACAACAAGCAAACTTGGGGAAATCAATACATATACGTGGGCTAAAAATACAAGGGTGGGCAAAAGTAGGGTTACAGTTGTGAGCACACGAAACACGGAGTTTATTCCTGTATTATTTATTAATTGTAGTATTTTCCATACGAACAACTGTAACCTGCTTTTGCCCACCGCTGTATATGATGCCACGCCTCAGGTTTCCTTGGTTGAAAACAAATATGTGAATGTCTTCTCGGGAGACAGACGGCTGAGAAAGCATGAGTGCCCAGCCTGGTTCACCCATAAAGGCTGCTGCACACCTTCCTGTGGTCCTCTGGCCCCAGACTCTTTAGCCAAGGAAATGAGCAGACGGGACTAAGTGAGCTAAAAGCAGTGGTGTGGCGCCTTTTTTATAAGGTGGCAGGGAGGCTGAAGGGCAGGGCTTGGACAGGTGCACAGCCCCTCACCTGAGTACCAACACCCAGCAGTCCTGGGGGCCACAGAGTGCCCCAGAGAAGTGAGACCACCTCTCCGGGCTGCAGCCCAACTGAGCTAAAACGAGGAGAGGAACATGGCATGTTAACTGTTTCTTCCCCCTTCTCCTGTTTGCTGTGCAAGGGCACCTTAGTGAGAGAGGAACTTCACTCCATCCTGAGGCATTAAACCAGAGGGCAAGTTCAGACTGACCTAGAATTGCTGTGGTGTCATTTAACAACCGAATTTAGTTAATTACTGATCACTGAACCTTTCAAAGTGCAGCGTTATGCTTAGCTCTTATTAGAGGTAATAAATAGCATCTTATTGTGGATACCCTGGATAATTTCTTTGGGGCTTTCCACATTGCCTCTACTTCAATAAAGTTTCTGACATCAAGATTTTTTGGGCCGCAAATCAGGGCTAAGATTTATCTGCCTTTGTAGCTTCTCTAGCTTCTTCTTGGCTCATCTGTTCATGGAAGCATCTCCTTATACTTCTGAGTAATGAAGAGTATTTAGAGTGCATTTCCCACTCAGAGCGCAGACTGCCTCTGCGTATCACATCTTGTAGTACACACAGGGCGTGTGTCCCTATCTGATTTGCCATAGGCAGCGAGGCAGCTCAAGGTTGAAATTAGCTCAGACAAATTTAGAACCATTTCTTTAGCATATGTTCTCGAAGTAAAACAAAATTGCAAGCACAATGGCGAATAAAAAGTGGGCAGTGTTAAAAGGGCATTGCCTGGTGCCCTGTCGCCTAGGCTGAGCTGGGAATTAGGACTGTGCCCCTCTTCCGACTTGGGCAGTAGTAAACTGGTGTTGCCCTCCTATGACAGAGAGAGTGGGAAGATCCTGGCATAAAAGAGCAGGCTCCCGAGTTTCTCCATAAACACAGTGATGGTAATTCTGGGGCTCTAAACCCTTCTTTATGCTTCAAGGATGGCGTGGTTTCCATGAGTGCTGGCCTGAGAACCCAGTGAGCATTTAACACATGGGTTTTTGCCTAGTTGGCCACTCTGGACTAGGGACTTTTATGCTATCTTATTTAATTTGGGAGTTCTCAGACTCTCAGGCATATCAAAAGGCAAATGGTGTAGATATGCCATTCATCCTCCATGCCGCAGGCCCTGGGAGACCAGTTTTCTACCTTTCTTTGCCTCTGCCTACGTGGTGCTTTACAAGCAGTAACAATCAAAGTGACCTGTAAGAAGTAACTGAACGAGAGCCTGATGATGGAGAATAACAACCTATAAATTCTGCTGAGCCCAGTACCCACCAGCCCTCTGCTCCACTGTGATGAATAGCTTCCTGCTCCAAGACTTCACTGAGGTTCATATCCCAAGCGAGCTTGATAAATCTTTTTCTTGCTTTAAAATTCTTCAAGCAGTTCTCTAACTTATTTCCTGTAATAGAAATAGTCAGTAATTGAGTTGAGTCCTCAAAGCATTGTGAATGCTCACTACCCTTTTTACCCCAGGTTCCCTGACTCTCTTAGGTCTCATAGGCCCATCATCCCCATGGTTTCCATAGGAACTTGAATGTCTCTAAGTCTCATGGGCATCGTGAGTTCATATCTGAAGTTCTTATGCTCTTCAAATTGTGTTTCTTAATTTCATGCTGCTAACTTCAAGCGAGGTTACTTTGGAGTAGAAATGTGTTGTGGAGGGGTTAATAGCTTTTAACAAGTTTATTCCACACTTATTTGGGGGGGAAGATTTGCTTTATGTGTTTTCTTGTTATTAAAACTCTTTTTCTTTAAATGTTGGACTTTCTCTGACCTCTTAGCTCTGGGACTGTCACTCACTGAAGGAGGTGGGGGAGAGTGGGAGTCCTTTCAGGACTTTGGAATTTGTTGATACAATGGAATAGTTTCCAGAAAGTAGCTTACCAACTGTGACCTATTTTCGGCCCTTATACGTGTACATAGGAATCCAGATGGTTTGATTAAATATAGCCTCTCCTGGTTCTAGAGGGAACACTTTCCAGCACGGAATATGGAGAATTAGCCACATGACTCCCATTAACATTAATGGGGGGTACCAAGGCATTCCCCATATTCCAAGCTGCAAATGCAATCCTAATGCTTGTTAAAGGGATATTTCTTCCATCTGTAGACCATCTGGCCCTTAGTATTGTGCAAGTGCATGAAAAATTTCTTGCCCCAAGAATGTGCATTTAGAAGCACATGGACATAGTACGCTTCTTTAACTTCAGTTTGCTTTAAAACCATCTAGTGAGTTGCCAAAAATGGAGATTCCTGGGCTCCATTTTCAAGAAATCCACTTTAGTGACTCCAGAGCAGGGCCCAGGAACCTTCATCTTTAGCACCAATAGCATGTTCACTATGAACTGGAGTTTGGGAAAAGTCATTGCATCTCTCCTAACTTTTGATTACTCATTTGATTCGAAGACTGCTAATGTCAGCATGATAAGTCTGTTTTCAAGATTAAATGTAATAAAATATGTGAAACACCCTCCACAATTCAATGATTGTGTTTTCTTTTCCCCTCTCATCCCATTGACTAAGAGGTAGGTTCACAGGAAAGGCAAGCTGTCATTAATGAGTCTCCCCAATGCTATCCTGTTGACCGGACGGACACAAGAGACTCAGGAATATATTTGGGAAAGATCCTGATTATCACAGAGGAAGGAATCACTGTGTCCCGGACTCTCACCTGAAACTCACTGCAACTCTTTTTTTCTCCAGTAATATGAGAAAAATAATATCTATTTTATAGAGTTGTTATGAGAATTCAAAATATGATTACTGAAATGCCTAACACCACCGCCTGAAGGTACAGAGTAAATGACTGACTCAATTTTTTTAATCATTCATTCCTTTATTCATCCAGCACATAGTTGCTGAATACCTCTGCACACCAGGTACTGCAGTTGCTATGGGATGTAGTCAGCACACATTTCCTGCTTTCATAGAGCTTACAACTGAGTGGGGCAAGCAGGCAATTAGAACACTGTGTGTTGAGTATTTAGTGTCTTTCTCAGGACTGGCATTCTTAGAGTCTACCACAGGACTCAAGAAGAAGAAAAGCATAGTACACAGAATAGTGGCATGACAGGAAAATATATATTACTAAGGAAATATGAAGTTTTCAGGATATCAGTCTTTATATTCTCCCTGCCTACATACCTTTTCTTCTGTTCCTTATAAATGATAAGAATTATGGCTGACGTTGTCTGGAGACATAAGAACCTCTCTGGGTGACTCAAACAAATGTAGTGTTTCCCCCCATGGGAATGATCCAAGGTCCTGCTAATAGGTCAGCAAAGCCCATTCTCTTTTTCCAGTTTTATATTCCAGTTGATGAAAGTGTTTCGGTATTGATGGTGGTAGAGCAGTCTTCTTTTTTCTACCCTATTTTTTATGCTTTTTTCATTTGTTTTTAAAATTTACTTTTAGTTATAGTTGACATACAATATTATATTAGATTCAGCATTTGTATACCTTACAAAGTGATCACCTTAATAACTCTAGTAATGGGATGGGAGGGGGAAGGTACAGAACAATTGTTCAGTTGTGGTGGGTGTTTTTTAAATGCGTATATTTTTTCACATTTAATCCTGAAAGGAAACATCATGCTGACATTTCCTACTCTATTTTAAACGACTTTGCCCACCATTTTGTCCAGAAAACCTAACAAACTGGGCTTCCCAGAGGTGGCTGGCAGGTGAGGACTCCCATGCACAAAGCAAACTATAGACAGGAGGAAGAGCCCTCCCCCTCCCCCTCTGGGTTTACATCTTTTACTTCTAGAGGGCTTAACAGACAACTTGTATCCACAAGATATTCATCCTTAGTCATACCAGTCCTAGCCATTTACGGATGAGCTAGCCACGCCTTTTAAACAATTCAAGTTAGTGAAAGTAGAAGAGCCCACTAGTTTTATTTACTACCCTCTTGAGGGATATGGCCATGCTTAATGAGGCAGGAAATAGTGGTCTCTGGGCATCAACCTTCAGCTTAACCAGACATGAGCCCCGCGAGGGGAAAGCACACTGACCCGAGGAGCAGGAGGCGGTGCAAAATGCTCAGGAGTCTGTGAGCGGTCTCGCACGTGGCGCTGGCGACTGACCAGGCCGGCTCTCCTGACTATTCCCTCGGGAAGTGTTGTCCTAGAAAGTGGTACAGGATAAAGTGGCAGGTGCTGTTCTGCACAGCTCTCTAACCTTCTAGTGTCTGGAAGCAATGGGCAGACTTCTTTCCAACGGCCTCATTGTTCCTACTTTCCCTCCTTTCGACTCAAGGTCTTTAAACCAACTCTAAAGATTACAAGGTGAAAGGAGATGCAGATGACCCCCCCTCATCAAGTTATTGTGGGCCCTAGATTAGGGGTTTCGAGATATACCGTCAATAAGGAAATTGTGAACCTTTTCCTAGGTAGGGTTGGCCCTCAGATCGTGATGAATCTATTGGGCTCAGGCTGACAAGCTGGAGACTGGGAACCCTGAGAACACAGCCCTTCTGTAGCTTTGAAAGAAAGAAATAACTGCATACAGTGTCCCAGAAAAGACATATTTATAACAATTTTTTTAAATGCACACATTTCAAATTAAGTAGAAATAAGCTATGTGCATCAAATTCAAGGAACTTTTTAAATTTACTATTTTGGGGGAATAAAAACCATACGAATTCTAAATGCTTTACCCTCTCATTGTTGAAGTTAGTGCTGAGTATGATTTGATATAAGAACAGCTCCTTTTGGGGAATTAATTTGGCCCATTTATGTTAAATGGGTTGAACTGAATAGATTGGAAGGTTTGGACTTGGAAAGTTTTCACAGTGGTTATGTCAGTGCATGTTGAGATCTTGGGCTTTTAGTAGATTTTTTTTCTCTTTGCCTGGGACTTCAGTAAATAATTTCATGCTATAGAAGTGTCATGCTCTCAAATCTTGTTTCCAGTAATGTACGAGGAAAGGCACACTATAAATAAAAATTAATCATTTTTCAACATCTAAATAGCAGCCTGAGTGCCACACAAGGAATGAATTACTGCCTTTGGTCCTGAAGAACATCACATAAATCATATAAAAATTGATTTTGTAGCTAGAGTTGCAAGCTTTTGATAAGCGCCTCCCTTCATCCTATGTAATCTTCAGGTCATGAACCTGGTGGAAATAAAGAGTTCTGCCAAACTAATGGATCTTTTCAACCAGTGTTATTTTCTGACCACCTCTCTCCGAGTGTTTAGTTACCTTCCACTGACCTTTGCTTAGAGAATTTTCTTTTTATGTCTGTGGAAAAACATTAACTTTTTTCCAAGTCAAGAATAAGAGCAACAGGAAAGTGAATTTTCTTTGGGAGAAGTTATATCCACGGAGTGTTTTATTTCCAATAAGCAGTGAGGAGATCTGTGAGGTGGCACAACAAGAAGCATTGGCCTTAATATCATGAAACCTGAGTTTGAATCCTGGGTCTGAATACTGTAGTTTCGATCTTGGGCAAGTCAGGATAAGCCAGGATTTGCTGCAGTAACAGACAACTCCAAAAGTCTCAGCGGCAGAAGCGACAGATTCACCTCTTGCTCATGCTGCAGCCCATGATCCTTAGCAGAAGGCTCTGTTCTACGTTTCCCTCACTTCAGGGCACAGGATACGGGACAGTCCTTCTTCTTGAATATTGTTTGGGATGGCAAAGGGAAAGGAAGATGGTTTTAAAGGCTTCAACCCAAAAGCAATACCTGCCTCTCTGACTTATATTTCATTAGCCAAAACAAGCCACATGGCCACATCTAACTTCAAGGTGGAGGTGAGGTGTAATCTTCCCCTGTTCCTAGAACCACTGAAAATATTAATGTTCTACCCCATTAATCCTCAATTTTCTTACCTGCAAATCATATATACTTCTCTCCTCTGAGTGTTGTGATGAATAGTCTTAAATGAAATGTATGCTCTATCTGTTGAGTAACAATTAGAACGTAATAATAACACTTATTCAACTGTTATTTGTCACTTAAATTACCATGCTAAACATACACTGTATTGTTTTATTTCATATTCAGAACAACCCTATAACCTACATATTGGCGCCACTCTGGAGATGAAACTGATGACAGAAGGACCCTTTGCGATGAACAGTGTTACTGCACTGATGCCTGGGTCCTCTTTGTCCACTTCATTCTGTGCTTCCAGGTGCGCCTCTTCCTTTCCCAACTTAGTTGGTGAGAGAGGTGGCAGGAGAACTAAATATGATCAAAATTTGAGCGAGTCTCTCATGGTACCCATATCATTTGTTTTGAGCAGTTTGGCCTACAGCTGCTATTTGGGACTCCACGTCCACCAGTCCCAATCATATATGCATTACTAGAGTGAAAGCTCCAGGAGAAGCCATATGCCACCTTCACCAGGAACCAAGACGACTTCCTGGTACGACGCAAGGGCTCAGAATATATTTCCTGAACGAATAAGTGGATGCTATAATATTTTGTCTTTTAAAAAGAGAGTATTTCTCTCTTATAGCTTAACAATGGTTTACAAAGCAAGATACCAAAATGTACTAGGAAATATTAGAATTTTATTCATTTGATGTCTAGGTCAGATATTGCTAAAATTACCAATGTATCAAAGACCATGTTAGCAACTCGTCTTCTTCATTCCATCACTGGCTTTCGTCATCAAGCCTCAAGAAAATCCATACTAACGTCTCACTTGGAAAAGAATGGGAACGACTGGTTTAAAGGAGACAAAGTGCTTATTTTGTCCTCTCTTCCAGGGTACTAAAAACTGTGGTGGGTATCGGTGATATAGTGCTGAACAGAGTAGACATGTTCTCTGTCTCCATGGAGCTTACAGTTTATTTGTGGAGCAAGCATTAAGCAAACAAAACACAAAAGAAGACAGAATTGTAAAGTTTAATGAGAGTAATCAAGGAATCTCTTACCTACCCACAAACCTCACTTTATATCCACCCCATAATCATTTTCTCTTTGTCATAGACAGGAAGACATGAGAAAAAAATGTTTGTACTTATTGAAAATCCAGTGGAAAGTCTGAGCTGCATTGCTATGCAGTGCTCACACTCACATTTTCCTCTTTAAATAATTCATTCACACCTGCACACAAATGAAGGCATAGTATCCTGACCTCCAGACAAGCATGGGATTTTCCTCCACCGAATGGCTGATGTAAACGCTGCCTCGTTTTCAGGGTCTACGAGACCTCCTGTCTCAAAACTAGCATTGCCTAAGTCTCTGAGAGCAGGCAATCAAGTCAGCCAAGTGAGACGTTGGGATTGAAGTCACCCAAAACACCCTAAAACTTTCATCACATTTTGTTTGTGCATTTCAACCCTAATAGAACCCCAGCAAAATAGTAATAGAAGAGTTTCTAATATATTCTGTTAGATTGGTGTCCCTGCCTAGTATGAAGGAGAAACCTTTCCAGCCAAGGGGGAAAATGACAAATAAATAGAATCTGAAAGGAGTTGAAAAATGATTGCTTCTGCCAGTGCAAGCTGTTAGTGTATGTGCAGAATACTGATGGCCTGGGCTTCCCCTGTTTCCTATAGAAGAGAGACTCCACAGGGACTTGCGGGTAATTGATCTTGGCACAGCCAGTGAGCACGCCCCAGACTGGCCTTCCAGTTCAGGTGATAGAATGCTCTGCCCTCCTACTACAGAAGCTCCTCACAGCCAAGATTTCCCAAAGCACAGCTAGAGCCACTTTGACCTGTTTCTGTTGCTGTCTCCGTGTGCTCAACATACTTAGATTGTAAAGAAAAAGTTATAAGAGCCCTTCCATCTCTCTTCTTTCCTGACTCTTTGCCAAACTGTATTCTCAGTTGTGGCTACATGGAGTAATTTCACCTCTTTTTAATGTGCGGGTGGAAACAAGAGGAAAAGTTCTTGAAAAGACTGAATTCTGAAATGTTTGCCACATACTCTTAGGTCTGATGATGAAAGAGAGAAAACTGTATGTCTAGCTTTCCTGCCTGAAAAGGTCCAGACATGTAAAATGAGCCACTTTGTTTCAGAGATTGTGGATTGTGGTTACATGTGGGAGATTTAAATATAAATTTTTCAAAAACCCAAACTTCTCTCAGAAAGGAAAAATAGTATTTCAGTAGACATGTCACAATTGAGATCCAAAGGAACCCAAAGTTACCATTTCAGCCTCTGCTTTGCTGGAGGCGTGAATTTATCGTATTCACATTACCTTTCCTCCAGTGAGTATAACTAATATAAATTTAAATGTCTTTGAATTTATTCAGTCATCAACTTTGGCAAGAGAGAAGACTTCTAAAAGAAGTTCATTTATTTTGGTGTTTACCACTAATGCTTTTGTTTCTGATCAGCCTCAGTCGATCAGAGTAAGTTGAAAACCCATGGAACAAAAGGGTTTTAAAAATTGATTTGGTGTGGTTGGTCAAGAAGCTGTTCTTTAACTTCAGAATTGACATCACAGACTTGCTTTCACAGGCTATAGATCTTTGAGCCGTTAATTCTGTAGCGGAGATGGGTTTTCAGTGAGCTACACACAGCTGTTACCTGGTCTCCCTTTTTGGTTTGCCCTTGAGAAACAGCTTCCAGAGTTAGATGAACAGGTTGTGGGGGCTGATTCACATTTATCTATAAAGAGGAGAGGGGGAAGGAAGAAGGAGAGGGAGAGGAAAAGGGAGAGGGGGAGGAGGGGAGGGAAAGAGAGAGAGAGGGAGAGAGAGGGAGAATATCAACCGCTGCTCATGTTCTTAGGCTAAGGAAATGAGTCACTGTTTATGGGTAAATGTTAGTTGGTTTGCAATACATTAAAGTGTTCAGATATAAGCTGCCAACACCCTAATTTAAATTAGCCCATTAAATTCGCTATCAGCTTTCTTAGGTGGGAGACGTAGGACACATACATTTTGGCATGAAAGGTGGTTGGAAAAGGTCTGAGCGCCATCTACTTGGGCGTAATCTAGTGAGACGGTCCCTAGACAGCCGGAAGTCAGCACGAAGGTATTAAATACCTTCTGAAAAGCTTGATGGAGAAAGATACATGGTCAGCGGGAAATTAGAGCTCATTTACTCTGTGTGCTAACCTATATGATTTGTCATGTTTCGGGTAAAATGACTGCTGGCTGTTTCTGAAAATGGGAATCTGTCTAAATAAAATGAAGATTTATTATACTGATGATACTCAATGGCTGTCCATAGTCTAACAAAAGAGGATCATGAGAAGAAAAGGTTCTCTTGTGGATTTAAAGATTGAGAAGAGAGTGAAGAATGGAGCGCAGAGAAGCTGCTAGTGGTAGAAAGAAATAGCTCTTCAAACAAGGCAATGTCTAGAGGATCGGGGCTCCCAGTGTTAAGTGGATCTTGATGTCAGGACAGGAGTGGGGAGGGGTCGCAATTGAAGACAATGAAGATCTGAATCTTAGGTCTGTTAACAGCCAAGTGTTTGTAATGGAAGGGCTACCACATCCCCATACTTGGAAGCATTCCAGCTCAGAACATCAGCCAGGAAGATCATAGACAGGCTTTCTCTCGTAAGCTGAAAAGGTAGATCCTATGACCTACAGGGCCCACTGCAACACAGCAACCCAGGTGTCTAAATTAGAGACTGCCTATGGACTTTGTAGTAATAATATTAACATCTTACATCTCTCATTGGCTCAACATCTTTGAAAGGATGTCTCCTTGCAGTACTTCTCTCAGTTTATAAGAACTTATCCATAGAACCATGCCAACCTCTAAAAAAAATTGGATTAGAAAAGTATTGTTTCCATTTCTTTTTCTTTCTGCTTCAATTACAGCCACTGGAGGCATCATCAGAAAATTCGATTTTATATTGAAAAGATCAAAGCCCTAAAAATACACTTTAACCAAAGCCAGAGCTCCAAATGAGGTCTTGGGTAGAGAGGGATGAAGACATGATAGGTAGGAGCCTTAATGCAGAAGACCGTTATTTCAAGTTTTGGGGCCAATTTGGACTAAGAATCTAAAAAGGAAATACGGATGTCAGTTATTTTATTTCATTCTGACGTCTGAAGGCAAGTGGCTCCCCATGTGTTGAGAGATGCTCTGTTCCTCTCTCGGCACACTGGCTCTCCTGACAGTGGCTAGAATCTACCCCGGAGAACTGCTGGATTAATGAAGGAACACGTTCCTGAGCGTTGCAGCCGCCAGTGGAGATGTCAGTCTGCAGGCAATGAGAGAAGCCGAGGGTTGTAATTTGAATAAAATGTCACTGCGTAGAGATTTTTTTTAATGTGTTTTTTATGCTATGATAAATCACAGGCCCATGCAGGGGGAAATAACACAAAATGTTTGACAGCTTTTCTTTCAATTGTTTGGCATCCTGTTTGCCTAATTATTGTCAGCATCACCCACACTGGTAAACTGTTGCAGCAGAGCACTGAGCAGCGACTGTCAGAGTGTGCGCACGCCTTTCCCCGGCCCTCCTCTCCGCTCCTGTCCCTGGGGCCACCGGCTGGGCATCTGCGATCTTTGCTGTGTGAAAACACTTAATAAACCTTGGATTCCTGCGTCCATGTGGAGATGTGGTTCTACCATCTGACCAGATAGGAGAACAAAGCAGAAAGAGTTGGTGGAGATTTTCTGAAAGGCCATGTACGATAAAGGATCGTTTAGATCAGCAAGGTTCTTCGACACACTGAGCGCAGTGCAGAGAAATCACTCTCCTTATGGGTAGGGGCTGGAAAATTGTGTATTTATGTAATCACCCTGCTTTGAAAAGGAAGGGAATTAATTGTTTTAATTAACTCCAGTAAAAACTAGATTGTCGCAGGGGGAGTGTTGACATAGTGTGCCTTGCCATATCTGATATGCTCTTGGAAATAGTTGCTATCTGTGTGGCCATGTTCCTTTCTCTGGGACCTCACTGATGTTCATAAACTAGGCTGCCCATGAGGAGGGTCAAAAAAGAAGGGAAGGTCACAGAAAGGGTGATAAAAAGTTCATCCATAATCATCAGTGATTTTTTTTATAGGCGTTTTGTTATCATTTCTTGGGTTTCCTCTGCTTTGGGCCCACCTAATTTTCCACCAGCCACTGAAAGCAAGTGAAAGGGACATGGTGAGTCAAACGCCATCGTCTGCTTAGGAGCTGTGTGTTGAGAATTTGTTGAAAAGATATTCCCCTGTGGTGTATTTAAAGAGGTTTTCTGAAATACCTGGAACTGTGCTGGGGGTCAGGAAGCCTCCATAGTACACTAGAGCTCATTTAAAATGAGCTAAATTCTGCAAGTAAAGTTCACGATGCCCTTAGCTAAAATACAACTAAAAAGATTATAACACGCCCGGCCCGGCGTGGCTCAGCGGTTGAGCTTCGACCTAGGATCCAGGCGATCAGGGTTCGATTCCCGGTCAGGGCACATGCCCGGGTTGCAGGCTGCAGCCGATCAATGACTCTCTCATCATTGATGTTTCTGTCTCTCTCTCTCCCTCTCTTTTCCTCTCTCTGAAATCAATAAAGATATATTTTTAAAAAATAAATAAAAATTTAAAAAAAATAAAAAGATTATAACAGACTAGAAGATTCGGGCTGAGAATTATGAATATATATGTATATATGCATGCATAGTGTAGATTTGATATGTAGTATATGTATATAGTGTGTATGTAGTATATATATGTAGTATACATGTATAGTACATATACTTTTTTTCCTGATGGACTCAGTTCCCCATTGCCGTTGCCCATCTTGTGGCTTCCGTTGGATCTCAGGGATCCAGCACAGCACTAGGGGCAGCTCCCAGGGCCTGTGAGCCCCCTTCTTCCAGTTTGCAAACTGGGATGACTATACCATGGCCTTAATTCCAGTTCTGATACACACTTGCACCCAAGGGTGGTGCCACTAAAGGCACCAAATGTAGTCACTGTCATCATTAAAGAAAGCCTTTAGGGCACAAGTCCTGCCTCCTAGTCATGTTCTGGGATTTCAGTGATACTCTACTCTCACCACAATTTGCCAACCAAGGCAAATGAGACAACCCCAAACTATTTTCATTGTTTTCTTAATGAAAAGAATGCACGTCTTTTCCATATGGAATCATGGAATTTCAAAGCTGGAAGCTCTCACTTTAGAAATTAGAAAACCAAACTCCAGAGAGGTGAAGCGGCAGACTGAGATCCCATAGTCGCAAAGAGGACCAGACGACCAAGGGTCCCTGACACCCGGTCCAGATCCTCTCTACACAAAACAGCTCAGAAAAATGGTTTCCATTTTCCCTTTGAATGTCCATGACAAGAGGTGGCCCAGTGGCTGGGAGGCGGCGTGAGCTCTGGGCCTGCCACGGCCGCCTCCCCAGCGGCGTTCTGCCCACTCGCAGGCTGCTGGGGTGCAGAGGGGAGCATCACTTCCACCGTGGAGGTGGGAGCCACAGGGACGCTGTGTCCTTTCAGTCTCTTTCAAATTCCTCGTTTGTCAGGGGAAAATTCTGTCACATTTGCCGATGTTAACCAACAGCTGGGAAGAACGAATTCTTTCAAGTCCAGCCACAGGGAGATGCCATCCAAAAACAATCTGTCACATTAAGGGAGGGAGGGAGGGAGGGAGGGAGGGAGGGAGGGAGGGAGGGAGGAAGGAAGGAAGGAAGGAAGGAAGGAAGGAAGGAAGGAAGGAAGGAAGGAAGGAAGGAAGGAAGGAAGGAAAGAAAGAAGGAAAGAAGGGGGAGAAAAACAGAGAAGGAGGGAAATCTAGGGAGAAACAGAAGTTGGAAAGAGACAAGCTGGAAGGATGGAAGAACAAATAACAGGATTCAAGGCCACACTGTTCTTATAATTCAATGGTGCCTCGCACATCAGCCCAAATGTTCATTCTTTGATATAATCACCTCCTCATTAACATATGCAGAATGACTGCTGCACAGTATGAGCTCGCCAGTGGAGATGTCAGTATTACCATAATGTGCCTGTCAATCTTGTGAAAAGGAACAGGATCCAATATGCTGGCAAAGGTTCATCTTCCCCTGAGGATTCGGCGGACCTGATAAATTTATAACTATTCAGACCGACTAGACAGCATCGGTGTGGCATGACCTTGCCGACTGTGACTTAGAGGTTAAAACTTAACGATTTTCTGGATGGAAATTCAAAATAAAATAAAATAAAGTAAAATCTTAAACCATTTAAAGAAAATGATATTTTTGAGAGTTGCAAATAATAACGCTTAGCTTCATATTTTCTAGTGACCTTTCTAAATAGGTTATCTGTTTGGTAAGCGTTCTAACAGCCTGTAAAGAAAAAGCATGCTGAACAACTGAAATCAGGAGCAGTTCGATAGAAAAAGCGTGTGCCATTAATTGAACATACCAATTCTGAGCAGACTGCTGGCTGCCTTCTTACCAAGTGCTGTTCTTTTCGACCCTTACAGTGTAGGGAAATGACTTAAGACCTCAATCTCATTTCTATTTTTAAGTCTATTGATGACTTAGCAATTGGAAAGAACTCTTTTTTTCTTTTAATGTGTAACTGCCAATGCTAACATTTGCTTTCTGATTAAGTGAAAGCTTTCCAATGAAATGGAGCCGGTTTGCAATCTCACTTTATCCCCCTGCAAAACAGTCAGCTTCTATGATCAGAGGTTTGAAGAGACACATTAAAACAGTCATTTTCTTTTTATAAAATAAACAAAAACTTGCAAATAAACTCACAGATGTAGAAAGAGCTGTTTTATATCTTGGTTTTGTCTAACTTAATCGTGCTCGTCTCAGACTGCAAAGTCCAGCATCTGAAACCAGATTCACATTAATCAACTGTAAATTCTCATACAGGTACATTATAGAAAATTTGGAGATGAACATAAAAAGAAAGGAAAAAACGACAATCCATAGCTTTTACAGCCATCATTAATGACTACTACTTATTTATTGTTTGCTCGAGTTTTTGTAAAAATTTTGTTCCTACACCGCTATATAATCAATCACACTCCATATATAGTGGTTTAAAAACACAAAATCTTCTCACTAAATTTATAATGAGAGTATTTTTTATACCATGCACCGTAAACAGTTTGAGAAACTGGATTACTTGTAAATTCACTGCACTAACCTACAATGCCAGGTATGTATTGAGTAATGCAAAGGAGATGGAAATCAGTGCATCTGGCTCTATGGTTGGATGAGACGTGCTCCTAAAACAGTAGAGAGACGTAAGTCATAAGAGGCTTACTGGTGTGTGTACTTGGCTACTAAACAGTGACCTCAGGCAGGCAGCCTGTCTCCTCTCCCCAAGTCCAGGCATCGCTCCCGCCTGGGAGGCACAAAGTCAGCACAGGTTGAGTGTCTGAAAAGATCTCCTGTGAGGCTGCCTCCCCACCGGGCTATCAGAGCACAGGGTAGAAGCACTAAAGGAATCATGAGGCAGTGCACACGGGCCTTCCCGGCTTTATTTCCAAGCGATTTACCAGGATGTCAGGCTGGGCTGGCTGGATTCATGTGTCGGACTCAGAGGGCCCCCTTTAGAAGAAAGACTCTCCTATTCTTGTCCCTCTCGCTCTGCCTGCCACCTCTTCCCGCTGCCCTGAAAAGAAGCATGCCGCACAACAATGGAGAAAGGTTTTCCACATTAGCCTGCTGCCAGCCAGCCACTTCCCCTTGTTTGTCTGCTTATGCAGTCTCCTTGGCAACATGAAGCAGAAGTAGATTATTTTTTGTATCTCTGACTAGCAGGTTTGGTTCTCCCTTTGTTCGAAGCTTATCTACCTCACACACCGAGTTTTCTTTAGTGAGGGTTTTTTTTTTTATTATTAATTTTAAAAAGAGAATCACTTCACACCTTAGGTATTTGAGCAATATCTTATTCTAGACACCCAGTATTTTTTGAGGGGGGAAGTTCTTAAAAATAAACTTCAAAATGATGACCGAATGAAACATTTCTTTATAAAAACTTGCTAATATTTCATTCTTCTTGGTAGTTGCAGTAGGTTCTATAGATCTGTACACACTCCCGCCTGGGGCCTTCACGTGATGGCTCGAGAGGCCAAGGACCATAAAGCAGAGGAAACTACAAAACCCTAAGTGGGGATCAAATGCTCACCTCCCTTAGTTCTGTGATGCAACCAGTGGAACTACTGAACTGCCATAGGCACTGTTTTGCATGCAAATATACTGAAGTTATTTCAGCTATGTTGTGCCGAAGTACTCTAGGAAAACATCCCATTTGTCCCCAAATTCCAAATTAAATATGGGCCATATTGGTACCCTTGACTAGGAGAAAGTTTCTTCAGTAGCAGATCATGGCAGTAACAACCAAGTCATACTCCCTAAGTACATCTATCGAAAAGATTAACATTAACTGGACCAGTCATTCTTAACCAGGAGTGTGCATCAGAATTATCTGGGGAGCTTTCTCCAAACACTCAAGTCCCACTCTGGATTTAGACTCTCCTGTCTTGGGATCAGAGCATGTGTATGCTGAAATTTGCCCAGGTAATTTTTGTTGTAAGGTGCCAGTTAATAATCACTGATTTAAATGACAGTGGAAATGTTGAGCACCTATTATTGGCCAAGATCTTGGATTGATTTCTCCAGTTAGTACTAATAATCTCTTTATAATGTGTATATCATTCCCATTTTCTAGATTAAGAAACTGAACCTCAAAGATGTTAAGTAAATTGTCTGTCACATGGTGGTAAAGCAAGAATTTTAATTCAGCCTAATTCCAAAAATCTTAATCTCCTTATACTATATTAAATTTCTTCCCCAAAATAATAAAGTAATACTTAAGAATCAATTCTCTGTATTTTCAGAGAATTTTTATTCTGATAATATGTTTTCATATTCATAACAATGTCCCTTTTATAGGTTTAGTTAAGGAATGGTTTCTAGGTTGTTAAATCAGGGTACGGAACAGTGGCTTGGTTTGAATTACTTAAAAAATATCACACACATGCACATAGAGAGGTTTTGAGAACAGATAAGTAAATCAATAGATTTGCAAGTTTACTTCTTAATATAACTGCAACACCTTTCTTCGAAACAACCATTGCTACTTATCAAAATACATTCTTTTTCAACTAAGATCTGCAGATTGAATATCAATGAGTCATTTCCAGTGAAGTCGCCACCCTTGACTGGGTAGATAATCAGACCAGGAAGCATTTTGAGTGACATAATACATTATAGTTGGTTAATACTCACAGGATTTAAATGATTCTTTGGCAATTTTTACTACCTACAACATGAAAAATGCATTGCAATTATTCCAAACAATGGTAATATTCACCCTGATTTTTAAGTAAAAAAATTTTTTAAACCAAGTTTTTAAAAGCTTGAATATTTTCGGGGGAATCGTCTGGAATAGTGCTGCTCTCTAAGATAGGAGTGGGGAGAAGGGAAACAGCTCGCCCTCTCTCCCACCACCTTCTTGGAGACTGCCAGGGTAAGCCCTCTCCACCCATTTGAGAAGCATTTGAGAGTTATGAAAATGTTATGGAACGTGGTGGATTATGCAAGTGAACAGTACCAAGACTGAGTTTTGAAGACCACCTCTGTAATGGGACACATTTTTTAGCATTTATCCCAAGTAAATGTACTTAAAATTTTTGCAACCAGTGATCTACTTCTTTCAAAAGGTTTTGAGACTATTCTCAAAATGGATAGATTGGACATTTATAGATGAATAAAGCTGTTCTCCATTTGACAGATACCACAACAGAGACATTTCTAAGGAGCTAACAGCAGCTCTGAGAGGTTCAACACCAATCTAATTGATCTGCTTAAGTTTTCAGCATGGTAGTGCAGAACTTAGCTTGGTCTTCTTCAGCAGACATTGTTTGATTTAAAAAGAAAATTCAGCTGCATATAACGTCATGAGGAACACTGGAAGGAGCCACAATTCCATCTCCAGAACAACAGAGTTTTGTGGAAGTCAGTTTTCATCGGGTGTTCATTTCCTAGAAGGAATTACAGCAGGACACTAAGGACCCTGTGGATATTGGCAAGTGGATCACATCCTCAGCTCTTCTGGTCATCTTGTTCTCACTGAATGTCCCTAGAAGTGAAAACTCATTTTATCCCTGGTGAAGTGCAATCAAAGTGAAACACATCATTGGGTGTAGATTTGTTGTTTGTTCTGAAATTGCTTATGGCCTAAAGGTTGCTTTACAATGAACAGACAAATAACACAACCCCTTTAAAACCAGAAATGACCTGAGGTTTGAAAGATTAGGGCTAGATTTTCTCTATAGTAGCCAATAGTATCACCTTTAGTCTTAATTTGATTACAAATACCAATTCATTTATGCGTAAACCATACATCACTCAAAGGAGACTTGAATACAGGTTGTTAAACCTAGCAAAAAAAAAACCCCAAACCTGATATTTATTATCTCCTTCAATAATGCCTCAGTCGGGAAACCTTAAAATCAGTTCCAAATGACTGTGGAAAAATGCACCTTAGAGTTGGTGCTTTATTTATAATCCACAGTCTAGAACATTCAGTTCTCTTAATGTCATTGAAAACTTTGAAATTTTTATTTATCCCTTGGAATGTGATTTATAAAAATGCTACAAATATTTTTGGTGTGATAGGGAACTAAGATTTAAAAAATCAAGCCATTTATTTTAAGGGACTCAGAGTCATTTCCTTCAATCAAATTTGAGGTCAGAGAGCACACACAAACTATTGGAACATTTTATTGAGAATTAAGCAGAGTTGACCTAAGTTTCTTTTTGCCTCTGAGTCTATTGCAGGTGATAGCGGAATAGCATTGAACATGGAAGCAGAGAGCCTACATTCTGATCATAGTTCTGACACTGATTACCTGTAAGGCTTTTCGCAAATCATTCAACCTCTTTGTACTTGGTTTGATTCTTGACTTCATCTTTAGAATTAGGGTTGGAGGAGATAATCCCTAAGGTCCTTCTCTCGTATGCATTTTTATTAGAATTCTATGTGCAAATTTGTGTTTTCTATTCACATATTGCCAAAAAATTTTAAACAGAGCTATAAACAGGAGTGATTAGAATGTCTATCATTTGAATGTTGGCCAGTGCAGCTAATGTGACATGTATGCCCTGAGCCTTTTCTCCCCCTCATTTTCGTAGCACCATCTGGTGCTCTAGCATATGGGAGAGTTTATTTAAATAATCACATTAGTTAAATCCATGCCTTGCACCCATTCTACACACACATACACTCTCTCTCTCTCTCTCTCTCTCTCTCTCTCTCTCTCTCACACACACACACACACACACACACACACACCCCTACACCTCTTTGCTCTGTTCTAACGTTGCTTTGGTCAGGCTTCTTCCATTTCTGAGACTAAGCATTTCCAATCCCGTGACGAGTGGAGTGAACAAGGTGCCTCTGCCTTTAGCCCACTCTTAGAGTCAGGACCACGGCGGGCCCGAGCGAGGCAGTGCCCCTCGCCTGTGCCTGCTGTGCTCTCTGGGGGCCGGGCCTCTCCGTTCCAGGCTGCAGAAGGCCAGTGACCTGCGCTTGGAAAATCCTCCCAAGCTCAAGGCCTCCGCATAGCATAGAGTCCATTCTAAAGTACCAACTCCCAGTTCTGCCCAGGAAGATGGCCAAATTCTCCTCTCACATTTGTTGATAGGAAATATGTGTGGCCTTCCCCCTCCAGTATGTTTTCACACGAAAATGATTGTTTCCCATCCTTCAGATATTACATTTCATAAAGTGTGGGGGGAAGATGGAAGGACCTGAGGCAATAACGGAAAATGCTCACTTTTTTTTTAAAACAGAAACCTGTTAGAACACGAGTTTTTCCAGGCACTGGCAGCTAGACTGTGTTGCACAGCCCTAATCACCTCTGACCATTTTCTTTTAAAGTAATAAAACTAAAAACAAATTAGAAAAATCTCCTCTGAGGTGTCGTAATAGATGTCCTTGAACAAATAGTCAGAATTTTAAAAACTATGTTCAAGAGAGTGCAAACCTCCCATGAACAGCCTGAGTGTGAAAGCATATGAAAGCACCATGCATTCACCATCCACCTCCTGAAACAAATGAAATAGCAGTGACTTTCTTCATTAAGGTCTGTTTGGACAGCAGTGCTGGAAATACAGCAACACACTCAACCAGCAGGTCTTAAAGGCCGGATGGGCAGAGGGATCGATTCCTGAACAGATTGACCAGCCCAGTGCTTGGGCTACACTGCTGCTGTCTGAGGTTCTGTTGAGTGAGACCCAAGGAAGCACTGCAGTGAAGAAAGTCTGTCTCGGGGACTGATTGGAAACATGTACAAAGACCCATACTAGGTAAAACCCGAGGAGAAAAATTGGGCCGCCCTATTGGGCTCTGGCCAAAAGTTACATGATTATAGGGTAATTCCAATAAAAGCAAGCATTCTAAGGGGGAGTCAACACCATGTTCAGAACATGTGTCTAAAGCAAGGTCTGGGTGGATGTGCATCGTGTGCTCATAGTGTGGGTGAAACCACCCATAACCAAGAAGTGCAGCTATGTATGAAGTCCCTATCTGGAGTGTTTGCTATAGTTCTTTGTTTTATTTTTCTTCATTTGAACTTGTGTTTGGACAGCTTAAAATTTAAGTCATTGCCTAGCCAGAAAAAGAAGCACTTAAAATCTGCTAAAACTCTTAAAAGAAGAGAGGTTTATTGAATAGCTATTTTATAAACCAGTCCAAGATAGGCCCTCTAGCCTAATGATTAAGATCATAAGCTGCTGAGACAGACCTAGAGAGTCCAAGCTCAGCTACTTACTAACTGTATAACCTTGAACAAGTTGCTTCACCTCCATAAACATCAACTTCCTTATTCATAAAATGTATTTTCTGGAATAAAATACAGTAATATATATACAAAGCAATCAACATACCTCTGACACATAATTATATAACTGTTGCATATTATATAATAACATATAAGATATCACTGTAGCTTAGAAACTAGATATAGTGTCTAAGTATATTTGGCCTGAACTTAAAACCTTTTGTTTGTGTTTTTAATCACAACATGCATCACAAGAGAGAGGCAAATAGTGTGGGGAAGGAGTGATTATTTTTTAGAGTCAACTTTATAAGTAGGATGAAACCCAATGAAAATACGAATGCAAGGACATGTCTGGTTTGGTTTGGTTTGTTCTGCTAAATTAGGTAGTTCAAGTGGGTCCTGTCCGTCAGTGGTTCTTTTCCAGGCAAAAGCAAACAGGTGCATACAGCATAGAATCAGAGCGTGCAAAAATTGTACCTTGTCCGATTTCACGCTTGCTAAATTCTCCTCCCAAGCACTCTGTCCTGAGACGAGTCCGCTAATCCACGTTAGATTTGCGCTGTGTTCTTCCTAGGTGGACACTGGCCTTTTGCTTTAAATTTTGTCATGAGGGGAAAAAAATGTCTTAAACATATTTTTTAATCTATGGACACTTAATGTGAATACATAGTATGTGTTAGGAGCTGAAAAGGGGCATCACCTCCAAACTAAAGAGATGGGCGTCATATCAGGAGAGAGATCCGTTCATAGAACAGCCCAGAGGGGGGAATTCCAGCCCTCTTCTGTGTGCCACATCCACAGGACTGTGTTGATTGGAGTGGGAACGGTTCTCAATTTATCCTGAATTCCTCTTTTGTGTTGTGTGTGTGTGTTTTTTATGATCTTAACGTATGGTGCTTATCATGACCCGTTTCAGGTCACTCAGTTATATTGCTCTCCTATTTTTAACATAACCATTTATATGACTCTTTCAAGAGCCAGGAAGCTACCTTTGAACACGGCAAATAGTCAGGTGGTCTTTGATTTACTAGCATTCTTATCACCTGGCAAATATATACAGCAGACGTTGTCCAGAGAACGAGCGCGGAGAGTCTTACCCTCCGGACAGTCCCCCCCTTTGTCAAGCAAACCCACCGGCTGCGCGGGGACTCCAGCCACTCCGTCCTTGGCAGGAAGAGGCCCGTGGCTTTCAGCACCCCTGTGGCCGCTCTGCAGCGTCACTGATCCTCTGATTTTCCCCGAGCCTGGCTGGGGTGGCAGAGCAAAAGCCCAGCTGAAAATTGAGGTAGAATCTGCCCATTTAAAAATATTCTCAGCAGTAGGGAAAGGCCGTGATCATTTGCAGACAGGCTGAAATTGACGAGTGCTTTCTGTCAGAAAAAAAATTTTTAATTTTTTTTTTTTTTTTTTTTGGTTTTTCATATCATGTACCACACTTGTCTGTTCAGCTCCAAAAACAACATTCTCTCAGAGCAATTGCCAGGGAAAAACATGAGGTGGAAAAATCAGAGTAACGTCTTCCCTTAGGGCGAGATTATACAGGAAAAGTCATTGGACAACTCCCAGCCTGGGCTTCATAGGTTGGCAGGGAAGGCTGACATTACCTTAGCCTTGTTGAGAATCTTAAAGAGATAATGGATGTGAGGTGCTCAGAACAAGACTCTCCATAGTAGGTGCTCAATAAATGCTGGTGGCTAGCCTGGGGCCCTGTTCCTTAGCACTGGCCCGCCCCTGATCCACCTCCCAGCACTGAGTCCAAGAGCCCAGAGCTTCTACTTACTTTCTAACCCACTAGTGAGAGGGCCTGGAAGGCTTCAAAATTTTTACATAGGACAGCTTAGAGGAAGCAATCTAGTTGGAATGCGATGTGTGCAGCTGTGTTTTTACAGCTCTTTCCATTAAATTGCTCTAGTGTTCATTTTTTATATCAGAGAAGGGGGCTGCTGATGGGGAGTTATACATCCATCCAGCCCTAGAACCCTCTGCACTCCGTCTTTACTCAGAAATGTCACCACCTACCTGCAAGCTGTCCCCATGCTACCTGCTTTCCTCTTACGTTGCTCCTGACTCAAGTGTCCCCTTGAGGTTTTAGACATGATGTTTGTTTATCCTGCACTTAGACTCATCAGAGGGAGACGCTAAGGCAGTCACATGGAATTCTTGTCCCAATTGACTATTTTTTTATCTGTCAGGGAAAAAGATAGATTTCACTGTAAATATGCAGCTGAGTTGGTGCCCTTTTCTCTGTGAATGTATTTCCAAGTGCCCAGGCCAACCCATCACAAAGGAGAAATGCAATACTCTTCAAAAATCTGCGGTGCTGGTGTAACATCATCTTCCTTCGTTCCATTTCTAGAGTGAGCTTATGGGCAACAGGCTCCAGGCAAATGATTTCTTAGTATAAAACAGGTAAAGCCAACCCTAAAGCCGTGATGTCACTACCTTTTTAAATATTGAATTTAGAGCTGAGAAATTTTTCTACTTTCCTTTCATGAGTTGAAAATAGCTCCACTGAGTACTACATCATTGTAGTCTAAAGATTTAGGGATGTCCTCAGTATCTAAAGCATCACAGCTACTTTATGTAAAAACTAAGGGCTGGGAAACGAGTCTTCAGTGTCACTAGTTCTGCTCTTACTGGCATTCAGTAGGCACTTGAATCCATGTTTGTGGAGTGAATGAATGAATGATTCATTTTAATTACATTATAGATCTCCTCAAAGATCCCAGATTTGGGAAAATAATCTCAATAACCATGGAACAAAGAGCAGAGCCTCGGTAGCTTTGCTTTTTTAAAAATGGAGATGGCACAAAGTATACTCTGCATTTCAAGTTTGTCTTTTCAGTCTGGCTAACTTTGCTCAAAGACACACATTTAGTCTTTTTTTTCTAAGCAATCCTGGGAAGTCTTGAAATACAAGTCTTGGTTGTATCCCTCTATGCCTCCTGCTATTCCTGAGTAATGTAGACACAGCATCTTAAAATCTCTGGTCCTTGGTTTGCTCCTTATAGGACAGAGAAGTGATGCCAAGAGTAAATATTGAAAGAGGTGCCTGATGCAAAGAACCAGGGGGAGCTGTTTTCCTAACATTTTTAGGCTTTTGACATTCAAAATGGTATCTGCACCACCATGTTTCCTAATAGAGCTTCAGAAAGGGAGAGCTGAGTTGCTGGGAGCAGCCATTGTGTTTGTTGGTGGATGGAGATTTATAATTATGCCCTTTCTGCTCAGAGCCCGTGGCAGAGGGAGAAGCTATATAAACACAGGCAGCCTGACGGGGGACCCAGAACAATAATGAGATTACAAATTACACAAAGCAATTTCACCGCCATGAAATAAGCTTTATTTGCAAATGCGAAACGCAATGTAGACTTTTCACTGTTCCGCTTTAGTTTGTTTTCCAAAATGATATTTACAAAGAACTAGACAAGCCTACTTAAACATCTTTGATGTTTTCAGTTCTGGCTTGCGGTGAAATTCTACTGGACTCATTTTTTCTAAATATTCTTGTATACTCCTCTCTCTCTCACACACACACACACGCACATGAACTAACCACATCTTTTCACATTAAGGAAGTCACAAGGCATTGCTTCTCTATATAACAATATATGTAGTCAAAGGTGAGGCATCATGGTCCCATTATATTCATTTCTTGGGAGTCTGACCCAAAGTCAATAGCAAGCCAGAGGAAATAGACCAAACTGTTGGGTAGAACATTGCTTGAATTGTAGAATTGTATATAATTACTCTTTTCTATTGTATTTTTTTATATCTTTCATCCCAAATATTCAACAACACAAATATATTAATTTTATAATCAGAAAAATAAACAGCACCTTTTTGTCTAGTCTCACTAGATTTGGGCAAATTTGCAGATGCTTATGATGCAAAAGCTCCCAGTCCTCACCGGGTATGAAAGGTGAGAAGGCACTCCCCGAGTCTGTGGAGTCCTTCTTTAAAAGCAGAGGGTTCAGCAGGCGTGTCACAGGCTCTGCTCTGGGCCTGCGATGGACCACTTTTGCACCCTCCCTTCTCTGTCGTGTAGAGGGTGGTTTGCAGAATTTGGAAGGACAGAAAGGTTATTCATATCTCAAAGCTGGGGGGTGGCAGAGAAGAGGCGTAAAGGGAGCTCATATGACAGCCTACTAGACCCCATGTGTTTGACGCATGCTGTGTCTTTTAATACCTGTGAGGAAGGAATTCATTATCTCTATTTTAAACGTGACACGTGTGTGTATGTGTGTGTGTGCGTGTGCAAGCACATATCCATATTGGAACAGCATGCTTGGCACTTAGAAAATGCTCAAGAAATACTTATGGAATGACTTATTTTAGTAATATAGATCTGTATAACTTCACATTTCTTCTATATCTGTATGTTTATACAAGAAAGTGTTTATAGTGCACATTCGAGTGAAAACACATGAGTGGCAAAGAGATGGCTCCTCTGGGGCTTGCTGACCATGGCAGGAATTTTCCTTCTTTACTACAACAGAGGCGTTCAATTCAAAAACTCCTCTTAACCAACCCAAATAATGTCATTTCCCAGCTGCAGCGTTACATTGGGTCCAGTTCAAGTGCCAAAAGCTTAACCCAGAGGAAGCCAAAACAATCACATCGTGATCAGGGAGAGTATTTTCCAGCCATCAGCCCTGTATGACACACTGTCTCGGGGACCTCCTAGAGCCTGGGGAGTCCTCAGCTCTGCCAGCGACTGCCACACCGTCAACCCTCACTGAGTTACATAATAAAGACTTTCTGTCTCTGGAAGTACCCACTTCCCAGTCATAATTTATGACCAAGAGGGCTTTTTCCCCCAGTATAATGCCATAACTATGTGCTCAAAATAATATACTAGTGTCCCAGCCATCATCAGATAGCTTTAAGCTAAGCCCACCGATGTGTTTCCCAGGCTCTTGGAGGTGAACACTGGTTTCACGGTTGGCTTTATTACGAGCCTGGTATATTTGATTCATACAATTTCAGAGTACAGAAGAGGCGAAGCAGTGATTACACATCGAGAAAACTTTCCCTACTTGTATTACATTAAGGTATTAGATCAGTTTCCAAGGTACAAAGTCGTAATCCCCAGGAAATCAATATATTTAGTGGGGAGATACATCCTTTCAGGAAGAAGTTAAATTACGTTTCATTTAGCAAATGGGACTCGCTCCTTTGAAGACATCAGTGGGCAATGAAGACCAGATATTGAAATTCAGAGCCTGACTTCCCCCTTTCGTGAGCGTGCAGCAGGGGCAGGGCTGTAATGCACAGGCCCAGCCATTCTGCGCAGCAGATGCACCTATGCGAGGGGCCTGAGTTCTGGTCCTGCCACATTAACTTTTGCACCTTGGACAAATCGCTTACCCTTTTAGACCTTGGTTCCCTCATCTGTAAAGTAAGGGGCTTGAATAGATGTCCTTTGGGCCTCTCAGCTCAAAAATATTGCAGCTCTAAATCTGTTTACCTCATAGCAACAGAGAGCCCAAAGATGACCGAAACTCGGAAAAATCTGCAGATAACTCGGTGATCTCCGTACATACCACCCAGACAGCTAATGCTCAGATATGCTTCAGCCAACAACAGGAATAGTGATTGAAAACGGTCCGTGTTAAAGAGAAACGTTAAAGAGTTAGCATTCGGGTGCTTCGTTTATCTTTAAATAAACCTTCTGCATGTTCTTTTTTGTGTGCTTGACATTTACTGACTGTTGTTTCCTTTTCAGACAAAGGTTACCGCTGTGTGGTTTTAGTCAGATATTAGTTGCAAACTTCACTAAATAATTTAGAAGCCTCCATAAAAAAATTTTTTTGCTGCTACAATTTCATTAAAATTCATTTGGGAAACTATACTGCCTCAATAATAGAATCGCATCTTATGTTTTGGAACCATTTCCATGGTAACAGTGACAGGTGCAAGTTCTGGTGCATGCGTATGTTCATTTAAAAGGTTACTGCCATTACCACTGTGAAGGTAAATTGTATTGCAAATAGCATCTAAGTACCTACAGTGTTCCTCATAGGAGAGACTAGCTTTGTGCATAATGATATATATTAATTTCTTCCAGAAGAAAAAAATTTATAAAAAGCTTATTCATAAAAGGAAATCTTGGAACAAAACTTGAGTTATTTTTATATAATAGAAACTTATACTTAACTTCATAGAATATACAGACTTAAAGAATTTAGAAGACTTACTGCATAGCTCTAACTGGAGGATATTGCCAGTAAAAAACAGAAGAGAAAGTTGGATGGTAACCGAAAGTTACTAGGAAAAAGGCCATTCAATTTGAGGGTATGGATTAAGTCTCCATGTTTTAATTGTAACCTCTTAATCTCCAATCATTTTGCATAGGTAGATGCTGTCTAAATGGCACATCACCCTGAATGTATAAACCTTGTCATTCTTTGAAAAAAAAGTTGGACAAAAAAATAGTAACCTGTGCCACATTCACATGCTCCACCTCTCTTAAAATAACATCTGTTTGTAATCAGAGCAACTACGCGCCAACTGAAAGAGCACACACCTGCCTATATGCTTCTGATTTCCTCTGCCCCCCATTACTACGTTCCTAGGCCCTAGGTTCAAAAGAAGGCAGAGTGCAAATAAATAGTCTTTCCGGTCATGTCCAAGGTCTCCCTGGGGTTTCTGCTTCCACAAGCCACTAGTTTCTGACCCTTTGTCTACCTTGACTTTAATAATCTACCACCCCTCTGAAGCCTTGCTTTACTCTTTGACCCTGACCCATTGCCTGCTAACACCCTCCTGGCCTGCTCTGTCTTAGGAAACAGCCTTATTCTGTTCATTTCCTTATCTCAGGAACTTTAGCTCATGCCTATTCATCCCCTTCCATCCCTAGTCCAGTGTCTCCTACATTATAGGCATCCCAGGCCAGAGTCTAGGGACAGCCAGGCCTGGCTCCAGTGTCCCCATCCCGGGCCAGATGCATGTTCAGACAGGAATGCTGGGGAAAGAAAACAGGCTCCCAAAGGCAGATGCTCTCGCAGGTGGCGGTGAAGGTGGGTGCTATTGATGGGGGTGTTGCTGGTTCTCGATAAGAAATGCACAGACCCTAGAGCAGTGTACCCTGAAAGGTTTGTCTTCCGAGGGAGATTTATGTGAAAGAGATGACAGAACACAACTGCCCGAAGCTCGGGGGAGGAGATCAGTGTATGGAGCTCTGCAGAAGAATTATTTTAAAGAGAATGGTGAGAGCACCAGATTCACAACAGATAGAGAAACCCACACGAAGTAAGTCCTGGAAGAAAAGAGTGAATAATTTGACCTTGAATCAAGGACAAAAAAGATGGGTCAAAATAAAGGACTACATAGCCATTTTGAAAGAGACAGCTGTCCCTGACAGGTGTCACCTATGAAGATAAAATGGGAAGGTTTGGAAACTTGAGCCACCATAAAGATCTTTAGATGTGTAGCAGGTGCACACACACCCAAATTATGCATTAATGCTAAAAGGATAAAGAATATTTTCCATTGCTTTTACGTATATTAGAATCTTCAAAATTTAACTCCATATTTGCTCAATATTTTTCCTACCACCATTTTCAGTTCAGAAAAAAATTGTGCCAAGAACCAGTACAGCTCTTTCACAAGTGGCATTTGCTACTCTTCTGAAAACACTGAGAATTCCTAATCTTGTGTCCTAAGACAACGCAAGTCAGAGAGACTGTAGCAACAGCAACAGGCCCAGTACGGAGACACAGGCAAAGCTTGAGAGAGGTGGCAGAGCACTCGAGGTCTAGCTTGAGTTCCACCCTCCCTCTTGGTTCGGTGACACAGTCTGAGCATTTGACCACTTGTGCATCAAAGCAGGTTTGTTTTAATCAACCACACGCACCACTTTCACTTCCCACGTAAATGGCAGCAGACACCTGCAGTGGAGGACGCCCTCCCACGTGAGGTAAGCTTCCCAAAAAAGACAAAGGGGTCTTCTAAATGGAGAGCAAACAGAGCCATCCTTTTCATTGCTTATGAAAGTATATCTAGCTCCTGTTCTTTTAGGCTATAAAGTAAATATGGTAAAGAGCAGAACTTGATTTACATACAAATTTGCATTAAGTTTTATATTAAATATCTATATAGGATCATTCATTGCAATCATTCAATTAATTTAAAGGAAAACTGAACAATACGTAAACATTTCCCATTCATTGAACCATGCATAATGTGCTCCTACCTATTATATACAGACTTTTAGTGATCAAGTGAAATCTGAGATGGAAAGTTGTAATTGCCTCATTTGTTGAACTGAGGTTGTGTAAGAGGTGAGAGCAAGTGTTTCCATTGTTTTGTGTGTGGATCTCAGCAGTGCTGCTCATTTGCCCTGAGATGTAATGTGTGAGCTTTTAGGATGAAAGTCATCCTCTGGAATGCAAATTAATGGAATCACAATGAGGCCGTGAGTGTCAGAGCATTCTAAGAAATTGGAAGGGCACAAAGTCCTAACAGCGAGAAAGCAGACGCTCCAGGTTCTGATGGGAGCTGAGGATTTGTATACACAAGAACAGGGCCACAAAGCAAATCCAGCAAAACCTGAGTCTTTAGGGGAGCCCACAATGTTTCTGGACCAGCTGGAGCTCACCATAAGCCAGTGCCCTTCTCATAATCCTATGGCTTGCCTTTGAGCCTGGACTTCGGGAAAAAGCTCCAAACTGGAGATCCAGAGGGTTTATTATAGCCACAGCTCTGGAGCTTGTAACAAATCAATTCATCTTCTAGACCTCAGATCCCAATCTGAAAAAGAGTTTTGGTTTAGTTGATCTCTGAGATCTTTCAAAGATCAACAATAACAACGCAAAAGGTTGTTACTGGTTAGTTTCTATCTGTTGAATAAGAGGGGAACTATCCTAGCTCTTGGGACTGATATCATAGTCATTAGAAACTAGACCCTCTTAGATGTACATTTTTTATAGGTTCAACCTACATATTTTTTCCTAATACTCTCTTTTACACATGAATAACTTGCTCCTTAAAGAACCAAACGCAGAATACAACGGAGTGAAAGATAATATGTCTGACACACAACACAAGTGTTGCCAGGCTGTTTCCAGAGCATTTTTAGAAAAGTGTAGTCCTGAGGTGATGCTCAGAGGATCATAGGGAATCCTTCCAGGAAAGGATGTGGGGATTAGGCACATGAACAACGGTGGTTCAGTGCTGTGGAAACAGGGAGCGCTCTAAGTATTGTTTGGGACATTTGTCAGTAAAGAGTCTTGTAAATAACATCAACTCTTGATTGACCACATGGATGAATTTTTGCAGCTGCATAGAAAACGCAAAAGAGATTAACACCAGGACAAGTTCTATCAGTTTTGAAAAGAATTAAGTTGTTTCTCAGACAACTGATTTTTTTTGAAGTGTTTTTTCCGTTAATTAGTTCCGAGTTACGTGATTTGTGTTCTTAAACACAAATAACTTTATTTAGGGAAAATTATATTTCTCTGGAAGTGGCACCCTTATTTTTTATACTATATAATTATGAAAATCGTACTCGTGCAACTTACTGGGGTCAGGGGCCATTAGCTATCTCTAACTGGCACCTTTTCCACTCTAAGTCTTATGCCTGTTAATTGCACATGGAACAAATTCGGTGTGCATGTGAACAGCAGCCAGGTAAACAGCTTCTTGGAACATAGTCAAAATGAAAGGTAGAAATTAGTTCAGCTGTATGGTTATGGTTATTAGATTATGCATAAAATAAATCCAATTTATTAGCATGTGAACATTTTAGCATGTGACCGATAAGCAATTAGCCGTGACTGGCACCTACTAGCCGTTCAGTCAACGATGGCTTAAGTGCATGAAAAGAATAGTTGCTCCCCCTTCCTTATGGTTAATAAAAAGGCAGCAATTTAGCAAGATACATGATTTGCAAGAACTGAAAAGGGAGCACCTTTCACATAATCAAATTACTTAGCAAATAAGGTCTGTAGCCACAGGCATGGCCTGCTTCCGCCGCCGCGAGCCCCTCCCCCGGCTCGGGGGTGCAGTCTGAGCTTGTGACTACTTGTGCATCGAAACAGGTTTGATTTAAACCGCTCCCAGCTACACGCTCCTGCCTTCCACACAGAGGGCAGCAGATACCCATAGGTGAGCAGCTCCCTGCCACGCGAGCCTCTAATGAAGACTAGGGTACGGCCGCAATGACGCTGGCCCACAGGAAGGACCTAGGGGCCTTGTCATCGGGTGAAGTGCAGTGGTGCCGACCCACCGATGCCTGCGCCAGGCCCGCAGCAGGGCCCCGACACCCAGGCTGGGGGGCCGCCGCCGGTTGCCGCTGCCGTCCAGGTCTCAGCTTTGTCTCTCAAGCAGCTGCAGCTGCCTCCGGTCGGCAGCGATTCCAGCGCCACGCCAGTGTAGACGGCAGAGTTTCCCGCAGCCTCTGCCACGCCATCGAGCATCCCTCAGAGCTAAACCCGCTTCTTCGTGCTGCTTTATGTGTGTAAATTCTCGAGCAAGCACATTTGGATCCTGTTCGGTGTGCATGTGGCCTGTACCTAGGCACGTTAAAGCTCCCGTCCACCGCAGGAAGGACAAACGCAATCACACATGCTGCCAAAGCTTTACGCTAAGGTGAGCTGTATGCAGAAAGACTAGCTTAGGCGAGCTACCTTGGTACAGAGCAGTGATGGGTTTGTTTCGTCCCCCGTTTTATTACATTAGCAGTTTTACTGCACTTGCCTTCTATTAATATGTGTTTACTAATGGCACTCCTATTAATTAATTTCAGAATTATACCAAGTAAAATCTACCAAGGAATCTTTTAGAGCACTCATTAGCAGTCAGATGCCTTCATTTGCTACTTTTATGGACATTTCATGTGTGGACATGTTAGTCAGGGACGCTTCCACTTCATCTCAGAATGAAATAAAATGCAGCTCAGTCTAATATCCACACTGTCGGTCCTCTGCCTGCGGAGTGGAGGAGGGTCAGGCAGTGCCTAGGTTGCTGGTTGGATCCCCGGTCAAGGCTCGTATGGGAGGCAACTGATTGATGTTTCTCTCTCACATCAATGTTTCTCTCCCTCTCTCTCTCTCTCTCTCAAATCACGGGTGGTGATTTTAAAAAATCATGGAAGTTTGCAGTACAGGAACACAGACAAGGTGTACAATGCTCCCCAGCTTCCGTCGTCTCTTGAGCCTTGGAGAATTATGTAATTACAGAAGAGCTGAATAGACTCAGCAAGGTTAGGTGTGAATAATTTTGTTGCAAGACTGGAACCAAACAGCATGCCATTCCCTGTCCTGCCTATCACCCAGCAGGCTCCACTGTGCTTATAGAGTAACTATCATATCAAGGCCCTGACTTCTAGAGGGAAAACAATAAAACCAACTGTCATCTGATGTACTTTAAAACAGGTAAGTTAGCCAGAATAATGGGAAGTGAAGCTGACTTGTGAACTCATCATAAACCTGCATGGAAAAGAGAGTACTGCTTAGCATCTTATTTACTTGTTTGCTAAGCTGGCTGAGCTGAGCAATTATGTAAAAGCATCAGGACTGTCTGCAGAGTGAAGTATAAATAGAGCAACTCTAACACTGGAGCTCACCATTCAAGTGCTAAACGTACTTGTCTGTGTCTAGCAGCTCATAGGATGACACCAGATGAGTCTGTTTATCCAAGGGAGGCCAAGGTAAAGTGTGATGCTTAGGGAGTCGTGGGAGGGGCTTCCACCTCCCTTCCCCAGTGTCCATCAGCCCCCTCCAACTGCCACCAGAACACACTAAGAAAATAAAGGGTTTGATAGTCACAGGCAAATGCAGCTTTGAGATAAGTCCCTGACCTGACTCTCACATTGAGCCCCTTAAACAGGGACTATGTACCCTCCACTGGGTGTGAGAGATTCCGAACGCATTGATCTGTTACTGTCCTTGAGTCTATCCCACCCCCAGTGCTTTTTCCCCAGTCACCACATTCTTTTGTTTAAAGAGAAGAGGAAAGAGAAGAATGGGACAAAGACCACTGTCTGGCCAAGAGAAAATTGTCAGTAGCCATAAAGATGGCAGAAAGAACTCCTACCTACTGAGTACTACTATGTGCAAGGCACTATTCTAACATATACTCAGATGCAGTTTGAGGTAGTGCCTGTCATTCCCACTATACAAAGGAGGAAACTGAGGCTGAGCAAGGTGGCATGCCCACCGTCACACAACTAACCAGAATTAAAACCAGTGCAGAGCCAGCTGCCATGCTCTTTTCTGTATACGCTGCCTCCAGCAAATATATTCCTTGTTTTTCTCAGAACAATCACTCATAAGATAAAGTAGAAGACAGTTGAAAGTCTTACTCTTACCTACTCAAAGCCTAAGACTTCAAGCCTCCAGGGAATCTGAAGTGTTAAATGGAAAAACCAAGGAAGCAGAAATTATTGACACGTGTTCAAACCGAAGTCGGTCAAACGTGAACTTCACTTCCATCTTCCGGAGAAGACAGGGTAGTATTCCTGCCTCAAAGTGTTGTGAGAATTAAACAGGTTGTTTTCAACCCTGCAGTGACTCAGAAGCATTTGGGTAGCTTTAAAAAACTCCACTTACTTAGCTCTAACCGAAAGCCTGAGGAATTGGATTCCCTGGTGGGTGGTGGGTTGGGACATGGAGGTAACTATGTATTTTTGCGTTTCCATGAGTGATTGAGATGCACAGCCATGACTGGTAATCATTGGATTAGATGAGGTATGTGAACCTCAAACCACTGAGCCCAGTGCCAAGTACATACTAGCATGTTCTTCCTCTCCAGCTGTGACTTCCTTGACACTGCGTGGGATTCTGCTTCCTTTCTCCTCAAGCCATGGTGTGTAGGTCCTGGTATCTCCCAGTTCTAAGTGAAGTGAGTAGGAGCTTTTAGGGAGACCTGATTCCCAGCAAATCTGTAAGAGAGGCGAGGAGTATCTTTGGCTTCTCTGACTCTATCTTTCGCAACATCTTATGAAAAGAGTCTCAGTCTTTTCAGACCTCTTCAGGACCCCAAGCAGCCTCTAGAAGAAGTCTCAGCTCCTTTAAGCACACCTTTACTGTTGAGAGAGTTAATGTGCTAAGGAAGAGGTTACGGTGACTCCATCTCACTAGACAATTAGCTATCATTTCCCTGCCAAATAACTTCTTGTCTGAGTCCCCACAGAGTGAAAATTCCAGCACCTTTGATACCTTTGTGGAGGATGGAGCTGCGGCTAAGCCGCGAGAGGCCCACATCACTTAGGTGGCTACTTGTGTAATTTCCGGGCAAGACCCACTCGGACTCGGGGAGGCTCGTTCCTGCTTTGTCTCTGATGGTTGTGGAAATGGCAAACTTCTTACTCATCTCCCCCCTGTTCTCTTATTATTATAAATTAAAATATGCTTACTTCTAATACACTGTCAACCCAACAGGGTAAGGAAAAACCTGTTCTTGTGATAAAAATATTTCCTTGATGGAAATGAGTCAAACAGATATTTAATTATTTGTATATATAGCCCACTGCTTCTTGCTTTCCTGAGACCAACAGTTAGTACATTAGATAGTGTGATGCAGTGATCAGTAGAGCACCAGAGACTAGCTGCAAATAGGTCTCTACCCTCCCCCATCCCAATTAATTTCCAAAACCCAGGGAGAGAGAAAAGGTATAGAGAGTTTTAATTTTTCCCCTAGGAAAAATAAAGCACTCAAATAGCAATGACTAATACTTAAGAACACTCAGACGTCCTCTTAAGAAACCGCTATATATTTTTTCAAACTGTTCATCAGAATGGGGGCTGTTCCCTCCTTCATCCCGTCTGAGCCTGTTATAATTCTGCATCATTTTTGGAACACCAGGCAGCCTGTTAGGAAAAAGATGAACAAAGGAGACAGAACTGGGAAAAATGAGATGAATGCAGAGAGCTCTAAGCCGAGCAGAGCTTTAACCACCCCCCATACCCGTGTCCTAAAATAGACACAAAATTGCACACGCTTGTATTTCATTGGCCGGGTTAAGAGTTAGCAGAAATTAATAGCTGAGGGCCTTTTTCTTAATGGAAGCACTGCTTTGTCAGGAAGATTTAAAAAAAAGAAGAAGAAGAAGAGCTGCGAGACTAAACCAGTGTCCAGATGAGCTGGCCAGCGCGTGGCAAACCAAATGCATGAAGACCTGTGCCCGGGGGCTGCCAGGCTTAGGGCCTTCGCAAGGAGCACCTGCACGGCCACGGCTGAGCAGGGGCTGAGGCCTGACCCTCTAATGGCCTCCTTTAGAGGGAGTGCTGGTCTCGCCTCGCCCAGGAGGCTAAGGGCAAGTTCAAGATCTCGGCTGTCAGAGCTGGCTCCCCCGTGGAAGCCCAGATGGGTACGGTTCTCTCTCCTCCTTCCCAGCCTCCCTTCTCTCCTACCTCCCTTTCCCTTCCATCTTCTTCGCTTCACTGTTTTTCCCCTCCTCTCCTTCCTCCCTTGTCTTTCGCCTCTCCGTTTGTCTCTCCCTGGTTCTCATTTTTCTTAGGGGAAACCTATTAAGTCACAGCGGTGAACAGTCCCTTTCCCAGGCTCGTTGCTAGCCAGTTGCAAGGCCCCAGTTTCAAAGATACAACAGCCAAGGAACTTGGGCCTCACTGGCCTGAGATGAAAAACAGAAACATATGAAATAGTGATCCGCGGATCTCAGAAAAGATAAAGATAATCTTGTTTACCTGGTGCAATTTCAGTCAAACTCTGCCTAACCAAACTCTGACGGAAAGATATCTTGATTAAAAAAAATTATCACTTAGTAGGGAAACTCCCGTGGGGCTAAATCACATTTTCAAGCCATCTCATGGATGGGAAACTGAATTGTAATCACATCACTTGATGCTCATTACGATACTGATTTGACTCCTACATGACTAGTTACAAAACTTAAAAACATCATATTTAATGATAATTATCATAAGCTGAAGTGATTTTAAAGACCTTTACCGTTAAACAGGTGAACTTACTAGAATGAAAGGATGAAGGAGAAAAAAATTCCTTGTAATTGTGGTGTTTGAGGCCTTTTAAAAAATGTTGATAAATTTTATTATATATCAGAAAGCATCACTGAAGGAGACCGCAAGGGTACATTTCCACTCCACTTCTATTTCTCTGGTTTGGAATTCTTTGGCAACACTGAATTGGACCGAGAATTTCTAATGTCTCCAGTGATCTCCTAAGGGTTGAAGAGAAATTGCAGAAAACGTTACCGATGTCTTGAAACGTCTGGAAGGAACTCCTTGCTCTCTTACCCACTGCAGACGCGCTGACAGCAGGGCTGGGGCGGTTGCCGTGATTGCTTCTCACAAGCCTCAGCTGGTTTCTGAAGTTGACTTCATGCAGGAAGCCTGCGCGGTCAAGCGGGAGCTGCTCCTCCTCTGCCCTTTCTTCTCGTATTCTGTGCAAACAGCCCCCCAGATTCATCTCCACGACCCCACCCCTCTCCTGCGCCCCTGTTGCAAGGGGCACATAGACTGGGTCCCCCCGAAACTAGAGTCTTACAGGCGCTCTTCCCTCCTTAACTTCTCCAACAAAGGTTTTTATGAACATGGCATTTATATCAGACCAAGGAGGCTGATCCAAGGTTGCAGATGAAAACAGGATTCAAATTTGATGATTATAGAAGGAAAGCCCCTTTCTCTGATGCAGCGGCAAATCTTGCTTTCTAAGTCTAACTTCAGCGCAAGTTAAAAAAAGCACTCGGGGGTAACTCCCTGCCACAAAAGCTGGGCGTCCAGCCAGGACACTGAGCTGATTAGCCTCGGGGTGAGCCAAGATTCCCAGAACACCCGGTCAGCATTTTTCACCCAAAGATGGGGGTGTCCTGCTGCAATCTAAGAGAGAAGAAATAAGGTTACCAATCTCTGCAAGCCAGGAAGTTAATTGATTTTTCCTCCCAGAAGAATGTTTTCATCTTTTATAGAGCACTGTAGACCCGAGATAAATGCAATCACGCGTAAAATCAGAAAAGAACATCAGCTGAAGGCCTAGGGAATGCGTCCTCTTGTTTCCCTTGGCTCTATGTATATACAGTTCAATAAATGAAAACGTATAATAGTACTGTTAACCTATTTGGTCATAACAAATATGTTGCCATTCAGAAATAGTCTTTCTAGCTGCTCACATTTTATTCAAAAATGCTATGCTGAATTTATTGCCATTCCCTTGTTCAAAATGCAATAATTATCATTTATAATGAGTTTATCAAGGCAAAACACAACTAGATACAGAAAACAGGACATATTTTTAATGGTAGTCCAGGCGTCCTAATAACGGGAGAAACGGGCAAAGTCAAATTTAGATCCAAAGTGGTTACTAATTGAAATTTTTGTTAAGAACTGTGCCAGATTTGTTAGTTAACTGTAATTCAGGGTTGCAGGTGGAGACCGGATTTAATTTTGATGTAGCTGCAGTATAATCTCCCATGACATTCTGAAGGCTCTGTGCCTTCACTAACGCACGGAGACGAATTAGTAGGCACCTCCCTCCTGACACGGGTCCTGGAGGCCAGGATGTGGAGAAGTGCCCTCGTGCAACCCATTCACCACATGTTTGTTTATTTCCGAATATAGAAGTGTTCACTGTTAGGAAAAATATAAATTAAGTCTGATTACTTGGTATTTTTCACTTTTTAACCCCAGTTCTGGTGCCGTGCAGCTATAACTTAGATGGGCTTATCCAGTTATATAACTGCATGAAATTAGCATTATGCGTGTCAATGTTGTGATTAAAATCTTCAAACTAGTGGTTTCACAGACTGACAGGTGGGATAATTTTAGCAAAGCCTTATCTTGTTCTGTTCATTTGGCTTCTACATATAGGGTAGAGGTTGGGATCCCAGTTCACTCTGAGCTCAGAACATCAAGAGCAGCATCGGGAAGCCCCGGGGAAGCAGAAGGACTTTGAGGGCGGGGAAGAGATGCATCTGAGAACCCACGTAGGACAAGGAGAACCTGATAAATGCCGAAACCCAAAGGAGAGGTTCGGGTCAAGAGACAACATGCACCAGGAAAGGCTTTAGATGTCAACCCACTGTCACCCTTTAGCACCTAAATGCAGATTACTTTGTCAATTATCAGACCAGGGCAGAGGAGTTCGGTAGGATCGTGAGAGACAAAAGGGAACTTCCATTCATTTTGGAGCTGGGAACTGTGGAAAATGGTTGGGATAGGTTTTAAGAAATATAGGTTCAGCAATTATAGGATAAAAATAATAAGAGCTAGCACATGTTAAGCTCTTTCTATGTGCCATACTCTTATAAATGTTTTAGTAGAACCAGGGAATGAAACTATGGAGTGCTCGTATGAATTAGCACACACAAAAATTAGGAAAATATTTCTAGTGTATTACAAAACTTTTAAGACCTTGTCTGACTTGACAGGGTTCCTGAATTTGAAAATAAAGACTGGCCCAAGCTGGTCTTCCAGGCCACAGGCATTGATCCTGTAAAATCATTAACATACCCATTGAAACAAAAATCCTGAGACAAAAACTGAGCTAGCAGTCTGCCCTGTATGAACTGAAGAGGAAAGGAAACAGTGAGCTCCTAGCTGAGTTCTTCTATCCCACAAATCTCAACTGCTGGGGTTGCTTTCTCTGAAGTGAGAGGCATGATGTGTGGTCCTGGTCTGGATTTTGTAATGAGCAGGTCCTTGGGATGTCTACAGAAGCGGATGATGTGATCCCGGACCACGAAACTAGCAGGAGCATCTTAAGGCAGCTCAGGATGAGACTCTCAGCCCCAAATATTCCTCATTTTACCCATTAATTGCTCTCTCAAAATGCCTACCATCTGTTATTCCTTTGAATGTTGACCTGGAAATCCCTTATTAAATACTGATCCATTATATGAGTTAAGATAATATACAAATAGATGAAATGCTCAGCAGCTGCTGAACACCTGGCCTGGAAAGCATGAAAGAGAGCAGATATATTTAGGGAGAGATGAGGGGTGGAGGACAACTCCCCAGCGTGGCTCACGGATGTGGAGGGGTGCTGTTTGGTTCCTGCTCGAAGGGGGCCTTGGACGATCCAGGAGGCACCATCAGGGCAGCTGGAGACCGAGGAAGGAGTTGGGGAAGCCAGACCCAGAGACTGTGAGGAAAACTTCACCTGATTCCCAGCTGAAAGGGCTTTGATTCCTTCTTGAGCATCCAACAGCTGTGTGTTTTGGTCTTGACCGTGTGAGGGTTCACATGTGCGCGTGTATGCACATTCACACGTGAAAATGTACAGACACCTGTGGAAGCAGGTGCGTATGCTGGTTCTCGGACCCATCAGGCAGGCTCCCTGCACACAGTATCCGCCCACACTGGCGGCACAGTCGGGCTTTCTGAGGATTTCTGAATATCCATGATCATCCGGGGCTGTTCATTTTCCATGGCCCATTTCATTGAAAGGTGATGCGGTTACTGTTCTTCTTTTAGGAAAGTGGAGTTCATTGCCCTGCTGCCTCTGGAAATTAGCCACAACTTTCAAATTTGGAACACCCAAAGCAAGCGTGATAAATTATCCCCACTGTAATATCCCCAGCGCTCTGCCAAAAGAAAGGCTTGGCAGCCTGCGCGAGTTGACATAGCTCTCCTCACTGTCACACCAGCTGCAAAGTGGACGTTCCCCCATCCCACTCTCCCAACAAACCACAGAGTAAAATGATCACTTTTGAAAGAAATTTAAGATGAAGGGGAAAAACTGAGCTTGGGATTCTTTCCCAGAAGCTGGGCTGATGTTAAGCGAAATTGTGAAGATACGAAGGGACTTTGAGGACCCCAAGTTTCCTCTGTGTCCTGCTGCTTACCTGCTGGCAACATCCCTGCTCAGTTCTTCACATGTCCGTGAATAACTGCCTCCTCTCTTATAAAACACTTCAGGTGAGAGCCATCCATGTCATTCATTACATTTACCAGCTGCCATTGCACATCAAGCTCAATATTTAGTGGCTGTGGTGGCTTTGTCCCTTTTTGAAAGACTACAGCATTAACTAGCAGGTATAGGTTCTGGGAACCACTTACTCCATCTACTGGTCAAACACATTCTGTTCAGGAAAAGGTTCTTTTCCTTGGCTGTGGACCTTGTGTGTAGGGTCGTGGGGAGGTGAGGAATGGAATTCTAAATAGACATCTGAGTTTCATCCCTGAGTCACTCTGTGATCTTCTCAGAAAATTATCTATGGATGCTGAAATCACCAGGAACTGGAATTTGAGGCTGAAATTTAGAAATGAAAATGTGCTATCATTTCTGAAGTCAAAGGGGCAAGGGGACTTGCAGGAAAGAATCCATTTGGTCCCCTACTTTAGGTTATCTTCAGCTAATGATGATGTCACTTCCGCCTCCTCGCATGCACTTGGTCGTCTCAAATTGATGGATCTGTACATGGGACTCTCCAACCAAGTTCTGCATGTGGTTGCTAGAAGAAGTCAGCAGTGTTGATTAAAGAGGAGCTCTGCGTTCAAGGCGCTCTGCCCAAGATTTTGAAAAATCTCAATGTTTCCTGGAGGAAAGAAAGAAGCCAGAACATCTTCACTCTTTAGTGTTTCATCCTTCCTTCCTTGAGGTGCTCATGATGTCTTCAAGACACTGCATCTCTTCTGTCTAGCTCTTGCTGATGAGTATCAGAGAGTCACCAGAAAAACAACTATCTCTTACATGTCTTCCCTCAGGCTGCCTAGGAACTGTGTCCTCTCCCCGTCCTTTCTCTGGGGCTTCTTGAAATTCTTCCTTTTTCTACTTCTCCTCTTCTTTATTGCTTATTTAAATTATATAAAACTTTATAATTTTTTTAAAGCTAAGACAGATGCAACATACTAGAGAATATATTATGAATTCACTCAAAATTCCTTTTATTTCTGCTTTACAATTTGCTCATTGAATTTTGATTAAGTATAGATCATGGTGTTATGTACTCTTCCATATTTTATTCATGTATCACCTTTTATGCCTTTGATGTTTTACTCATATATCATTCCACCCTTTAGCCCTTCAGAAAAATCATTTTTCCTTCTTTCTAAGACTAACACTCCTCCACTTGTCCCCAAGATTCTATTCACTCCCATGAAATAAAAGAGGATCACCAGTCCCTTGGAACCTGGCTTTTTCACCCATCACTTTGCCAAATCCACCCTCTTAAGGATGACTGATTTGTTTCCAAGTTCCAGATCCGTAGGTGTTCTGTAGTGATGACCCCTAAAGCACTGAGCATTTGGAGTACCCTAAAGAGCTATTCCTTTGGCTTCTCTAACACTCACAAATGTGCTGCTTAACTTTTCCTATTGCCCTAATGAATCAGTCTGACTTGTTCTCTTCACACTGCTTAAATATGAAAATCTCCAGGATGCTGTCAGCCACCGCTTCCCCCTCCAAGGGTCTCATTCTTTTGTGAAACTTACACCTGTGACTCTCCACCTCCTCAATGATAGTTTTCCCATCAATACCTTTAGCCCCCAATCTTTGTCGTAAACTTCAGGCCCACATTATTAGCTGTCCATTGGAAAAGCCCAAGTCTAGGTCCCATTGGCACTTCAAAATGACAGACAAAATGTCAAAAATTGAATTTGAAAGTCTCAACATCACTAAAAATTTTTATAGGGAAGACCGCTGTAGTTATCTCAGATGTCCAATTTACATGAATTTCAGATCTAATGAGTATTCACAGTGAAAAAAAAAAAATGAAAAGGGACAAGGCTGGCATGGTGGTTGTGACATGATTAGAGAGACGCCCACCAGCTCCATGCCCCAGTATAGGTCCTCAGTCAAAGGCAGCCATTCATGTTATTATTGAACTTGACAGAATTTTTTCTAGACTGGAAAGACAAAGGAAAGATCGGCTTAAGGACCGCTTGATTTCTCCAGACAGACCACTGGAAGGGAAAGTCAGGGCCTTGACAGAATCTAACCAGGACTTTGTCAAGTGTATGCTAACCCTAGCCATCTGTTTATAATTGTGTGTGGCCACACAATATCAACAGTGCCTTATAAACTTACCCACTCTAAGAAACTGTACATGAAAAAGCACAGAATTATGAGCAGACTAACACCAGGTAAAGAGAGTGGAAATACTGTAAAGGTCAACAAGCCTTCCAAGAAGTGGAGTGGGAAGGAGATAATGAGAATCGGTTCATAAGAGGAGGGAGTTCTAAAGGTCACAAACCAGTTCCCAGTGTGGGTGCAGAAATGACAAATGACAACAAGGCTTTGATTACTCAGCGTTCATTAGATAGTATTAATTTTTATTGAAACCTTTAGATCTTCTCTGAATTTCTAAAGCCTAAGTAAGACTGATATGCATAACATAAGGTAGGAAACAATTCCTGAAATCAAAAACACATATATAAGAATCCTTATGGTTACCCTTCATTTTGGCTGCCAGAGAGTTGCATTAAATAGGCACAAAAACCAAGGTCTGAGTATAGAGTAATTCGATCACTCTTTGAGTTAATGGGATTTTGTGACAATCGCTTGATCGAATAATTACTTACAGGACAGATTCAAATAAATGCCCCAAGGTGATGTAGTGACATCTTTTGATTCTAGAAGTAGATACTGAGCAAAGCAGCAGGTATCCTAATTTTAGGACAAAAATTCAATTGTTTCCCACAACTCTGATATTTGAAATAACACAGGCTTATTCACACTGACATTCCATAAATTAGGTGAGGACCCAGTCTCATTGGTTCTTTGTTGGTTCTTCATAGCCTCAGTCTTTTAGTTGGTCCCATTATCTAACTGCAAAGTAGAACCTTATTTATTCCCCCTAAATTTGGCGAATTCCTGAGAACAACATTATTCTTCCCCTAGCACTTTTTAGACCTAAAAGGTGATGTGTTTTTCAATAGAGATGTTTTTTTAAAAAAATAGGGAGCTGTTATTCTTTTTTCTTTAGGTTAATTCACAATTAAGAATGGCTGTGTGTCCAGTGAATGTCCAGATATGAAAAGCAAAGTACTAAACTCTTGAAAAAGACTGGGAGTGTGAACAGTGGAAGGAAAATGCAGTGCAGATCTCACCACTCAACCTGCCTGTCGAGTGCAGGAGGCACATGTGGCTATTAAGTAATTGAAATGTGGCCAATCCACATTAAGAGATTTCGTAACTGTAAAATGCATACCAGATTTGACAGATTTAGTATGAAAAAATATATATCTCATTCATAAATTCTGCATTGACTATGTCAAGATGAAACTATTTTGGATATATTAGATATAGAAAATATTACGAATATTAATTTTTGCTTTTCTTTTTACTTTTAAAATAATTATATATGTGGCTTGCATTGTATTTTTATTGCATTAGTCTGTTTAACCTGTTCAAAATGAGACCGACTTTTCTCTGGTCTGCTCTGAAACAAGACACCATTAGCTCTGCCAAAGGGATGGAGTCATTAAAATGGGGTTAATTCATGGTCTCTCACTGGTGGAGCTTTGTAAATTCAATTAGCTAATGGAGTGCTGGCTAAGAACAAGGTCCATATGGTTGTTTTCCTTCAGTTAAGGGCAAAAATGTGGAGTCGCTTCTGCTGAAAACTGAAGTGCATCGTTGTTGCTGAGGTTACCCTGAACTGGGATGGAAAAATGGTCTGAAAACCTGTGGCTGGTTTTCTTAAAGGGTTATGGGAAATGATAAATTCAAAATGCCCTTATGGGCTTATAGGAGCTTTCTATAAACACTGCACCTGAGATAATTTCACAATTCTTATAAAATAAGCAGCAAGTAGCAGTCCAATCCAATCTTAAAAGAAAACAACGTATCCCAAATGTAGGTTGTTTTCTGAACAGACATTCAAGCGAACTTCCCAAATAGCAACAGCAACAAATGGCTTTTAAAAGCATGTGTGTTTCAAATGTCAACTAAAGAACACACAGACCTTTCTACATTTTTTCTCTTCCTCTCTTAAACTTGGTTTGTAAAACTGTTTTTAACCCTCCCTGTGCTAGAATTAGGAGCTCAGATTAAAGGAGACTCCCCCACTCGCAGCACTGAATTCGTTCATCTTTTGCATTTATTCTATTGATTTTCTCATATGTTGTAATGATGTGTGTTTTCAACTAAAACTTCTCTGAGCTGTTCTTGCAGCTCTCTTGGGCAACTAGTGGAAGCTTTAGCAGTAGGCATACTACGGAACAGGATTTTTCCAGTCCGGTGATTTGGGAATAGTTCATAAAGTGGAACATTTTCTGTTTCGGTTTTTCTGGAAGCCAAACCTGGCCAATGGAAAGAGCCAGAAGTAGTGCAATGTTATGGGGGAACAGAAGGCCTGTTTTCTAAATATATTACATTGAAGTTCTTTGGCTCTAAACTACCCCAATCTTCTATGCCTTTAATTTGTTTATCTCTGGATGTACTTTGAGCCTCTTTCCATTTGCTAAGGAAAGCTGTGTCTCCAGGTTTATTACCTCCAGGATCAGGAATGCAGAGTTTCTAATAAGTGACATTTGGAAGAAATTGCCAGTAAACATGCTTAAGGGGGCCTGAGCAAAGCTGTGCTAACGTCAGCCAATTAGTGAGAGGACGGAAAGGCTGGGCAAAGTAATCCCTTTGTTTTATTGAATGTGAGCAGTTGGCATAAAAAGCAGCAATCCCGTGTTCTTGTGTGAGTGGGCTCCAAGCATGGCATCACTGTGGAGTCACTGAGTTCTGTAACATAGCAGTGTCAGCTACCATGGCCCATCACTGGGCACTTTTTAAAGCATGCCTCAAGTTGCTTAAATGGATGCCATTCTGGTTGGCACTGGCTTCCTCTAGGAAAGTCAGCAAGATACTCTCTCTGGGCCTAGAGATAATTTCTTTGTCATGAACACATGCTTTCAAATCAAGGGGTAACTGCAGTCCATGAACAGTGACTTTTTAATGGAGTGACATATTTTATTGGCTGTTGAGAGCCACGACTCCACTGACTTCATAACGTGAGCCGCTCCCTGCTTGTGTGGGTGTCCACAGCTGAGCAGTAGTGTACTTCTAAACGTTGTTAATGTTACTGGCTAATGTGAGTCTCAATACTTTATGCAAATGCTTTTTTAGAGTAAAGGGAATAATGCTGGCCCAGAAGAAGAAAATTATGTATGGACATCATTACATATTCCAATTCAATAAATACATCATGATTGTTTTCCCTACAATTCAGAAATGAAAAGTTGAAGCAGACAGAGATTTTTGTTCTCAACGTGTTAACAGCCCAGTATTGATGATCAGGCAGGAATAAAAATCACCATGCAAACCAGGATGTGATACAGGCCATGTGAATTTATGCCCCCCAAAAAGTGAGGTGGTAAATTCAGAAAACAAAGAGGTAGTTCTGAATGATGAATCATAGATGGCTTTGTGGAGGAGGTGGCCCTATAGCTGTATCATAAAAGATTGAGTAGGCCTTGGACCAAATTATGGGGTTTACATGTGCTGAGTCTATATGGATCCTTCAAAGTTCCAAATGTTAAGTAGGAAAGATAGTGCACAGGGTACTCTTAAGCATTGGACCATAAATTAATTCAAGGTCACCAGAGCCAGAGAAGAAAGCAAAGAAAATAGGCAAGAAAAGAATTCCAGCCAATGAATCTTTGACATTCTCCGTAATTCAAGATCACCAGGGTCCAAAAAGGAAGGGCAAAGAAAAAAGGAAGGGCAAAGAAAATAGGCAAGAAAAGAGTTCCAGCCAATGAAATATTTGACATTCTCCCTAATTCAATATCACCAGGGTCCAAGAAGGAAGAGCAAAGAAAATAGGCAAGAAAAGAGCTCCAGCCAATGAAATCTTTGACCTTCTCCCTACCATAAAGACAAGTACCTGTAATTTCCTCCAGGAATCACTATAAAGGGTATTTTATATTGCAATGACTTGAAATATGCTGCAAAGAGATTCGGAGATGTGTAGGCTGTAAGCCAGCTAGTGAGTGCCCTGCGAAAATCTTAACTTCTCCTATAGTTTGTGTTTGGCAAGTCCTCTGGAAAGATCTAGCTCACCCTGTCCATGACAGTATACAGAGGAACATTAGTGTGATCTATTTAAGAGTGATGTAAGCTGACTTTGTTATGAAAACAATGTAATTTTAACATTGGAATGACATCTGGTCTCTGTCACAGCTCTATCAGGATGAATGATAATAGGGAGAGAGAGACCTGCCTTTGCCAAATAAGGCCACTGATGAGTAATGCTTTATTCCTCTCCCAGCTCCCCTGTTAAGACTGGAACTAAGAACAAGAGCCTAATGTAAGTCCTGTCAATGTCCAAGTGATCAATGACCATGTAGAAACAGCAACATGTGCCAAAATGCACAAACTATGGGGCTGATTTTTTTCCAGTTGTGCTTTTCTAAATGAGGAGAGGAATTTTGAGGACATAGTTTATTGGCAAGTAGTTGTAGGAGAATTTTCTCTGCTTGCTTCCAGAATCCTAATGCATATGGTCAGGGAAATACAGAAAAGAATTTGCACCTCCAATGATTTTGCATAGTCATTAAAGCCTTCCTTTGTTGTTTAGTCTCTGTTCTGGAGTGGTATCTATCCCCTAGAAAATAAATCCTGTTGGCTGTCAGCCTTTCGATCACCTGTGGTTATAGTATAGACAGACTATATACTTATGATCCTTATGGAGGTCTATTCTCCGTAGTCTGATCGTGACGGATTAAGAGTGCCATGTGTTGGTCTGGAGGAGTGCTACTTCAGGGGAGCACACCCTCCCTGCGTCCAAGCTCCATCCTAAGCAAACCAGTGATCCAGCATTCATGCAGTCAAGGTTCCCTCGGGAATAGTTTCCATTTCCACCACTGCTGAAAGGCCTATGGTGCAGATTATACTATTTAATTCCAGTGTTTTCCAGGATTCTGAGTAGCCCCCATCACATACTCTAAATCTGATGACTGAAAATATGGAAACATTTTTAGCCCGACTTTAAAATGGGGTCATGTTCATTTTTGGAGTCGTAAAAGTGAACAATTTTCCATGATCTTAGCAGCCAATTTCTGTATTTATTAAGTGCATTACCAAAGAATTTTAAAATATAGTGTCTTCCATCCAGAAACTTACAATGGAGAATCATGTTATGGGCCCTGGAGCAGTTTAACTCCTTTGAATTACTTTTTTCTCCAAATGACTTCCCGTAAAGCTGTGTGACCCCTCTGGAAGTTCACAGTATTGTGCACAAAGAAACCCCTTCGACCCCATAGCCATAGTGAAAAGGACTGGCAGCTGAGTTGATGTGGATTGTGGCAGAGTAAGAAGGGCCTAGGAGCTATATCTTAGAGACTCCTCAGGGCAGTTAGTGCCTCAACGAGGGAGCCTACCCAGTGCACGCCTGTGTTCTCATTAACATGCTTCCAAACATGCTCTCAGTACCACTGGGGGTTAGACCACATTCAAGGCGTCTGACCTGGCTTTCATTCCTCTTCCTCTTATTTTCCATACTCTGTAGAATTCATTTTTCACTTTGGGTTACGTTTCTCTGTTAACACACTGGATCGGTTTTACTAAATACAGTCTTATAAAAATTCAATAAATAATGTTCTCATAGCAAATGGGATGAATAATACTTGAAATGTTTTATAAAAATTATATGAGTTAGATACATCACCAAGGGTTGTGGGCATCTCAGAGATCATACTACGTAAATATAAATGTTGACATTTATCTATCCTCTAAGTAGGGAAATTGAAGTAAGATCTCTGGTTCATAGCATTCCCTGAAAGAAGGTCCAGTTCATTGAGCCCACGTGCATATGACTAATACTCCCTGTCAAACGCAGTTGCTTCCCACGTGAAGAGCCTTTTTGCAATTCTTATCTTCCCTACCACTAACTCCTTTATTTTTCATTTTACCCATGTATATACATGGCTCCATTGTCCCTGAAGGTTTCATTTGAACTATCACTAATTCATCTGAGAAATTAATAAACATACAATGACTTTGTCAATTCTTTAAGCTAGAAATTAATTTTAGTTATATAATTTCATCTTATATTTTCACAGAGAAATAGTCTCAAAGATGCCCAATATTCCCTTCTGTCTAAATGCCTGACCAGAGTTGGCAAAGTCCTCCTAGAAGTTTGGAGCTGAGGGTCCTCTGCTACTCCCCATCTGGCCGTTTCTGATGGGCACTCATGGGGTCCTTCTGACCCGCGTTCAGTCTGGTACCATGGGAAACTGCGAGAACTAACGATGCATTAGACAGGCAGTGCTTTTCCTCCACAAAAGCCATCCCCAAGGAGCATTCTGGGGAGTCCTTTCCTGGAACTAGGGCAACAGATCCAATCTTGAACCTCATGGAAAATACCACTCCCTTGGTCCCACAGAGGTGGCAAAAAAGGTGTAGCAAGATGGGAACATTTCCTAACTGGAAAGAGTCTTGAGACAATCAGTTTCACTCTGAATACTCAGTTATCTCCCATTCGAAGAGTGTTCCATTTCGCTTGACATCGTCATTTATAAAAGAGTTTGGGAAATGGAAGCGAAGCCACGAAAACACCCAGCAGAGAGCGAGGGTGCAGGCAGAGGAGGGTATGAGAGAGAGATCTCTTGCTAAAGAGGAAAAGCAACTTATTTTATCATATCCGTCTGCTTAATTAAATGCATTTCCTGGGCTGTTTTATTCATAAAAGTCAGCGTGTAGGTGAGGGAATAATTGATTGCTCAGAAATTGGCAAGTGCTTCCTAAGGAACATTTTTCTTGATGGTGTCTTTGGCATTCGTGGTCCACTAGCTCCATTTGCAGCCTTAGACACTGCACCATAAAATTATAGCTTCATCCTGAGGCACCCACTGTCACTTCTGCCAATAACCTCTGGGCTCAGGGAAAATAGCGCAGGTACCCACATGCATAGAAAGTGCATCCCTAATTAAATGCTAAATTTATCAGGAAGGCTATCAGGATTGAAAGGCACTGAGAATTACTCATCTGGCCCCCAAGTGGGAACTGGGGCTAATGCCTTTGTGTGGAGTGGTGCCAGACAAGTTGGTCCAATGCCACAGTGATAAATGCCAGACTTCCTTTTATTTGTAGCCACTGATGCATGTGGTCTGTCCAGGAGCATTTCTATAAGATCTTCTAATGGAAAGTTATACAGGGTAGAGAACAAATCGATCTGCCATGAAGAATACCACCTCTGCAAAATGCTTTACAGACTTAGTATTCTATGAAATAATAAATGGATTTTACCGCTAATCAATGTACTGAGAGTAGATTGCATGGAAAATGCACCTGCCTCATTACAGTGGGCGGAATGGACAAGGGCCGCAGAGAACCACCTTTTCTTTCGCCCTGAACAATAGACAGTATGATATCTGATCAATCTAAGAAAAATGCTATGGAAAGGGGTACATTTCATGAGCTGCTTAATGTGGAAAGTGAGACAGATACAAAAGGTGGGTTATTCTAAGGCTTCTTTCTTAGCGATATCTACTATTGAACCTCTTAACCTGGGGATAACAGCAGATCTGTAAAATAGTTTCTTAATGTTAATTGATGGACCATTGCCCTAGAATTATTAGGGGAGCTTCTTTAACGCTATAGATCCTGCTACTCATCCTACATCTACGCATCCGGATATTCTGACTCTGTCGTGGAAGACACGAAATCTATTTGTCTTTAATGCTCTGCAGAAAATTCTGTTGGTCTGCTGGATCTGAGGACCCACCTTCTATAAACCCCAGGGCCTCACAGATTCAGAATCTGATTTTTCAATATGTCATGAGTCTTGTTTTCACCAGGAAATCATATTTTTAAGTTTTGAACCATGCTTAAGTTTTTCAGGTTACTTCTTATGGTAAGTCAGCATCCACCACGACTGTCCCTGCTATATGTCATCTCAGTCGCTTTCTCTCTTGGTTAAAACTCTGAGTGCACTACCAACAACAGTACTACCTCAGAATCTTCTCTCCCTTCAGATCACTAGACAAATCAGCCTTTGGCCATATTCCAACAGTCTCCTCTTAACCCAAACTATTACCTCTTTTTTTTCTCTACAGTTTGAGGCTTCTGATTTTGACATGTTAGAGCCTTTCTCTTAAAGGACATCCTACCCTAAGCTTCAAGGACCTGGCAGTTTCTCAGCCTTCCCATAACTGGCGCTTTGGTGTCTCTCTCTCCCCTTTTTCACACTGTTACCAGAGATGTTGCAGTATTGAGTTCTATGTGCCTTGGCTTTTCTTCTAAGGTCACACCTTTGGAGAAAGTCCATCAGCTCAAATCAGTGGCTTCAATTTCCATTTCAGTATGCATGACAAATGAATAGAGACCTCTCATCTAGACACTACATCTTCACTGCCAACGCATATTCCATATATTCTGTAAGACATTTCCCAGCATGGCTTGGATTAAATATATCAAGACTGGAGTTTATTATCTTCTCCCCATGAAATTCTTTAACCTTTCATATTATTATGTTAGCTATCTTCCAGGTTTCGCCCCTTGGAAAGACTGTTAAGTTATATATTTAATAGTTATAAATAATCATAAAGAAAAATAGAGCCATACAGAAGAGATTTGGGAGGGAGCAGGTAGAAAGAGTCCAAGGAAAAAGGCATTGTGGTGGCTGCAGGTTTTTTCTTCAGATTTTTTCTCACCTTTCTCCCTTTCCTCTGATTCTCCACAGTCCAAGACTGATCCCAACCAGCTTTCCCAGCCCCACTGCACCCTCACCTTAAGTAGGAAGCACTAGCCTAGCCCTCTGGGCCTCGGCTTCACAACAGGCTTGTTAATCATCAGATTCTGCCCTTTCCTCCAGTGGCAACCGTCCATTTATCAAACACTATGGCATTTCTATGCATCCTACGCATCCTTCCAGGCACTCAGGAAAAGAGCAGTGAGCTGCTGGACTCCTGAAATCTATCTAAAGTCAGGTTTGCTTTCCTGTCTGGTTTCTGCCTTCCTGTCCTGATTTCAGGACTTCGGTTCATCGTAAACGAAGGCGCATCTTTCCTGTAATCAGTCCCCTTGGAGGTGCCTCTCTCGGGTGAGCACAGGGTTGTGCTGCCCGGTGCTGTATGTAGTAGCCCTGTGTCCTTGACTTCTCGGTGTTGCTGTATTCTTGAGTCCACATCACTCAACTTTATGCCCGTCCCGCTTGGCCTCCGTCGATCATACATTTCCACACCGTCTGGGTGCTGCGTTTCACTGCTCTGGAAGGGCTCTCCGCCACCTTGGGTGGCTTCTACCCCTCATTTCCAGCTCCCTGCTCTAGTCCAGTGGGCAGACCCAGTGACAGTCCCATCCTCTTCGTCTCTTTCATCCCACTGTGATTGAGCAGGCCTGGCCCTCCGATATAACACCAACGACTGCTGCTGATCTTTTCACACATCATTTGCCTCCCTTATTACTTTTCTCATCACAGACCACAGATGCTTTCTACTCTCTGTCTCTCTGTCTGTCTCTCCCCCCACCCACACCCACGCCTGCCGAGTAACCCAAGAGTCATTTTTCTCAGTGACTGCTCGCCGTATCAGGAGAATGAATGATACTCCTTTCCCCCTTTCCCACAGCCCGCCATGTACATTTCCATCTCATTACACTGTTCCGCTGTAATTCTCTCGCTGTCCTCCTGCCAATACCGTGGAAGATAATGTGCTGTGATAGCGACTGCCCATGTAACTCATGTACCTGAGGCTTGTTTTCGATACTTTCATTTAAAAACTTAATGTATACATCTAGATATCATTTTGTCATAAACCTTGCCAAAACCACTCACAGTTGATAAAAATAAAATGAAATATGTGCTCAGACCTGAACTGATGGTAGAGAATTAGCTTTCCTGTTCATGCAGATCAGGTCAGTTTACAACGCTGCGGCTGTCTCCAGCGGAATTTGTATTTTCTTCCCTCCGCCTTGCCATAGGAAACTGACTGTGCAGGCAAAAGGAGGCGCTCAGAGAGTGCATTTCATGCCATTTCCATTTGTTTTCTCCAACCCGAACCCGCAGGCAAGCTTGCCGGAAGGAGGGAAGTTGCAGAAAAGAAATTAAAGTTGCAGAAAAGGAATTAAAGCATAACAGCAGTTTCTTTCATTTCTTCAGCTTTGACAGATGTAGACTGGAGGCTGGGGGCCAAACTCTTATCAAAACACCTTGCTCAAGGGGCACCTGGCTGGGCATTGTGGTGGGGACTTCAGGCTCTGCTGGTCCAGGAGACAGCATTTTTCCTGTGGCTGCTCCCCTGCCCTCTTCTTCACTCCCTTTTTATTCTTCTATAGCATGAGCTTTATCCCAGAGTCAGATGATTGTCCTAAAGGTCAGAATTGATCACAGCAGCCGAGAGTCAAAAAGGCTCATTGGCTCTTTATTGCAAAATTGTGCCCACATGGCTTAGCATTTCTCCCGACCCCAAGCTCTCTTTCTTGACTTAACCTCCCATCAACCCTCGTCCACATACACCTTACATTTGAAAATGCTTAAAGTGTGAGATGTTCTTTTATATACATTATCTCATTTTTTTCATGTCAACTCCTTGTGGTTCTCATTTTACAGTTGATGAAATTGAAATTTAGAGAAAGTGACTTGACCAAGGTCATGCTGCTAAAAGCTATTATATTTCTATATATTTATAACTATATTTACAGCTAAAAGCTATAAATCTCTATTACAAAGGCAAATCTAAATCTCATATGCTCCCTCTAGCTATAAGATTTTCTGAGAAAAAGTGCAGACTTTGTAGAAAATTTGTAAATAGCATAAATTCTAAAAACAATAACCTTTCCCTGTATGAAGATCATGTCTGCGTCAAAAGCTGAAATCATGTGAGGGTTTGCTTTTTGAGCGCTAACTATGAACTATGTACAATTTATAACAAAATAAAAAATATATTTGAAGCCTACTTATAGATTTCTCCCTACAATCAATGTGCATTTTAAATGCAGCTCATAAGAAGCCCTGTAATTAATCCAAGAATTGCTCACCAAGTACTTTCTCACTCTGTTTGGTCTAGTGGTTCAATTTTATTCAACAGTGTCATTATCTGCATTCTATAAACTTGCTCTGGTTCCATAACTTCTGGTTCTGAGAAAAACTTCCATTATAAACAAGAAACATAAAAGGGAAAAAGAGGAAAATGCATTTCAGTTCAAAGCCAAGGAATTCTATTCTGGTCCTGGTTAATTTTGATGTGAAGCTCTAAATTGCTAGTATCAATAAGAAGCTCGATGTCTTCTTGCTGATTTTCTCTTGTGATGATTACCTATAAAGTGCCTTGGGTCCCTTCGGTTAAGAATATGCACTCCAAAATGATAACTGTTTGATATATTTTTAAACCAAGAGAAATACCTGGAAAATATTTAAAACTCCAAATAAGTACGGCCCTGAACTTTTCAGTGAGAGTCCATTGTCAGTGAGTCATTGTGTTTGGCAGAGAGTGGAAAGCAGCAGCAGGAAGCAGGAGATATACTGAGGCCCTGGATATTTTGTGGGTAATAATTTTTGATTCATAGTTTATATGAGTTCTAATTTATACCTGTTTGTGATTAGACACTCAGGAAGTATTTCACCATATAGAGGGACACTTATAAGCTTGACACATCGCTACAAAGCCAAGTCCTCCCATAACTACTTCCTTTGAATTAAGAAAATGGGTTTCTTTGAAGTTGGAAGTGTACTTTTTAAGTGGAAAAAAATTACATGATTATTGACCATTCTCATCGCAGTACAAATAGATCAGTTTCTTACTTAGTGGTTGACAGGGGCACACCATGACTCTGGTCAAAGAAGGGAGGGAAAAGAAAAATGCAAAGATGGAAATCTGCTCAGAGTGATGCCCAGACTTGGGTTGGATTTATTATTCTTTATTTTGTGTTTCTGTGGATGCTGTAGATTCTTTTCACATCAAAGACTCTCCAGGTTGTGATGTTATACAGCCATCCTTATTACTAAAGAAAGTCTGTGTGTCCATGGATGGGCCACTTAACTTACAAAGCATCCATCAATCAGTGTGACAGACAATAATGAAAAGCCAGCGAGGTAACAAAGAAAATCATGCGTATTTTCTTCTGCTATCAGCACCAGTGTTTACTTCATTAGAAAGAGGGTGCGAGCCCGGCCCGACGTGGCTCAGCGGTTGAGCGTCGACCTAGGATCCAGGCGATCAGGGTTCGATTCCCGGTCAGGGCACGTGCCCGGGTTGCAGGCTCGATCCCCAGTCGGGGGCGTGCAGGAGGCAGCCGATCAATGACTCTCATCATTGATGTTTCTATCTCTCTCTCTCTCCCTCTCCTTTCCTCTCTCTGAAATCAATAATGACATATTTTTTAAAAAAGAAGAAGAAAAAGGGGGGGAAAGGAAAGGTTTCCTACAAGGAGAGGTGAATTGGATTTCAGCAGCACCAAAGAAGGAAAACACTAGGATAGCAGAGTGAACGGATATCAGACACGGATTTAGAGTCTGGAGAGGAGTTTTAGTCCTGATCCTGGCATCCACCAGCTTTGGGCATCAGCTAGTTTCAGTGAGTCTAGGTTTGTTCATCTGTATAATGAGAGGTGAACAGGGAGATTTCTGTGACTGAGAATGGAGAGACTGTGAGCTTCCAGACTGGAGAGTGGAGTGTTTGGGAAGGCAAGGGCTGGATTTGAGTGGAAAATGACTAATGCTATTTTCATGACAAACTTGGGAATGGGCGATTAGTAGAAGGCGCTAATCATTCGTATTTGTAAGTGATTTAGCACAAGGAATTGTTTGTTAAGAAATAAACAGAAGCTTCGAAAGAATGGCCTTCGAGGGAAACAGCATTGACAGATAATTCCTGAAAAATTTTCCAGAAAACCTAGCCAGAAGGTTAGCAAAGACAGAGGAGAGAACTTTCCCTTTTTAAAATGGAGATGCAAATTTTCCTAGGGCACAATGCAGACAAGAACTTCAGTAGAGTCAGACAGAAAGAGGAGATGACGAAGGCTACCACCTAGGAGTCTGGAGTGGGGCCCAAGCATGTAAAGAGGATTGTAGGGAAACAAACATTCACCTTGTAGGAGAGGAAAGCCTTTCCATTCTTCCCTTCTAGGATCTTTGGCTGGCCTGATAACTAAAGTGACTGAAGAGAGGTAACCAGAGAAACACAAATTTAATTCTGTACCTATGATAGCCTACAAAGACCTGAGAGGCTCCCAGACAGTCAGGCAATTGAGGCTTATACACTGTCATGAGCTCAGGAGAATGTGACCCTTTTCACTCCCTATAAGGGGTACTGTGAAGATCTCAGACTACAGATAAATATGTCATCCTAACAAGTGAAGAATCAGTTGTAAGATGATGAGAATCCTGTATCATTTTGCTAAAAAGTGCCTCTATTGTATAATTTGCACAGTTCTACTGTTATTAAACAATGAAAAGAAAATCTAGACCAAGATCTATTTTGGTATATTTCAACATGGTGCCCAACGCTTTATTTTTCAGTAAATTAACAAATTGTCTCAGCATGTGCACTTAGGTAACAAAACCCAGGATTATTACTTTCCCCTCCTTAAGACTGAAGTTTATTGACTACAGAGGAGTAAGGCAGTGGTTAGGTATAAACTTTATAAATCATAAAACTACCATCACTTTTTAATACATCCTTATCATTTTCTCTTAGTAAACTTTACTTGTGATTTTTGTATTAACCTAATATGGGATAGAGCTTTTTGGGGGGGGGGTACCAGAATTCCCAGCATATTATCTATTGGAACAATATTTCTAAGATCCATGCAGTGTCTCTTTCAAGTGGTCAACTAGCATGTGTTCTAGATAAATCATAGGTTTTTCCTTCAAAACTAAAGCTGACCATTGATTGCTGAAAGGAGAGAGACCAAAAAAAAAAATTACATTTATTTCTATTTTGCACTGGGTAAAAATGAATTAATTGCCATTCAGTTTCAAAAGTAAACAGAGGAAAATAAAATAGGGCAAGGTTTTATTGGAACACACCCCACACACACACTCCAGTGCTCTGTGAAACTCCCCTGGTTTCCCTGGAGAACAGCAGGGCTTCAGCTGATCCTCCCTCTTGCCCGGCTTGAAGCAATGATTTCAATTACCACTTGGTAATGCAAAGAGATCAGCGCACAGATGACAAGGCCTCCTGGAGAATTACTTTGGTTTAGCTACTTTAGCAACTCTCATCTTTGGAGTTTATTTAAATTACACAATAGCATCATCCAGGCTTATCAGGCTCTGCTTCATAGCAGGAGCTCCAAGAAAAGTCTGACTTCAGTCCCCTCTGTAGGTCTAGCTAATGTGGCAAGACGGAGTCTGGCAGAGCTGGGGCTCAGAAGCTGAACAGTAGCCTCATGCCCTTGCTTTGATGAGTGTTAAGATTCTATATTTGGATACCCATTATATGGAATGTGATCCAAGCTACATATGAGAATGAATTTGAGGGCATTGCCTGTTACTCCATCAAATATTTCTTGACCCCCACCTCCGCCAACTGCCCCTTTTGGTGACTGAGTGAACAGGCAAGTAAGAACTACAAAGTAAGCCACTCCTTTGGAAGGAATAATAACTCTTTCTAACATTTTATAGTTACAGTCCTCTGCAAAATTGTTTTGCATGCATTAGATCATTTGATCTTTGAAGCAGTCCCTGAAGTTTTGTTTTCCACAGTTGATGAATGATGATACCCATTATTTGGTCATCACAACACTGAGCATCCAAATCACTGTGAAGTGAGTTTGATTATCCCCCACTTGATAGGTGGTAACATCGATGTTTAGAAAGATGCCAGAACTGGCCCAGATACCTCAGCTAGACAGTGGCAGAGCCAAGTTATGAACTCAAGTCATCTGAGTCCCAGTTTGGTGCCCCTGACATTTCAACAAAGGAAGCAACAGATTGGAGTCATGATTTATTTCCTTTTCCGTGACTATCTAAGCATGGAACCCAGAACAAATTCCCAAGTGAATCCATGCCCAACATTTTTCACCAATAATCTAAAACAGTATAAAAATATCATTAGAACTCATTTAAATAGCAGCCTGTCTTACCCTATTTGGAATGTTAATTAGATAGGAGAGTTGATTTGGGTCATTTATGGAAACTGACAGGAATATATGCAAGGGTCTTCTCTGACTCCCCCTTTGTTTCCCTAACTGCAAACCACCAAGCAACTCACCAAATCAATTTTTGAAGAGAATAAGAAGCTTACAATGGCCCGGGAATTTAAACAAAGTGACACAAAGGCAACCCATAGCAACCATACCTTTCCTTGTAGGTGGCGACAAACCGATGCCAACAAGGGCGCTGGGTAATGCCCACGGTGAAGAGAGCAGCTGACTATAAGGGCAGCAGGCATAACCTAGGATTATGGTCCTTTCCTTTCCTTTTAACATAAATTCTGGGACAGCAATGCTGCTTCTGACGTTGTCATAATACTTTGTACTTTGGGGAAAAGAAACCAGCCAAGGAAGCCAGGCCTGCGGTAACAGCCACCAGAAACGCTTCGCTGTCAAAGCACAGCGTCAGTCCCGCAAAGTACAGAGCCCTCCACCCGAGGAGGCAGGGAGCAGCCTCAGGGGCCCGGGGGAGGGATGGGCTGAGCGGCAGTGGGGCTGGCAGGCACAGCAGTGGCCCTTAGCTTTGATGTCCGTGGTTTTCACTGTCTCGTGGCATGTGGCACCCAGTTTTCTGTCTGGCGGTACCAGCAAAATTTGAAACTCCTTATTGAAAACCCTGAACATTCTCATTCCTTTTTCTCATCCAAAGAAACAGCATTTCTAAAGACTAGGATATATCCTGAAGCTCGCTTTTTATTTTTAAGTAACAGCCTTATTAAGATATAATTGGCATACCGTAGAATTCACCCATTGAAAAATACACAATCCAGTGGGTTTTAGTGTATTCTCAGAATTGTTCAACCATCACTACAGTCAATTTTAGAATATTTTTATCACCCCAAAATAAAATCCCATTATCCATTAGCAGTCACCCCTATTTATTCCCCAACCCCCCAGCCTTACGCAACCATTGATTTACTTTCTGCCTTTGGATTTACCTATTCTGGACTTTTCATATAAATGGAATCATACAATAGGTGAAATTTTGTGTCTAGTTTATTTAACTTAGCATTCTGTTTTCAAGGTCCATCCATGTCATAGTGTTGGGGAGAAAAAATAATTTTTCCTTCCTACCCTTCGTAATTCTTGGCTGAGACCATGTAATAAAAAACAGATTAACAAAAGAAAAACAAATTAACATGTGTGCTTCATGTGTACATGGGAGATACTGGGGGGGGGAATGTGTCATTCTCCAAGGTGGCTTAAATACCTTAATAGAGAAAGGGAGTGGGGGCAGGACTCTTAGTGAAGGGTAAATGATTTGGGGGAAAGATGAATGAGCCAGTAGAAGAACAGATGGAAGATATGACAGTTTGTGACAAAGTTTGTCTGGGTCTAGAGCTGACTTCAGGTCTCCTCTCCTGTGGTAAGAGTCAATCTTCCCTGGTTGATGAAACTCCCAGGGTGGAAATTTATGACAACTGAGTCCCTTTTGGAGGATCTGTGTTTAGGCAGGTAAGTGGAGTTCACAGAAAGCTCTCCCTGCATCTGCTGTTTTTCAAGTGTCTAGAGCTCAAAATAATCACTGTACTGACTTGGCATATTCTGGGGAAGCATGGTATGTTACCCTTCAGCAGCATGTACCAGAATCGTGCTCCCTTTTATTGCTGAATGATAGTCTATTATACGGCTATATCACATTTTGTTCATCTGTTCATCAGTCAGTGGACATTTAGGTTGTTTCTCCTTTTTGGCTGTTAGGAATAATGCTATGAACATTCATGTACAAGTGTTTGTGTGGACATGTGTCTTTAAATCTCTTGGGAATATACCCAAGTGGAATTGCTGGGTCATATGGTAACTATTTTTCAACTTTTGAGGAACTGCTAGACTTTCCCAAAGCTATTGCACTCTCACATTCCCGCCGGCAGTGTTCCAGTTCCCGTGCATTCTCCACCGCACATGCTGTCTGTCTTTTTTGCTCTGTCCTAGTAGGTGTGGATTAACATCTCCCCGTGGATTTGATTTGCATTTCCTCACGACTAATGATGGTGAACATCTTTATGTGTCCTTATTGGCCATTTTTAATCTTCCTTGGAGAAGTGTCTATTCAGATTCTTTGCCCATTTTTAAGTTGATTTACTTGTCATTTTGAGTAATAGTTTATCCTGAAGCTTGTAACATCAGGTGTACTGGGGATGAAATTTCAAACTTGCCTTACCTAATGACATTCCTCTGCGGTCAGAGAAGTTGCCAGATCTTCCTCCTTCATGTGTGGTCAGTCCCGAGTCACTTCTCTCTCGAGTCTGAGTGTGGTGGCGTACAGGTGGAAAGTTCCCATTCCCTAGACATGGCCCTGCGCTGACATGGCTCAGAGCTCTCTGGGGGGGCGGGGGGGGGGGGGTAAAAGGCATTGCTGTCTTCTGTGGCAGTTGAAACCCTTAGTGTTTTCAGTCTCCAAATAGAACCACTGTTGTGTAAAATCCTCTTGCCAGAGTTCCTATCACTTTGTTAAAAAGGAAATCACTCTGCATGAGTGTCAAGTCTGTTGCCTGAATGATAAAGGTGTTTTCTCGCCTATACTATTAAGGCTGTCTGGGGAGACCAGCATTTCATAAGAGAAGAAAACAACCACTTTCGGTACTCTATGTAACCCAAGGAAGGACAAATGTTTCTCTCATGTTTCAATCTACATTGCTAATTTGATCTAAAATTTTGCTTTCATTCTGACATCCTCACATTCTACCCATTCTTTATTTAATACATTCTTTTAAACATCAAGCCATATATTCTGGCTCTCCGTTCACCAGTTAGAATCACCTGGAAAACTTTTTAAAACTATATGCATGTCAGGGCCCCACAACCAAAAAGTTTGACTTCACTGATCTGGAGTAGGCCTGGCCCAGGCATTTACAGTTTCAAAGCTCCACACGTGATTCTAACAGGTAGACTGTTCCAAAACATAAGCCTGGCTACCACCAGTCTCTTAATTCATTATCTGACTTAATAGAAGAACCCACTACCCTCTCCAGGTCAGCGCTTCTCAAACTTTAACTCCCATCTGGGGATCTTATTAAATGTAGATCTGATTTGGTGGGTATGGAGTGGGCCCTGAGATTCTGGAATTCTAACAAGCTACCTGCTCCAAGTCTTCAAAGTTGCAGAGTCTCTACATGTTCCTGGCATTTTTCAATTAATCCTAATAAAGCCTTTATCTCTTCAAGGATTTAACTTTTTAAGACAGCCATCATCAAATCTAGTATGTGCTGCACTTCTTTTAAAAACAGAATTGAAAACCTATTATGGTCCATCTAGGCAGTCTTTGTTAACAGAAAGATAGAACAATAAACCTCTGCATTAATTTAAAATAATGATCCAGTTCCTTTAAAGTGGTCATAAAAATACTCCACAGCTGAATGAATAAGGGACCTTGTGGGTGACATAATTGAAAGGTTTGGTCTTTGGAGACAGTCGCAGGTGTCTCACTTTGTGATCTTGGAAATTACTTCAGTTCTCTGAGTCAATTTTAAGTAGTAGAAGGTATTTCTAGGGGTATTAGGAGAACAGACAACGTGAATTTGTGTTCTCAGGGAGAATTCCTTGTGACGGTGCAAAAGCCCTGGGAATATGGGACTGGTGTGGCAATGGGGGCAGACTGGAGGCCTTTAAGGTCCCTTCAGTCCTGGAGATGCTGTTTGTACTGCAGAACTGTGAGGACCAGAGGCATGCTTCTGCTGATTATCAAGATGGTGTAACTGGAGTCTTCACCAAATCCACCCCACCTCAGCTAACATCCCCTGTGGTGGAAGGAGGGGTAACAGTTTCTTTTGTGCATTAGGCTTGGAATGTGAGCAGAATTACATGCCTTCATCTTACCTTTGCTAAGGGGAGAAATAGCTCTGTTCTGAAGCTAAAGGTGGACATTACCAGTCCCTTTTTATGTTTACCTGCCTCAATCCAGAGGGCTAATTCATAAGGATTGACTTCACCCTCCCTCTTTAAATTGATTGGCATGTCCTTTAAAAAGTGTTTCAATTAATAGCTTTACTGTGCAAGCAGAGCAAAATCAATATAAAATGTAATGGCTCCTCCTGTCAGGGGCCCTATTGATTGTGTAAGTAATGATTTTGAAATGATATGCCATTATGCAAATCCCGTGTTGTAGCTGCCTTTGCCAGGCACCCACAGAGGGACTGTGCCCTTTTTCTTTAGCTTTGATTTTCCAGGGTCACAGTTATCAAATACTGAAATAATTTTTAAGGATTATGACCCTAGTGAATAGTGATAGTCTAATGATAAATTCTAAGTGTTTATTATACAAATTGTGTCGGGCCCTGTCACACTTATCAGCTACTCAGAGTATAGAAAATAAAGCTATTACAACAGCAAAGGATTAAACTCATCAAGGATAAGAAACACTGTGTTGTTTGGTTGTTTTCATTTATTTGTGTCAAGTGGTCCTTTGAGCGTGAAACTGGTAGCTTTTCCTAAACAAACACTTGCCCTATTAGGCAAGGCTACTCTAAGCATCTCTGCTGTGCTGTCTTTATTTCTACAATTGAATAAAATATGTGATGAGATGCAGGATGGGTTGGGAGTGCAGGATGCAGAAAAATAAATCAAGTGTATTTAATTAATATGAGCAAAAGCACTGCAGCAAGACATCGAGTTTAATGTACCCTATCCCAAAGAGCTTTGATAACCATTCTCAGGCCATCAGGTCCAGACAAAGGTACCATGGCCCTTCTAATACCCATCAGTACTTTCCCACACATGGTCTCATGGTGCTCAGTGCTTTAGTAGAGATGTGCACTATAGTTTATGATTATAAGGAGTAAGATGGAAATTAATACCTAAAATTCATATATTTTATCCTTGGGGGAATACTGAGGAATGATCCCACTTTAGTCAGGGCAAGCTGATTTTTTTTATATGCTAAGTAAATAGGTGAATTCCAGAAATTTGTTCTAGAAGTTGGACTGGAACTGTTCACTTATACATGTAGTTGGACTTTGTTACCTTGTTGGTAAATATCTAACTACCTTAAAAAATGATTGTTCCTTTAGTCATTTTCAGCTGCTCTTCTAGCTTTAGTAGTTCAGTCTTTGAGGACAGAACTGAGATAGAAAAGGCGTTATCACAAGCTCCAGTTCCTTAGTAGGGAAAAAGTGAGATGTAAGCCTCATGTGGGGACGTTCTGTAGCCAAGGATCAGAGAGTAGCTATTGGGCTGCAAAGGACCTGAACCAATCATTTGATCTCATTTCTACAAGGCTAACCCAAGAAAGCAGGACTAAAGCATTTAGCATCAGGGGCTGAGAAACTCAGAGAATCAGAATCAACTTCTACCTGTAGCTTCCTTTGTTCTGGGAAAAAAGACATTAATGCTCTTTGGCATGCACAGGTCTAAATGAAATTATGATTTGGATTCACAAAATTAAAATTATATGTACAAACCAGTTTCTTTCCAGAAAACCTGGAAAATTCCAGCAAAACTAAATAATATCCATGCCATTAAAATTGTGTGTCTATATAAACTCACTGTTTCAAAAACTTTGGTCAGAAATGTTTTTTGGCCAATGTTACTGAAAAAAATATATATATTTTCAAAGACAAACAGGTATTTAGGAGTTCTGAGTAAGTTGTAATACATGAAGAGATTAACATTAGATATATTTTCGGAGTCATCAGGCTTCTGGGAAGTTGAGATTTGTATATTTGCATTTGTCCCACCTGCCTGTCAGTCACTGGTAACCAGAAGACCGTAAGGCAAGAAGCACTAGAGGGTGGGGTGACAGGAAGAATTTTTAACGTTATACTTCGGTGTATCAGTGGAGTTTGAAAGTAGAGCAAATGGTGTAACTTGTGAAAGTTGAAACTCAACTTTGGGAGGGAAGAAAATAAATAACTATAGCATCATAACGCCTCACCCCTCACTTCTCAAGACAGCTGTTGAGAAGTCTCAGCTTCCTTCTTCGGAAAGACAAACAGCATGAGCAACTTCCCCCTGTGATCTCGGTGGGAAAGCTGACTAACCTGAGTAAGACTTTAATCCTAGAACATTGGGTGGGGTAAGATAAAGGACTTTATATTCTCTTTTGCAGTGTTTTTATACATTTATTATTTTAATAAAATCTTAGGTTGAAGATATTACGTTTGGAAATACAGTAAAGCACAATGAAGACAAAACAGTAACCTATAAGCCTAACACTCAGAGCTAAGCTCTGTTAGTATTTTGAAGTGATTCATTGATTTGTTCTAAAGGAGTGGTTTCCAGGACACAGCTCAGACAAGCCTACAGTTAAGGCATTGACGAAATAAATAGATTTTTCTTTTCTTATCATCATGGCCAGTGTTCTGCTCTCCCTTTGCCTGATGATGATAACCCTGTTAGTGCCGTGTCCTATGTTTTGCTGAGATAACTCGAACCCGGGGCAAGGCAGCTGCGCCTTGGGTGACCCGTCCAGGCTTTGAGAACTCTCCCACACTCCTTCTTGAAGGAAAAACTCACGTGTGGAAGGTTCCCGGCTGCTGTTCGCCTGGGATGCGGCTCGTTAGCCTTGCTTTCCTCTGCTCTATGTTCCTCCTCTGCCCTTTTCCTTTCCCCTTGTTCGTCAATTTCTATTCTTCTCTGTTTCAGCAAAACAATATCAGTCAAGGTAATTGATGATGAGGAGTATGAGAAAAACAAGACCTTCTTCCTTGAGATTGGAGAGCCCCGCCTGGTGGAGATGAGTGAGAAGAAAGGTGGGGGAGCTGCTCCAGGGCTGAGCCCAACAGCTTCTGCTGGCCGGGGCCGCCGGATGCCTGCGCTCTTCAGAACGTGACTTCCAGTGCACATACCCTCCACCTATGTAACAGGGCATAGACCTGCCCCGGCCACAGGGCCGGCTGGAGCTCCACTAGCCAGTTTGGGCCGCTCTGCGCGTTACAGGGCTGAGCTGCTAATTTTCAGTGCAGTCCATCAAGCCTCCGTGTCTGGGAAAGTTCATGGCAGATGAAGCCAACTGTCTGGTTTCTCTTCCTAATTCAGGGTACCTCCTGACTGCTAATTGGAACAGGAAGAACTTGCGAACGTGATAAATTAGCAAAGAAAACTTAATGGGGGCCGGCTGAGAGCACCCGAGATGCCCTTTTACATACGTCAGGAGGTCCATGTGTTGCCATTTCTCCCTCCATAACATCACAGTAACATTCGGCTTGGTGAACACCTAGCATGAGCGTGTGACTCCAACCATTTGTTTTGCCTTTGTCTTGTGTTCCCACAGGAAGATCATTACCATTAGAATATTTGACCGTGAGGAATATGAGAAAGAGTGCAGTTTCTCCCTTGTGCTTGAGGAACCAAAATGGATAAGAAGAGGAATGAAAGGTGTGAGAGTATACAAAGACGTACCAGCGAGAAATTGTACTCTCTCCGTGTCTCCCTACTCTCACACTTAACTCTCTCCTCTTCCTCGGCTTCCAAGTACTATACTTCATTTCCTTTAGGCTTTGGCAGTTTCATTTCCCTTTCCTAACAAGTGCAACCCAGCTCGGCCCATTTTCTTCAGGAAATGCCAACTAACCTTGATTGAAACCAGATTTAACCCATGCTGGAAGAGATTTCTGGCACTCAGAAACGATGACATAAAAGAATGATTTATGTGTTTATTTTTTCCCTATTCAGGGATCATTCTCAAATTTGGTTCCAACTATTAAATTTCCCCTAAAATGTTAGTGATAAAAACTACTTAATACCTATTAGCAGTGGTAAATGAGTCTAATGTCAACTAATAGGAAATTTCAAAAGAATAAAATAATTATGTTTCTCCAGAGGATCCAGATTTCAAAAAGATATTTAATAAGAACTAAGATCCTTAAAGTGTAGTGGTATCTATATTCTAGTGTTCACTGAGGCATAATATTTTTATATGATCAAATATAACATTTAAAAGGGATCATATATATGAAATCATAGTCATATCAATTTTCTTTAAGTAGGAAGGATATGGCCCTTGCTTAAGGCCTATCCAGCCTATGCTCCAAAATCTTTCTTTCCTTATAGAATTGACAAATTTCTAACATGTACAGTAAAGAGAAAAAAATAAGCAGCCATATCCTCATAATTAGATTTTTTTTGTTGATATGTACTTGTATCTGTAGAAAATATTTGAATGAAGAGGACAATTACTTTGTTCTCTTTTACTTTATATCTATTTTATGAGGCCTATATTTGATAAGGAAGGGCAAGAATTTTATATCAGCTTTAAAGATAATTTTTTGTTCTGAATTATTGTGAGGACTTCCTATAATTATCCGTAATAGTGTAGATTTTAAAAGGAATTCTGTCCATTTAATTATATGCATAAAATGAGCATTATACATATTAATAGCTCTTATTCATTGTATACAAACAAATAACGATTAGATGGACTACTTTGCAAGAAATCTATATTTTTACATGTAAAAATAATCAAGTATATAGGACTAATTTTTATACAGACCCAATATTTGGAGGAATTTCATCCCACATTTGTAAGAACTCAATGGCCTCAGGGTCCATCAGAAAAAAAAAAAAAGTTTGTAGTCCTGACTTAATCACATTCCAAATGGTAATAGGAGCCTTTGGAATATGGAAGAAAAAGCACTGGGGACCCATTTTAATTCAGCTTATTTAACATGCTCCATGGACAGTAGGCAGAAGGAAGACACTTCAGAAGATTGTGCTGATTTCTTACAAAGATGGGATCAAAAATGCCTCATTAACATACAGGAAGAAACACTTACTTCTAAATGAATTCCTCCAAAGAACTGTCTTTTATCTAAAGGGAGAGCATACTGAATACAGCTCTTTCAATTGTTGTTTTAATAAAATATGCCCTCATGTAAAAGCAAATTAAAATTCCTTGATAGCACTATCCAGTTTTGCACCCACTAAGTGGGTTCTTATCACTATAAATAAAATTACTGACTTGTTTTTGACAGTATCCTCTGATGCCGCTACCATTAGAAGGAAAATTGGGCCTGAAAAACTAATTGTAGCTTTCCCATCTACATTTATTTGGTCCATTCAGCCAGGGAGCTTCACCAAAATGAAGTGCTACAGTATGGTCTGGGTTTAAAGCATATAACCTGAAAGACAAATTATGTAGGCCCCCCACACACACGCCCCCCCACACACACACACATACCATGCCTTGTCAGTTTCCATGGAATTATGTGTCCACAGAAGCATTCTGGTTGTCCAGTTATAATGTGCAGAAGTCATCAATAAGGACAGATAAATAGCCCTAATTCCTGGGACTTGAGTTTAGAGGATTTAAAAAACATAAGCATTCCTTGATGGCCAAAATATCAAGCAAATAGAACTTACAGAGAGACAGCTTCACCTTGGGCCAGTGTCCTTCCAGAAAGGTTGGCCAAAATGAAATTTCCCAAGGTGTTTTATCTGTTTTCATTGAATGAAAGGTATAATACCTGAGATCCTGGATGATTTAAGACTTCCATACGTTGAATTTACTAACTCCCAGGCAATATTTCATGAAAAGACTTGCTCAAAGTTTAGGGTTAACTTCATAAAATGTTTCTACTATATTTGGTAAACTAGATATACACACTATCTGTAAACATATATAGTAGAAATGTTTGATTAAATGTCAAGAAATAATATACAGAGTGAAATATATATATGTAGTCAGTCACACCCATTTGCAGAAATTAGTGTTGGGATTCTTTCTTTGGAAATATTCCCAATGCCACATTTCTTTGGGGTGCCCTGATTTTTTTTATCAGTGGCTCCTACCACTAGATCTGCCTGGATTTCTTTCCACTGATATTCCTCTTACTTTCATTATTCATCTGGTCTCTTATTCTGTGTTTGTCTTTGTCTGTTTCCTTCACAGCCCTGTTATTGAATGAGCTTGGTAAGCATTTCATTTCTTGCATTTCCTTTCCATTTTTCTAGAAATTTCCATTTCTGTCAAGTGATACAATAGTTTTTTGACTTTTATTTCTATTGATTTACTAGCAAGATTGTTGTTTAGGGCCATTGGCCTCATTTTTGTTAAGGTCAGATAATTTATATTCCAGTTTTAGTTTAGTATAACCTTTTTAAAAATCAGTGATTTCTTAGGTATGCACAGAATTAAATCTGTGCACTAAATCCCATAAACTTAAAAGAATGATTAGTGATTAAGTCATAAACGGATGTTTTCGTATTTTTTCTTAATTATAAATATAATTTGGCTAGTTTTTATGCCTTGGTTGGGTTGTCAGGCAGTCTAATGTCACTGGTATTTGTTATTTAGAGTGTGAGTTAAGTAAATTGTAACATTTATTTATTTTTCTCTTTTTTAGGTGGCTTCACAATAACAGGTATGAATTTTTAAAGTCTAATGACATCAAGTTTTACTTTTTTTACTGTCTGTTTTCACCATGTATTGTATATATATATATATTTTAAAAGCATTTCTCATTTTTACTTTCTTTTAATGAAGGAAAATGCCTGTATGGTAAGACAAATTTTTTAATGTTCCTCATTTTCTTCAAATACCCTTAAAAAACAAACCAAAACCTCATCTTATGTAACCTGTATGTTAACATTTAGCTGTAGCACATGGTGTGTTCTTGATGATTTTAGACATTTAAATTTTACACATTAACAATGTGTGTGTTGTGTTCATTTACACACAAATTTATATGGAGACCCTATATAATTGTTCACATTTTGACACTTGGTGTGTTTATAAATGTTCACATAGCCCTGATGATGACATGCAATGCCCCCTGCTAGATGTTCCAAAAAAGTCCCAGAGTAAGTAAGACAAATGCTGGCCTCAAGGAAACATAGGAGTTGACATCTAAGATTTCTCCATGCCAACCTCAGGATACTAATAGTAACTAATACCCTGTTGGGAGAAGACAGAGAAGTCCCTTCCCATCATCCGACCACACCAGTGTGAACAAACCCCACTTTGGGGATTTAAGTTTTAGCATTATTAACACATAAATTCATGAGTAATATTTCTACCACTTGAGGTGCATTACAAAGTGCTCTATAAAAACTCAAAATGCCAGTCAACAAGTTTAAAACCCTTAAATTTAGAATGGTATACCCAGCCTGTTCTGATTGAATTGTTTAGCACACTCTAAAGCTGTTTTTTTGTGTACAGAAGGAAGGTATTTCCTTACAGTGTCCTCTCTTTTCATCCTTAATATTTTCTCACCCTTTCAAAATTGTCTAGGCAGAGTTAGAGAAGGAGATAAATAGCAGACGTCCAATATACTGTGCAGATATCAGTATTCTAATACTTTTTTTAAAAACACAGACAACGGAACAAAAAAGAAATAAAAAGGAATATTTCCAAATATTCTCATTTCGAAATTGCTGTGGTGGAGTTTGGGGTTAACTTAAACCACTGTTAGTGTAAACCCATGGTCAAGTAGCTCCAAAGTGGGACTTTCTGAGTAGGAGCAATTTCACATGGGCTCTTACTCTCCGCTGCCTCGCTCCAGACAAAACATTTAATGGCAGAATGACTCATAGGCTCTCAGAGACGTGGAAATTGAAAAAGATCAAAATGTTAAACAGGACAAGTCCCGGCGGAGGGTTCGTTAAATCTGATCCAGCAGAAGCTCTCCCCAGGTTCAGCCTCCCCAGCTCTGCACTGCCGTACATGCTGGTTTTAAATCCAAGAGCAAGAACTTCCGTTTCTTTTTAAAGTTTTTTATCTTCTTTTTCTCACCCATCATTTTAACTCATTGAAGTCTTCTGGGAAATATTCTGATTCTGTAAACCAATAAGTTAGTTATCCTTGTGAGATGTGAGGAAGGGACGTTGAGCTTCATGGCTTCCTTGAAGTGATTTTTTTTTTTTTTAAATCAACCATTGTAGAAATAGTATAATATTGAGCAGCACCTTCAGCCCTATGCAACCTGGTAATGAGACCTTTACTAAGAATCCCTGGCTGTAGAATGAACACCTTGTTAAAATGCGTTGAGGTGTTTGGATAGCTATCCATTTCCTTTAGCGTTGGCTATGTCAGGATTTTGCTTTTAGGGCCTTCCTTCCATATCACTGAAGCATCTTCTCTTTTGGTGTCTATGTAATTGGATCCCAGTTTTCTTTTCTCAGAAACCGTTCCTATAAAGTTCTAGAATCTCTGTCCACCGATGTCCAACACTGACAAAAAGGTGTCTGTCATTTCACATGCTTCATCAAGGTCTCTCTTATGGCTGATATTTTCATCTGAAATAGCAGTTTTTGTGTTGACACCACCTCTTCCCTAGACTTGAAATTGATGCTGTTAGAACAAGAGAAAGTTCCAGAACTTTGTGAGAATCTCCACATTGCCCTCTCACTTTACATGACTTTACATGGCCTTTCTCCTCTGGAACTAGGCTGGAACACCTCCACTCTATAAATGCTCTGTAGATGCTCCTGGGGAAAGGTCTAAAACTTTGTTCTAAACAGTCAAAAGCAGCTTTAAGTCCCAAAGAGTTTTCCTTTGAAGTGTGTTTGAAGCTTTGAAGTCAAGGCTTTGAGGTGCAGAGGTAGTAGAGAGGAATTTAACCTAGCCTTTGGATTTTTTAAAAAGATTTTTTATTGATTTTGAGAGAGAGAAAGAGAGAGAGAGAGAGAAACATCAATACGAGAGCGAAACATTGATTGGCCGCCTCCTGGAGAGCCCCCACCAGGGATGGAGCCCTCAACCTGGAATCGAACTAGCAACCTTTTGGTGCATGAGATGATGCCACACCAGCAGGGCTAGCCTTTGGATTTTGCCTGCAGTGTTCGTGTGGTCTTGTACAGCTGAGTGTGAAAATCTAAATTTGAAGCAAGATGTATGGAAATTGAAAAGTTTGGTCCACAGCCCAGTACTTATATTTCAGAGACCTCCTCAGTGGTGGCCATTAAGTTCTGGAGGTAGTTTCAGCATTTGTAAATCTTTACCTGTTGCTCCTAGAACTCGCCTCCCTGAAAGGCTCTTGTCTGGACCTATGAGCTCATTCCCCCTTGACCCTAACATGATAATAACCCCCATACATTATAGCTCATTAGAGGTCATAAAGCAACTCTTACTTGTTGTATCATTTACTCCTCAGTCCTATGGAATAAGATGTTATTGTTCTTACTTACAAGAGAGGAAATGAGGGTGCAAAGAGATCGATCGATCTGCCCCCCTTCACCCGTTCTCGACTCAGAGCCTGGCACTCTGACTTTAAGCCCAGGGCCATGTGGTGACTGTTCCAGTCCCAGCACTTCTATTTCCCTCCTCTTAACCACTTCATTCCTTTCTGCATCATTACCTCTTTTCAATTCAAAGCCCAGCTGTTTCACATATGCCACCAGTATGAACACTAGTCATATGAAAAACCAGGGGTCCCCCAAAAGGGGGACATTACCGCACATTAATTTGGATATTTTTAATAAAATTAAGTATTCTAGTTCAGTTTGGAGAGGAGAAAGTTTGATTCCCCAAACAGGCAGCTGTAGAGTTCCCTAATTAATTAGAAGCATATAACAGTCAATATACCTCTTTTAAAAATTACTCTTCCAATTACATTATCTCATCATGTAATAGACTAAGGCACAGGGAAGGAAACCAGACTATGAAAATCCTGACAGTTAAAAACACGTAATCATTCCAGGACACAGCTTAGAGGAACAAACCCCCTTCGAGATCAGTTCCATTTTACAATTGAGAAAACTGAGTCTCAGGGAAGAGAAGTGCCTTGCTCAAGTTTAAAGAGCAAGCATATGACAGAGTTGACACCAAGTCACCAATCTCATGATTCCCAGGTTAGGTCTTGGTAGAAGCCAACAGCAGGTGGATGTGGCAGCCAATTGAACCAGGAGTGTGATGAAAACCCTAGGCCTAGGTAATCCAAACAGCTGCTCTGACCATGGTGTACCTTGCTAGTGAATACAACATTCTCTCATTCAGAATGCCCAGGAAATATATAAACATGTTCCCAGATGTTATGTTACTTGACTTTCAAACAAACCTTGATGTGGAAATAGCAAGTAACTATTACCCCCTTTCACATCTGAAAAGAAATGGGGAATGACCTGCTCTGGGCTATGTTGTTGGCACCAGTAGGAAAACCAGGCTACCCTTCATCACACCAAGTGCTTTCCATTTTTTCATGATGCCTCTGGAAGCAATAGCTTAAAGGACATGAACCTGCAGGAATCTGGCTGTACCACTACTGTGGCATGTGTGGTCCATTCATATGATCTGGTTTGGCTTGCAGAACATTTGCCCCATCACCTCTCACTTCTGCAACCTACATAGGAATGACCTGTGACCACTCAATTCTCTAACATTGCTTGTGATGTGTGCATCTCAATGTGCTGTTTAGCTTACTAATTCCACAGAGCTCTGCTAGCAAACTCGTGCAATGCATCCTGCTGATTTTCTGCCTGTCCTTTTGCTAGGCCAGCCTGTCTTCAGGAAAGTTCACGCTAGAGAACATCCGATTCCCTCTACTGTAATCACCATTGCAGGTACTCGTTTCATCATGGTCCTGGAAAACCAGTGTAATTAATTGAAGTTAACTGTCTTCAAGGTCATTAGCCATTGAAGTGACACAGTTTAGCCTCTGTCCCCTCTAAAACATTACTAAATAATGCAGTGGCTCTCTGTAGCTGGGGGTTGAGGCGGATCAGCAGCAACGGGACAGGAGGCATTCGTGGTGGAGGGAGCAGCATGGACCATCAGAGGAGACTGAACCTGATGGCCACTCCCCCTAGAGTTTCAATATATTTCACATTTCTTGCAAATCTTACTTCTCAAGCATGGGTTTTTAATTCCAACTTAAGTGAAGTCTCTCTGCAGGCAAACTGTATTTCTTCCCAGAGCCTGCCTTTCCTGCCTTCAGCGAACATGATGTGAGCCATATGTGCACAGATGATAGTCCATCTGTGGGGTTTCTCCAGAGGGGAACATTGACAGGCTGACTAGAGGATTCCAGCGCTGTCCCAGATCTCCGTAGATCCAGAGCCTAGGAACCATCTCCTTGCCCTGCATCTCTAGATGAGGACATGGATAGTCCCTCTTTCATATCAGCAAGGTCCCTCACTGGCCATGGCAGTAGAAACACTTCTGTCTGCCCCAGTAACACCTTCTTCCTCCCTCCTCTCCACCTCCCACACCCCCACTCAATAATCATGATACCCAGCCCGGACTGCAGAGTTGTTCTAGAATATTCCTCATGGAAACAAAAGTGCCAGTCTCCTGAGGCTCTTATCAGAGAGGCCAGCCACACGCTGAAGACTCTCAAGAGGTCTCTGCTCTCAGACTTCCAGCATAGATCTGAGTCAAGGATTAAAATAGCCTGGAGCAAATTGTTCCACCACTGGCTTCTATCCCTTTTGGAATTCGACATTGTTTGTTAGGATTAAAAATGGCAAATACTTGAAAGAATACCCACAGTAGCCCCTCCGGCACAGACCTCCTGTGGGTTGTATTGTTTTCTAATAGGGATCACTCTCAGCCCTTCGCTGCTCACAGTGATGCCGCTGGACAATGCAGCCTGAGCCCGAAACATCAGCAGTAGCTTGTGCATCATTCTGCTTTGTCCAGATCCCAGGGACCTCCTAGCTTTCGTTATTTCCCATTTGCAAAATCGATTACTCAGGAGAAGGGAGGTTTCCCTGCTGGTGATTTTATCACAGGATTGTTTTATGTCCTATCAATACTGATTTTAAACAGTGGCTATTAATTATGCATTTGCTCTTTAAGTTGTGTTGGTTGGTTAAGACCATGATGTTGTATGATTATGAACTTGTCAATACAATATAGTTAGTTTGAAAAGTATACATGAATATGTGTGTGTATAGTATCTACATATATACATGTATATGTACATATATATAAAGAGAGAAATAATTAATTTTCTCACTCTGCATTAGGGAATGAAACTGAGTTGACCGTAGTAAAATGGATTACATTTGATCCAGCGCTCAAAGTGCAAAGCAAACAAACATAATAGATAATCAAAAAATGCTGTTAAACTATTCCTCTTTTCAATAAAAGTTATCAAAAAGAGGACACCTTTTTAAAAAATAGACTCAGCCCTCTTCTTTGCAGTGTCAAAAACCTGCACCATAAATGCTAATTTATCGGTATCATTATAGAGTAGTAATTGGATTTTTCCAGTGCCTTTCTTCAGTTACATATCGAATAATGGTCTCTTACATGTTCATGACATTTAGTGAAATTAGCCCTGGCCCTTCCGTGGCACTATGCCCTTGTGCTTTGACCTCTCTCTGCCTGGAATGCCCCCTCCTTACCTTGCCACCTCCTAGCCATCCTTACTACCACCTTCGCCTGGCAAGCTTCTGTACGTGCTTCAAAGGCAATTTGAAGAATCTCCTCTTTCCTGAGGCCTTCCCGACTCCGTCAGGCAGAGTGAGCTGCCCCTCGTCCCTGGCCCCTCAGCCCTTGCCTTGCTGTACCAGAAGCTGTCCCGCCTACATGCCTCACTTCCCATTAGGCCCCGAGTTCCTGGAAAAGGGGGAAGGACTTCAGGGGGAAGGACTGACATACTGTAGGAGCCCAATGACATGGGTTAAGTGAACAAATCATCTTTACATACAAAGAACAAATAAGAGGCTTTCTAACAGTGAGTTGGAGAGTCTCACAACAAATATTTACTGAGCACCTACGGCATTTTATACGCTGTAATAGGCTCTGGGGGTTGTGAGCACAGTTCGAAGAGTAATGAGACGTATTCTGTCTCACTCAGTAAGTTTACATGCTGGATGTTTATTAAAGATAACTTTAAAATTTTTTAAAGTATATTAGCAGGGTTCCTGTTCAATACAACAAATATTAGGGAATTAGTATAAGGTTAGAGTGGTCATTCCTAATGGGTCAATCGGGATATTTCATGCAAGAAGAGGTGGGGTTTTGTAAGATAAGTTGGATTATCTGGATGGAAATAGGGAAGCTTTTCCAGATGGGTAGACAAGAGAATAAAAGTGAGGCATTAAATTCAAGTCAAGTTTGGAGCAAGAGTGGGAAGTGATGGAAACAAGGTGTCTTGCTTTCCTTTAGGTTAGTGTGAAATCTGTTAAGAGTGTTTCCTAAATTTTGGTCACTCTCCAACCTCCTTTATAATCTGTGCCTTCACTGCACACCAACTATGCTATTGTTTACTTCATGTGATTTTTTTTTAATTGCCTAATGTTTCTACTTCACTAAATTTGTTTTTTAAAGAAAATCTTGTCAGTAACACAAATGGAAAGCTAGTATCATTTATCATTAGTAGAAAATAAGGTTAAAAAAATTAGAATGGAAAGAAGTTATTAAGTTCTAACTAAATACAGTCAAATGCCCTTTGCCTGAGGGCTGTTTTCTCTTTCTTAAATGTACAAACCCAAATGTCAGGAACTAGTTACAGACATAACAGCACCAAACTAAGCAATTCTTCCTGATCAGAAGGAGTGAAGGGTGATTAAAAAGGGAATAACCTTTCCACTCACTGTATGATTCCATTTCATTTCCTACCATGTCCATTTATTCAACATCATGTTCCAAATCATTTCATTTTGTGAAATGCAGTGTGAAACAATGCCTTCACACCACCTTTCTTTTGTAATTTCTCTATTACCTTGAATCCCATTAAAATGACCTTGATCCCATTAAAAGCAACTTACCATTTATAAGTAAACCACAGAAAAGGGGGAGGCATAATTCTTCCCCAATGGCTTTGCAGTTCAAATAAAAACCCAAGTTATAGTAGTTCTTCTGAAAAAGTAATTCTAACTTGATGTAAGTCTTCAAGGCATGCATGTTCAGCCAAGGTTTGGAACAAGACATTAATATAACCTGCTACCAACAACATTATCCTGGATTCAAGGATCAGATGGCAGTAAAAATCAAAACATGATGGATTTGCACACTGGACATCACATATTTAGCCCACCCCCTGGACTACACACTCTTAATTTCAAGGACAAATCTTAAGGACGCCAATCACAACCCTTCGCTTTCCCTTGGGTCATAACTTCCCTAGTCTACTTTAAAAAAGATGACCACATTTACAATTAAAATTAATCTCCCTGCACCTCTCCTTTGCATCTGCTAACATTCAGCAATTTCTGGCCCATCCAAAATCATTGCTTTTTAGTCTTCATTGCATCTCTTCAGGGCCCTGTAATCACTGGGGATAGGAAAGCAGATTCTGAAATATCCTTTTAGGAAGACACTATTGAATGCATACTAAAGATTTCAGTGATATGTTATGTTCTGCTTTGGACTTCAGCTGGTTTTTACTCGTGGTGTATATAAAATGCTAGCAGTGCCTCTAGCCCGTCTGCTCTGTGCCCTAGCAGGGAACAATGGGCCTAGGAACCAGTTGTTGCAGCATTTGCTAGAGCATCAAATGGAGCCACCACGGTGGAGTCCCTCGGCAGAGGGAAGCCATGTGTCTTTGGAGCGCATAGGAGGTGTGGAGTCCTGCGGAAGTTGATGCCTAAATGCAAAAGACAGGAGGCCTGGGCTAGAAGTCCCTCCCTTTCTGCTATCTCCTCAGTCCACAGACTCCCACTGTGTGCAGTTTGCCTGGTTAGTTCTAAAAGCGAGGACGTCAGGGCCGAGGTCTTTCTATACCACCGACACTACTTCCTTGGAGATGCGATTTATTCAACTTGACTCCGAGGGGAAGTGGCCTTTCTTGCTGTAGCATCCTGGGCCTGACTGATAAAGGGGCTGAGTGATTATAGGAACAGTCTTTGTCCTTCACATGTGCGTGGCCTTTTCAGTCTGGGATTTATCCTCGTGACCTTCAAGCAGAGAGGAGCCGACTGTGAGCTTCCCCTCATTAATGGACTCTCCAGTCCATTAACATTTTGCCAGCACCCCCTAGCCTCCCTGGAGTGTAAGCTACATGGTGGTTCTGGAAATAATCACGCTCACATGGTGAGTAGTATCGACTCCCCCAAGGCCTCACCTCCACCCTCCCTGTTTACTTTAAGATTAGCATGGTCAAGGTCTTCCTAGCACATTTCAGCTTTGCACCAGAGAGGAAGCCCTGGAGCAGGCATCTTACTGAAACACGGGATGGATGTTTTCCTTCTTAACTTGCAACAGAGGTTCTTGGCAAGTGAGAGGCTAGGGTCAGAATTTCCCTTCCATCATCTCTTTGGCCCTGGGGCATTTTCTGTTGCCTCTAGAAAGTGGAGAGAAAGAGGCCAGATTCCCTCCCCCCTTGAGTCACTCTTGCTGTTCTAGTTGTGTTTCCTTTTGGTCACGTGCTGAAGGAATATGTAGAAACAGCCAGCTGAGCCGGCGTCGCAGGGGACAGCCGGGATTCCCGCAGCATAGACGGCCTGCAGGCAGAGTCTTTGTCAGCGAGGTGACCCCATAAGTTGTTTTCCCTGGTCTCCCTTTCACATGTGCTTAGGCTGTGGGACGTTATCATCTCTTGCTGTCCTAGCGACGTGCTGCCTGACACAGCAAGCGTCTGTCCAGTCCTCCCCTCCAGCCTTATGATCTCACCCAGGGATTTTCAGTAGGTCATTAGGGCTTCCTTCCCCCTCGGTTTCCTGATCCAGGGAGCTCCAGATAAAACTGAGCACGTGGCTCACTCTCTTGCCCATCCCTTTCGCAGAGGAATGTGACGACAAGCAGCCGCTGACCAGCAAAGAAGAGGAGGAGAGGCGCATTGCAGAAATGGGGCGCCCCATCCTGGGAGAACACACCAAGCTGGAAGTGATCATCGAAGAATCCTATGAATTCAAGGTACGCTCACCCGCACTGCCCACCCGGGAGGCCAGCGCCATCCTGGCATCAAAACTCTTCATAGTGTAAGATCCATTGGGAAAGAGAGGCAGATGTAACTTCAGAAACTTGCTCACTAACCGAGAGGCCTTCAGAGCAGAATTGGAATTAGACAGTAAGGAATCGAAAGTTCCCACGAATCAAACAACATCAGAACCAGGGCTCAGTGGGTGGCATCTGTCAAAGGGTCAGAGGTGGCCCAAAAGGAGGACTGTGTCTGAGAAGGTATCAAGGAAGAAGCGAAGGTGGGTTCCAAGAGAGTGTCACGTGTGCAAAGCAATCACAACGAAATTTAAGTGCCTTCGGTTAGGTGCTGAAAATTAGGAGGCTTCTGGTTTGGAGAGGAGATGGTAAGCTCTCCCTGTGGAACATCCCCTCGACCAACTCCCTTTTATATTTAGTCATCCTCTTAATATCCCAGGACATTTTAGCACCATCAACATACTGAAGGTATAGGCCTGTAAGCAGAGAGCTTGTAACTGTGCTGATAAAATTGGATTAGCACTTCTCTCCATGATGACACTTACTTTGCAGAAGTTAAACAGATGGGCCTTAGGGTAAGCTGAGGACTTGGAGGTGAAAGTTCCTGCCCACTCTTAGCTGCTCCCTCGTCCCCTCGCCTACCTCCCATCCCGTCTCACTCACACAGCCCTAACATCTGAGAAAACTCCAGGGGAGCCACGCCGTAGTTCAGCAGGGGGAGGGGAGGGCGTGAAGAAGAGCAGCCTTTCTCTGGCGTTCCAGAACTACACATCCAGAGCACAGCAGTCTTTTCTCCACCTGTGTTTCAAAAGCTGACTGCTTCTGTCTGGGAAACCAGAATGAGGATCCCAAAAGGGAGAATCAGGCCACCAACTTAGAAGTCTCGGTATTTTATCTGGATTTTCCATCTCCGTGGCCTCTTTTCCTTTAGCTGGGCCCATTAATTATCTTTTTTTTTTTTAGTTCACAAATTGAGGTGGCTGATAGAAGACAAGTGGAGAGTAAAAATGCCTTTGCAATTAAAATGGAATTTTTAAAAGATAGAGATGCAATTAAACTTCCCCCTTCAGGCAACTGAAAAAAAAAATCTGTTAACTTTTCCTTTCACTCATTCCCCTAGAAAAACAGACAGGGGTAAATTCCAGGATCAGTGCTTTCTAGGCGGTCCCTGACCCTCATAGCTCACCTGTTGTTTGATCTGGAAGCTGGCTCACTGCACACACGACTGGTACACACACAAGCTCCCTGTAATTGCAGAATACCAATAGCTCAGACCGTGCGTTTCCATGGGCCAGTCTGTCCCGATGTGTCCAACCTCCCTCTTCCTCATGCACCTTCTTTTCAGCTGGAATCAGAGGGCCTGCTGCCACTTGCTGCAGCAGAGACTCTACGGCTAGGCATTTCTGTAGAAGCTCGTCTCCCACCCCTTCCAGGACACTGATGGGGAACTGTGTTCTCTTCCTTACAGCAGAACCCCCAACCTTGCCCTTCCATGTACCTGGACTAGGAAGAGCAATCATAGTGCCTTCCTGTAGGGCGCATTGGGTTGGGTATGGCAGGGCAGTCTTCCAGACAACAGTGCTTTCTTGAGTCCAAAGCTCTCTCTGGTAACAACCCTAGTGATCTGAGCATTTGAAAGTCCCCCAAGTCTCTTTACATAAGTCTAGTTGTTTGGGGTAGTTTTCTTCCTAGAATAGCTTCCTTGGACTATTTCCTCCCATCTCCTCAAAGTTCATCAGTACCTTTTCTGTTATCAGTAAAGGGCACCTTGGGGGCATTTTTCCGAAGTACCCTCAATTTTCATCTATTATTTCTTTAAGAAATTTCTTTTTCTAAACCATGGCCACTTTAAAGAACTTGCTTAAAGGTCTCAGAACTGCATTAAAATGCCAAAGCCAGATGACACCTTACAGTGCCCCACTCGATTTTGCCCGCTGGGTTCTTGTTTACTTGTGACTGAGGGCTTGGCTTTCCTAGAAGCCGTTGCTGAAGGTGAGGTTATAACAGTCACTCCTAAGGCTTGGGCAGTGATGCCACTAACATATAGGAAACCTCCAGGTAAACGCAGATGGCACTGTCCCAGTTCAAGTGCCTGAACTTCAGATTCAGCTTATTCACTCTGCCTCCTCCCATAGGTCAAAGGAGGACACATATGCAAATTAAGTCCTAGGAAGAACCCAAGCTATCCCATAGTCCCCCAGGGTTAACATGAACTAAAGTTCACAGTCTATCCTGAGTATTACATACTTATAAATTTAAAGTTCTATTTATCTTAAAACGTTGTTCTTTAGAGAGATTTCTTGAGGCATTCAACTGTTAGACCAGTTTATCTGTTCAACTGTTTATCTCCAGGTGATAAACATGGGATTCTCTGCCCGGGCTTCAGAGCAAAGAGGGTTCCTTTGGAGAGAGACCTGCCCCAAGTTTCCGTTACATTTAGGAAAAATCAAGGCCATTTCTTGCTACATTCTACACAGAACTCTGACCTGGCATCAACCAAGACAAGGTGCTTGATGAGATGTGGCTGAGAGAGAAAAGCCAGATGCTTGCCATGTGCCTCAAGTTCTGGTGGCCAAGAGCAGTGATGGCTACAGCTACTGTCAGGAGCACTGGCAGTTCTAGACACAAGGCCAGAGGCTGAAAGGTCACCACCTTAAGGACAAACAAGCTAGCAAAGAACCGTGTTAGAAATCCAGAGTGGGCCAGTTGGAGATGGGCCCTCTCATGTTATGTCAATATTTCAAGCCAGTTCAAAAGCCTCTTGTTGAACTAACACACTTGATATTCTGATAGCTTTGGCCCTCTGTACAGGCTCAGATTGCTTTTTTTTCCCACTCCCAGTTAGCTGATAATGTGCTCTCTCTCTCTCTCTCTCAAACCATAGTCAATTCAGGTACACTGCATTAAACATGTACAGAGTTTGACCTAAGACAAATAATACGTGTTTTCTGCCTCTTTGCAATTAGTGGGAATTCGAGGATGCTCTGACAGTAAGTGTGGTTGTGTGGTAGACTAGTCGATGTGGTGGTCCCTCTGGGAAGAGCAGCCTCGTGTTCTGGACATGACCCTCTTCCCTGTAGTGGCTGTGATGTGTGGTAGTGCTTTGGATGCATCTGCTTACTTAGTTTTCTTGCAAATGCTTGGCTGCTCCAGTTGTTACATTAAGTGACAATTAGAAAGCTAGAAAGTGCTAATTGTAAAAACCAAGTACTTAAAAAAGGCTGAAAGAGAAAGAAAAATAAGAGGTTCAGTGTTAGTAAAGCAAGGGGGACTCAGTGCAAGGTAAATTGCAGTGTGCCCTAAACTCTATGCATTGACCTTTTCTTATCTTGTGCTTTCTTGTTTGCAACAGGAGTAGGGAGAGAGTGAATTCTCTTGACAGCCCCTGGGCTGACAAAATCGGGAGCCAGAGAAAAATCCATTTATAGGTGATCATACAGCAGCACTTTTGAGGTTCTGCTGTCTGACTGCAATGTATTGATAAACAAAGTACCATAACAGTTTCTAGTTTTATAATCTCTCTGCCAATTCAGGTTATTCGCAGATATATAACTGCTGAGTGGGGCATATGTTAATTCAGTTGCCGACAGCACACTATAGATGAAGCCCGTCTAGAAGCAAGTTCATAAAGCATTCAGGGGAAGGGGATGGGCTTTTGCAGCATCTGCTAATCTGAACATCGAGGCCATTCTTCATTGGCCATTTAGGCGGTGAGGGAGGCTTGTATTTGCTATGAAAAAGAAGTTTCCATTTCAGCATGTTTCCAAGTAAGGACTATGCCTGTTTGCATAATCATAACAGTGTTTGATGTCAATACTGTTGTTCTGAGCCTAACATCTGCTACCCTTTCTTTATATAACTCTGGGGTTTCAAAATCATCAAAGTCTTAGATTTTCCAAGGCCTTAGCTAACCCAGCAGTTATTTTCTTATTCATTTCACCCTTTCTAGAGCACCGTGGACAAACTTATTAAGAAGACAAACCTAGCCCTGGTGGTTGGGACAAACAGCTGGAGAGAGCAGTTTATTGAAGCGATCACTGTCAGTGCTGGTGAGTAAACCTTCTCTGCATGTTATAAATTCTAATGACTGAGCCGCGCTTACTTTCCCTACTGTGGCCACTGGTCTATGTCAAAGCACGGAAGAACTTCCATGATAAAAATTAAAAGAGAAATAAATGTATTGGTAGCATGTATGCACATTTGGGGGACTCATTTAGACTCTCTAGATGAAGCCAATGTCCTCAAACAGGACACTTGTCTCTACATTGCTTCTTTCCCTCTGGAAATTGACCAGATACATTTAAAGCCTTTTGGGTCTCTCGGGTAGACAATCATGAGGCTTTGTCTGGAAAATTCCCTGAAAGCAGAAGTGGCCAAGTGAAGGTCACAAAAGAAACAGAAAAATCCTAGGTGGGACAGGCTGACAGAAGACACTTTCCACCACCACCTGCGTCATTTTATACTCTCTTCAACAACGGCTCACAAATACGTGTCCACACCAGCTCTAGATGTGGAAATAGAATCACATTCTCCTCCTTCCTGTACAAGCAAAGTATAGAGTTTTATTTAGGAAAATCCTACAAAATGAAGTGTTTTTCCAACTCAAGGAGCCAGAGACCTGAGAGGATTAAACGTAGAAAGAAGTGCCCCTCTCCTGCGCTGTCACATCTTGTCCACTGTGTGGTTGTATAAAGATAGAGGAAAATCCCTGTCTCAGACTCATGAAAGCAACAGCATAGTGGGATTTTTTTATTTTTTTCCCAGTTCTTCTGCTCCTTCTCCACTGGATTTTTCTCTTTAAAGATCCCTGCAGGCTCACCTTCTCCTGTTATAGCTCATGAGCAAAGCTAGAGTTTTCTAAATAGTAATTCCTAAACTATAAAATAGGGAAACTGCACCACTAGCAGTTGGGCTATGACTTCAAACACAACCCCCTCTTTCCAATCTGCCTCAGAACCATTTGACAGATCTCCCAAGTGCTGTGGGAACAGAGGGTGGTAAACATTTTTTTTTGCCTGTTTATTATTAGTGCTGTTTATAATCACACTTTGGTTTCTTGCAATTGAGTATACAATGGAAATTTGTGAATATTAAAAGGTGAGTAATTGCTTAGGAGAGTAGATTTAGAATTTACATGTAAATTCTGATAGGGGGAGGGGGAAACTCCCTGGCATTTGAGCTGCTTAACAAAATGCCATAGACAGGGTGACTTATAAGCAACAGATATTTATTTCTCACAGTTCTAGAGGCTGGGAAACCCAGGACCAAGGTACTGGCAAATTTGGTGTCTGGTGAGAGTCCTCTTTCGGATTCATAAAAAGCTGTCTTCTCTATGTGTCCTCACATGGGGGAAGGGGTGAGGCAGCTCTCGAATCTCTTTTATAAGGGCATTAACGCCATACCAGAGGAATTTTCCCTTGTGACCTAACCATCTTCCAAAGCCTTTTCTTCCAAATACCATCATGTTGAGAATTAAGTTTCAACATATGAATTTGGGAAGGACACATACATTCAGTGTATAGCACACCCTCATTACAGCTTATGTTTTCTATAAATCTAAGATGAGTATCTAAGACAAGACCTGCACTCCCTATTCACAAAGAGAAAAACCAAAAGGACAGAGATAACTGGAATAACAAACCACTGACGATGCCAATGGTAGAAGACATGAATAATAACCAAATTATTTTATTGTGGACTTTGACACATCAGAATTGAAATCTTAAAAGCAACCTAAGTCTTAGTGAGCCATTCCTAATAGTTCCCAGGTTTCCTTTGGCTGAAGATACATGAGCATCTGTATAATAGTCGCATGCTGGACACGATCCATTCATTTTTCTCTGTGTCAATCATTGTTCTTGGTGTGAGAGATATGACAGAGAATGAAACAGACAAAAACCCCTGCCCTAGTGAACTTACATTCTAATTGAGGAGACAGCATATAAGTAAAATAAAATGTATATATGATGGTGAGCTTCTCATGAGAACAACAAGGCTATGGAGACAGGAAGGGTGTGTAGGAGCTGCACTGGGCAGTGGCCGGGAAGACGCAGTCAGTAGACGCATCAATGCCAGGTTTGTCTTTCTAGCAGTGGATCGGTTTTGTGTTGGTTCATTCACACATTTTTGTAACTCTCAGGGACCAGGGTAAGCATTTTATGACTAGTGTATGGCAACGAAAAATGGTTGTTTTAAGCAAACAGAGATTATGCTGCAGACATGGCCAGAGTTGTGTATTTGATCCTGGTCAGAGCAGATATCTAGAGAACAACCAGAAAGATGCTATACTTCCTTACTTTAGAAAAGGAAAGATTCTGGTTTGCAAACATTTTTATTTATCAGGTAGAATTAAGTCAGCTCAAAATCCCATGAGCTATGTTTTAAGATTATTACTACCTTCTAGAGGAAGAATCTGAGCTCAGCTAGGCAACACTGCTTTGCAACAAACTCAGAGCATTGATCCACTAAATACTAGTCCAGTGTGCTGTCCACTGATCTTAAGCGAGAGAACTTGCAAAGTGAGAAAATTGCTCCCCACCTCTGTCTCATTGAATGACACTAGTCATGTCACTTCTCCAGGTGCCACTTTCATGATGAAACTAACTTCTGCCCAATCCTTTGAAGAAATGTTAATGAATGAAATGCAAAACCTCTCAAGTGTTCTTATTTGTCATGCAACATACTGCATTTTTATGTTTCTAAATGACTGCTGGGGAGTAAGACAAAATTGCTTAGGAATTTGCAGGCTGCTGGGTAAATTGACCTTATTTACAATTTTGAGACCAGATATCAGAAAAGCAAACCCATCTTTTACAGGCACTAAATTACCTGAATGACAGTTGGAAAGCTTAATGTTTGTCATTAGGGTTAAATTTAAGCACCTAAAGAATGTTAATTTTCTTAGGTTGTTAAATGGACAATAAAATTGGTAAAGCAGCATTTATTAAAAATAGACTTTGATTGGATTTTAAGATTTCATGGCTAAATAGTTGCAAATCAGAAAGATTTGCCATATTAAAAATATTAAATTGCTTTTCAATGGTTCTACTGAGAGGTTTTTCCCTATGCAATTTTCTGGGCAAAATTAAGTCTATATATCTTGCTAAACAAAAATAATAATTCTGTAAGTAGGAGTTTGCCTCCGTTTCTCACTGATTATATTCAAACTAATTTCAAGGTAGCCCCCTGGCAGCCTTTTTACTCCCCTGCTTTCCCTGAATTTCATAGCTCAGTAGCTAGGCCTCCTATGACTGGAATGTGTCTGTAAACCAAGTTCTTACTGTTCAGTATTTGAGGAGTTAAAGGATTTATGAGACTCCAGAGATTAGGAAGGGATTAAGCAGTCAGGGCCCAGCAGTTCTCCCATCCTTTCCTGGGTGGAATCACCAGGAGCGGTGGCTGCTGCAGTTATGTGGCTGTAGGAAACTTATGAGGCCAGCCCAGCACCCCCACCAGGTGCTCTGAAGATGTGTCAGCAGATGGGTGTGTGTCTAAGTGAAGCCAGCGTGCACCGCATGTCCAGTTTGAGTTTCCCCCAACGCCTTCTCCTTCCCGGTGTCTCTGCCAGGGCAGAGTGGAGGGTTCCTTTAAGAAACTGTACCAGCTGGGACACAAGGGAGCACAGTTGTGTCCAGGAGAAAGGGCCACATCAGCTGGGTAAAGAGAACCAGATGCCAGTGCCAATTTCACAACTACCACGTTGCTGTTCTTCATGGAAGCCTTGGGCCACGGTGAGGTGACCAGGAGAGCAGTTGCAAGCCTGGCTTTGGAGGCAGCTGTGGGGGTGTGTCCCAGGCCTCCAGAAGTCCCCTGGGTGACACTGGGCAGATCACTTCACCTCTACACCTCAGTTCCCTCATAGGGAAAGTGGAGACCACTGCTCCTCACTCTTGGAGCCACTGTCAGGATCAATCAAGGCAGTAGGTTGTTTTCACGAAGCAGTCTGTACTTTTGGATACCATCTTTGGTGGCTTGCGAGGCAAATCATATTGAAGATGCTAGAATAAAATATAACCTCAGTGTGTGTAAATGAAGTCACGGCCATTTAATTACTAAAATGTCTAAGCGACTGAAAACTGCTTGGCTGTTTTGTTTATAGCATTACACATACCATTTTACATATAAGAAAATGGAGATTCAGAAAAACAGCATAACTTGCTCAAGGAGCTGGTACATGGCAGTGCAGGGTGCGGATCAGCCTGGGAATCACGCCCGTGTGAGGAATGCGCTCCCTTGCTGTGCCTGGGGCCGCGCCCACGCGCACACACACTTAACACTGACACATGTGTAGACGGTAATTCACTGGAAAATACTGTCAGCCTGAGGACTGATCCGCTCCATAGTCCTAAATAATTAATAATAAAAATGGTCCCTCAAATGAGTTTCAAGGGATTGCCGTGCAAGCCGGTCTAAGCAGGTATCTTTCTAGCATCTCCTCTGTTACTGATCATCATTACCAAGGAGACACTCTTATCACTTAATGTGTCAACCCTGGGTCATAGGAAAATCTCATTTAAGCAATTTAAAAAAATAATTTTGCTGGGTTAGGTTTGACAGAGCCTCGGTAACTACAAGACAATCAAAATAAAAGGTGGGAAGGAGAGGGTGTTAAAGATTGGAACTTAGCCATTTCCTGTGTGACTGTAATGATTATTAATTATGCAAAATCATAAACTGACTGAGATTCCTAAAAAGTGATGTAATTTCATAAAAAAAAATAGTAGTTACAACTGCCTTAAAGGAAGTCTTTCAAAAGCCTATATATGCAGTTGGGGCTCACTTTATGCTTAAATAATGTTACCACTTATTGACTGCCTATTGCATGGCCACTGCTTTATATATATATTATTTCTGTTCCGCACAGCTATACCATGAGGTAAGTGCTTTTGTCCTAAGTTTACAATCAAGAATCCCCAAGCCCAACATGGTTAGTCAGTATCACACAACTAGCAAGTGGCCAGATGAGTATAAAAACCCACCTGAGTCCAAAAGTAAGTAAGCTTTTAGCCCAACCCTAAGTGTCGCTCCTACAACTTTAATTCAGGTCTTAAGCGGCCAGGTTTCCAGTGAGTTAATGCGGCCAAAAGGGACCAAGTTGGTGAGTCTTGCACCCTCAGCTACACGTGGTGAGGTGAAGGGTTTGGAAGTGAGGGTGCAAGCATTAGAGAGGGATGCATAAGGCCCAGGAGGAACATCACTCGTGGAAAGGAGACAGGATCAGCCACCACATTTCCTAGGAAGTCCAAGTTCAATATCATCATGAGCAACCCAGAGGGAGAGGGACTTCCAGATTCTTTCTGTGGTCTTGGAATCGTATTTATATCTGCTGCTGTAAAATGGGTCAGGTCTTCTGAAGCAAAACAGAACTGATTCCCGGCCTTTGCTCTGAGCTCCCTTGGTGGCATTACTCAGGTAGGCTTTCATGCTGAGGGTCACCAGCGTGCTTGAACGAACGAGAATAGCGACATTGCAAACTCTAAACGGGAGACGTGAAGAGCACTGCGGTCACCCAACTCAGTCCTCTGTTTTCAGTATACTGCCAGAATATTCACATGATTTGTGATAGTGCTTTAATACGCATGACGAATAAAGCATTTAGTGTAAGAAATTATATGTCAGGATGTCTGGTTTCTCTGGAGATTTTAGTTCAAATGGTGAAAGAGCCACCAACTAGTGTGTAGCCCTAGACAAGTCCCCCGACCTCACCAGCGAAATCAGGGCATTGAAATAGATGACTTCAGTCTTTGGAACATGGAAATGCAGCGGTCCTCTAGTGGACCCTTCTTTTTCAGCAGCCAACGTCAACTTGTTTTCCTTGGTACTGCTCCTTGAAATTTAGGGCTCTGACTTTCATCAGATGGAATATCTGCCTTAGAGTACGTGTTAGATAAATTGTGTGATTTGGCCAAAACTCATTTAAGACGTCCAATACTGAAGACACGCTGTGGAATGGTCACATTAACTAAATATAGTCACTGCTCTTTCTCACTTTGAACGAGTTATCAAAGCTTTTTAGACTTCTTAACAGTTTCAACTTCAAAACTACCCTCACTGGATTATAATTTAGTTATAATTTTAATTTTTACCTTTAAAGTATAATATTTGAAAATTATTACCTTGTCTTTCCTTAATTATTCATGGTGTTACTATCTTTTTTAAAAGAATGATAAATTCCCACTTTAAAGTTTTGTTTTCCCAGAAAAGTGATTTTTATCATCTCTGCAATTAGAAAATCATAATTATATAATTCAATGTTTTCTTATTTGCTTTGGCCATCAGGAAGTTTAGTCTTTTTTTCTTTTTTTTCCCAAGTGTTGAAACTTTGCTCAGCTCAAGTGTCTGAAAGCATTCTTTATTTCTGGTTTTATGAGACATTTTTTGTTCTATTTTATCGTAAAGTGCCTTATGTGTTATCATAATAGATACAGATCTGCTCACAACCTTTTAGAAGTAAATTAAAATCCTTTTTAAAAAAAATAACAGCAAACCTGTCCTGTTTACCACTATTTCTCTAGCACCTAAGATAGTGTTCAGCAAGCAATGATAACTATTTGTTGAATAAAGAATGAATGGATCTATGTGTGAATCAATGCTTTTCAATCCATATGTAATGGATTAAAAAGCCTGTTTTTATTACATCATACTGCTATGTCTGATCTAGAAAAAATCTAGATAAATACATACCTATTCTCACACACATATGCTGTGTTTCAGGAAGTTTCAGACATGTAATTCATGTATAATAAGTACATATACACGGGACACACAAAGACACATATGCATGGATTTGTACACATAAAATATATTTATTTTTGCATGTGCAAATTGGGTTTGCAAATCTGTATTTAAGATGGCATTTTCTGTCAGTGTTTCTAGTGGAATTTTACTGTTATTTCGCTAATAATCATGATCCTACCCGAGAAGGAAGAAAAACTGAGGGCATGAGTGAGAAAGGGTGACAGTAAGTTCCAGAGAGAAAGCTATTTGTGAGAAATATACTGGGGCCATGTTGGTAGGGAGGCAAAGCAAATCTAGGATACCTATCAATTTAAAAAACGTCAGTGAGAGCAGAATACAGAGTTAAATCAGGAGGCTTCTCCCAGTTTCAGAACGAGGCAGGCCGGCTACAGGGGTGGGAGGATGGGGCAGGAGAAAGAAGCAATTATTTTCTGGCCCCTGGGTATGCTTAGCTGGTATTTCTGAAAAAAATATTGGCTTGTTGGGCTGTTTTTCTTGAAATTGCTTATTACAAAATCTGGAGGAAAACTCTGTATTGGAAGGCTCCAGAATGATTCAGCACTCTCATTTAAGCCTGAAGTCACGTCCCTAATGCGGCTTTTGTCTGGAGAGGCCCAGCTCAGCTCTGCAAACAATGTGCCATCACCGGATCCAGTCACTCTTTTGTCAGCAAGGCTGCTATGATGTGAATACCTTTTGCAATGTGAACGCAGTTTTAGTTGTCACTTACTAATCAATGCACCAGCCATGGGGGGCTTCTCACCCCCAGGTGGGAGCCTTTGAATGTGGTTTTTATTGGGGGAAACATTTAGCATAATTCTAAGGCAGAAAGAGGAAAACACATAGCCAACATGTACACATGTGCGTGCACACACACGCACACACCAAAGGCAGAGAAAAACCTCGTAAAAGTGACTTGCAGCATTAATTCTTGCTGTTCACAGCCTGCTCTCTCAATAAAGACCTTGTCATTCTGATTCCTGCAATCAAAGCCACTTGCCTGAACCCACAAGCTTTGACACACACTCCTCGCCCCTGGCATCTCTCTTGCTTTGCCTGTGCCTGGTCGTGTCTGGCTGGGTGTTGTCTTGAGTCCCATAAGAGCATCTTAAATCAGAATCCCAGACAGAACTGAAAAGGAGCTTACAGATCAGCTGTTCCAACCTCTCCTGGTTTTGGTAAACAAGAATCTGAGACCAGAGAGGGAAAGAGTTTCAGCCGAGGTCATACAGAGGCTGTTTCAGAATCCAAGGTTCTTGCTGGAGCACACAGCATTGCGCTCATTTTTATTTTGGAGTTGGCCCTTGATGTTACCTAAGGGCCCCTGGGCTTCTTCATGATGTGATGCTTCAGGATTAGGCAAAGCAAAGACCAAAACTTTTCTAGGCCAAAAACATACAGGCATTGAATGGAGTGAACGGCCCTGCCACTGATGAGCAGTTGTTTCGTGTTCACACAAGCCTCGCAGCAGCCCTGTGCAGTAGGTATTCGTGAACCCACCTGTGAGATGGGAAAATGGAAGTTGGGATTCACACCCCAGCCCAAGGTTCTGATTCCAAGGTCAGTCCTCTTTCCATCTTGACCCACTTGTGCCTCCCAGAGTTTACTGTCTTTAAGCCACAGGCTTAATTCTATTCTTGGCCCTTTGCTCTTGCCTCAGGGCCTGTGCACAAGCTGGTTCCCCTGATGGAAGCCTTTCCCTCTACATCTGGATTTTCTCATCACTGAAGTCTCAGATCACTGATCACCTCCCTCCTCAAAGGAGTGTCTCATCTGCCCAGCCACACTTCACTATATTACCTGACTTCACTGTCCTCATAGCCCATATCAATATCTGAAATTATCGTGCTTGTTCGTGTGTTTTATTTGATTGCTATCTCTCGCCCTTGGAATTTCCATGGGGCCTATCTTTCTACATTTCCAATGCCTGACACAGAAATGATTAATAAATACCACTGAACAAATGAATGGTACAAATAAAGTCCCTCTTTCAACCATTCCATTCCCTTTGAAGATTTACTACAGATATGGGTTGAAGTTAGGGGTTCAACCTAGGCTTGTGGTACAAAATAGTGACCTGAACTACCTATAGCGCTCAGACCTATAAACTTAATAGCATTTGCACTATCCCTTAACCAAATAAAGACAACAGGCCATAGATTTACTAATAACAAGAGTGAAAGAGATCTTTTTAAGATGGTTTATATTGAAGAAAAGCATCACAACAGCTTGGTTCAGGATTATTATTTGTGAAAGACTAAAAAGCCACTGGCAGACAGACAAACTCGATTCTCAACACCCACCTTAACCAGCCTACTCTCTTAAAAAAAAAAGTATTCATGCACAGTGAGGGCATGGAGGTCGTCCATCTGAATTCCACTAATGAGCTAATCCTCCCACCACAAACCGATATTACTACATATAAGATCATAGCTTCTCTTAAAAATTTCAAGTATCTTGTTAGCGGTACAAAAGAGAAAGTTATCAACTGCTAACATCGACTTCCAGGACAAGAAATGGAAGCACGGGAGCATCTGTGAGATGCCAGGGACACGTAACTCATCAAAGTCTCTTTGTTGTCAGTGGAGGACCCTGGTTACTGGAATCTCTTTGAAAATCACAGCAGAGGGGAGAGAGTGGGCAAGCAGATGAGGGGCGCCCTGAGTCATCGCAATTGCTTTGCCCTGTGCAAATGGACGCCACGATCAGAACCTTAGATTCTCAGCTGTATCACCACTTTGCCAGCAAATCAACTCACAAACCCTGTGATCAGAACAAAGTCCCTTCAAGGGATCCTGAGACCAGGAAAGCAGTCACCGAGGAGGGGAGTTGTTGTTGCTGAAGGTCTAGTAGAGTCCTTCTCATTTGCTACACAGAGAGACAGATACTTGCCCAAATGAGAGAATCCCACTTCCCAACAGGGCCAATTTTCCCAAAGATAAAAAGAAAACCAGACTCTTTAGGAAGAAGAAAGGAAGTAGAGCCATCCATTCATTCCCTAAAGAAGCATTCAATGATTTATATATACCATATGCGAGGGCTACTTTAAGGAGGGTAGTTATTTCCCTATTACACTTTTCATAAAACAGCTAAATGAACTCAGATTAAGTTATCAGAATGGATTTTTGCTGGACAAACCACAGAGATTTTTCAGTGGGTCAAGTAATTGCAGTGAAGTAGTGGAAAGAGTCTTAGATCTCATAAGCATCACTTAAACTGTCTGAGCCTTGGTTTCTTCATCTTTAAAATGGAGAAAACAATACCTACTTTGGACAGGTTGTTGGGAAGATGAAGATAAAGTGGGGTGTATATATTTCCCCACATGCAGGAAGGTAAGCACTCGCCAAGTAAACCCAAATTCACAGATTAATCACAGCAGCATCTTAAAATTCAGATGGTCCTCATACTCCTCTGCGTGTGGGGCAGCCTCTGAGACACAGCAACCCAACCCTTTATATAAATGTCAACATTTTCCTAGGGCATAACATGGAGCAGTTTGTTGAAAACAAAAGGGTTACTGCTGCCCAAACAGTTCCTCCAAGGCTCAACTTCCCACAAGCCAGGAGGCTAATTCACACAGCTGCTGATTTACAAGGTATTGTCAGAGCCCCCAGGCCAGTCTTAGAGCCCTGTATGCCCACCTACTACCCACTGTACCTAAACCATCTCAACCAGCAGGAGGCAGCTACCCTTGCTGAGTATCAGTACCTGTTGAGGGTTTATTTCTTAGGTGCACAAGTCTGTAGGGAATATGCTTCTCTCTATTGCTGAAGCCTGGATTTCTGCTACTCCTACAATCCATAAAGGGTAAGAGGGCCCTGAGTTTCAAGATTCTCAGCCTGATGTGGACTTATTTTACAAAAACAAACAAACAAAGCTTGGGGCAAAAACTCAAAAGACCAGTTGTGTCAACCTAAGCTCATTTAGGAACACTTAGAGCACATAGAGGAATTCTTAAGAGAGAGACAGGCTAAGCAGTCGGTTTTCAGCTTTAACCTGATTCATCTTGCCAACAGTCAACCTTGCACGGAGCTAGAACTCCTTAGTGGATCCATTTTTCATCTTGGCTGTGGCTGCATTTGCTGAGAAATATTTCTGTCACATTAGATATATCTTGTGCTCTATTAACCATCCTAACAAGGTCCATAATGGCCTGAGCTGGTAAGCATTCTGTTGTCTGTGGGAAATTTCACCCAGATGTTCATTTGTCCAGACAGGATTGGAGGTTATTCACAGAGAGTGAGTTGCCTTTTCACATCCTTTCAAGTACTGTCACACGTCACCTGTGCCTCAACTTCCAAAGTCGAGCTGTAACTAGCACTGGTACTATGGGACAGAATGGCCCATAGCTGTCTCTAGCTTGAACGTAGAGGGTGGGGATGATTCATAGGACCTATACAGGTGTCCTCTACGAACGGGCCAGCAAGCCAAGTTACAAGGCTATAACAATCTTGAACTCAGTCTCCTAGATATGGGATTCTAGGCATGGAGTCTCCACACTAATTTGGTTTCCCACTAGCTAGTGAAAGAAGATGTCTCAGCAAACCACCAGCCTCGCTCTCAGGCCTTTGGCTGCATGGGACTAGGACAGTAGGACTAGAAGCCAACAGCCAGGGCTCACATCCTCCCCAAGGACAAGCAGCTACACCAAGAGACTTTTTCACAGTCCAAATAAATTCTGAAGAAGGCTTCAAGAAGGAAAGTTTTTTAAAAAAAGAGCTGCAATGATGTCAAAGTATATGTTTTCTACTGACAAGGTTTAACTTGGACTGAAAAGATAGTAAGTAGTCATTTGGATAGATGAATGATTGTACGGTTGTGTCCCCAGAATCTGTTACACCAGTGTGGGAAATGGAAGGCATGACCTAGAAATGGCATTGAAACAGTGGGTTGCTGTTAATTGATATGTGTCAGTGAGCTCTATATCTGACAATGTGCAATTGGCCACCAAAAGCCCAATGCATACATTGCTGAAAGTCAATGTGTCCAGAGGGAGAAAGGGGAAAGGCTGCCCCAGGACAGACAAATTAAGTGCCTCTTGGAGCTGCATTCATCCCCAAGCACCATGTTCTAAAAAGGAAGGTTATGACTAACTTAAGAGTGCTCAGAGGAGCATGACCAGCCTGACAAAGCATCCTAGGGTGAGGACAGAGAGTGATGTGAAAGTGACCAGCGACAAGTGCCTGGAGGAATGTCATGTGGAGCCAGATTGAATTTGTTCCTTATGGCATAAGGGATGGGACCTGGACAATTAGTGGAACCTAAGGGCCCAAGATGACAGCTTGAGCTGCTAAAGCTTGACTGTGAGATCATGAAAGCCCTATTAGCTGAGAATCAAGGGCGGCACCAGTGACCATTTGGCAGACATTTTAAAGGAATTCATGTTAAATAGGGAGTTGACCTTGGCAAGCTCTGAAACCCTCCCAATGCTTTAAGTCCAGTTATTTTCTAATACCTATATGTTTCAGTTGATAGAATCAAATACCTGCCTTTTTTCTCTGTCTTTGGAAACCCATAGATCTATAAACTTGAGTATATGTTTTGAGGTCTCTCTTGATAAGAAATTATCTTATAATATAGTTGGTCAAAAAATTGCACCATCTACTTTTCATCAGAGAATATATAAGTACTTCCCGACCATTAGGTTAGAGGGAAATGTTTATAGTACTTCTCCCAAATCCAGAACAAGAGGTAGGTCAATTCTTGTTAGGGTATTAAATTTAGAGGTATATAGAAATTGTTAAGGGTCGGAAGAGATCAATAAATGTTTTCTTACTAGAAATAAGATACAAGCATGTAAAAGGGAAAGGAAAAGTTTTTAGATCACTGAGTGAGCAGGATGGTAAAAGTTTAACTCAAGCTCTTGTGTATCAAATACACAGACACACACACACACATACATACAGATACAAGAAAACAAACAAAAATTCATCAATTAAATCACAGTTCTCATTTTTTTCTCTTAAAATTAGAAGGGGTAAATTAGCTGATTGCTAAGATGTCTCTCATCTTAAATATTTTATGATTTTGTAAGAACCTATGAAAGCAAAGACAAATGGAAATGTACAACGAAAGAGAAGAACTTGATTTGCAATGACTATGTATCAGGTTGCGAAAGAAAGTGATAGATATGGAGGAGAAAGCCCATTCCATCAAGTTAACTTGATAATTGGAAAACAACGAACCTTGGTGCTCAGAAACTAAAGAGACACAAAATTACAATCAACGCCATTTGGAAAAAAGGGAACACAACTTCAGGAAGAAATTACGCCCCAAACAATGTGTGTAGAATGTAGGAAACCACTATAGTGATCCAGCTTCACAGTTATTGGTTTGTACACTACGCAGGGCTGCTAAGTAACACTTGGGCTCGGGTCACATGGACAGTATGGTTGGCCACAGGTGTCATCCTATATCCATCCTGTCATAATTCTGGAAAGTGTTCTGAGCATTCTCACTATTCCATAGTGAAGGATCCTCTTACAGAATAAAAACGCACTAATTATGGATATAAATAAATACCCAGAAAGAATCGAAAGCCAGACACTTCCTCAGGGTAACAGCAGCATCCATTCCCCAGACGACTTCCCCTTACAGAATTGTGATGATGTAGGCTGTTTCCCAACAGCTAGAGGCAAACCAGCATGTTTGATTCCAGACTAGAATGGCTGACCTTTGACAGCTAGGAATGGAAATAAGAACTTGTCACACTCTAAATTACTAATTCCAAAATGACCGCAACTGTGACGCCCTCCCTTTATTTATTGTCTAGTTTTCTGCGTTTTGTTGATTCTCAAGGGCTTGAGAAAGAACATGTGGCTGACTGCTGAAAATATATCTAGAAAATAAGTTAGAACGTAAGCATTACTGATCGGTGTTTTCACATTCCTTAAAAAAGCAACGTTGCATTTATAGAGCATTTAGGCATAGGAAGAATTTGCAGATTGAAACTTCGAATCAATCTCTGACAGATGCTATACTCAACTTGCTTCAACAAGACATCACGAGCAGTAAATGGCCCCCGGGCTGTGAGGTCAAATACCAACGCAGCCACTTGTCAACTGTGTAATTATTTTAGAAAGTTGCTTAAATTCTCTGCATTTCACTCAGGTTCTTCATATGCGCAATGGGATTAATAATGCCCACCTCTCAGGGTTATTGTAAGGATTAAACAAAGTCAGGCATCCTACTCTCTCCCTCTGTTGGTTTCTTTTCTTAAAATCAGGCATCTTGGAGAAGCTGCAGGAACTATGTTTCATTCAAACAGAATGTAGATTCTGTGAAATCTTACCACCTTCCTTCTGATAAGTAACAGTGATGGGACATGGCGCGTCTGTGTGCAGAGGGGCTCACAGTTTTAGACAGCTCTGGGGTCTGGGAGCTAGGAAACTCATTTGACTGGTGAGGAACTGAAGCTCAGGAAGCTCAAGTGTCTTCCCCCGAAACAAGCGATCGGAACTAGAAATTGACTTACACTTTATGGCCCAAGTGTCTACTACACTCCAGTAGCCTCTTTTTCTGGTTCTCAAAGCTTTCCCCGAGGCCAAGCCCGGAGCGCCTGTAAGGGATGTAAACTCATCTCTGGTTTACTTTAGACGTCGTGTGATCGCAGGTGCCACGCCCAGGGCTTGCCTTTCGTGATCGCTCTGTTCTCATGCTCCAGAGCAGGGTCAGCGCAAGTACTCATATCAATAGCTGAAGTGATACTCTTTTCACCTATTTGTGGTTTTAATGATTTGGCTATTTCTGTAGTTATATTTTTAGGACATCCAACATGTATCAAGAAAACCATTTAAAAGGCCATGAGGCAGATTAATCAAATACAGTTTTTTTTGTTCTCTTTCCATTAGCAGAATCCATAAAGCTGAAAAGAAGGATTCTGAGCTAAGAGGATCCTCTGCTTGGGCTGCTATAAAAGGAAACCCACCATCCTGCCTGTTTCTTTGCTAAATGCAGAGGAGGGGCTGGAAAGAATGACGTAGCCTCTAGGAACCTGGGCTGGCAAACCTACAGACCTGGGCAGATTACAATCAACTTTGCTGTCACATAAAAAGTGCTCCTGCCCTGGTTGGTGTGGTTCAGTGGCTAGAGCACCAGCCTGCACATCGAAGGGTCCCAGGTTCGATTCCCGGTCAAAGGCACGAACCTGGGCTGCAGGTCCGATCCCCAGCCCCAGTCTGGGCGCATGCAGGAGGCAACCCATCATTGTGTCTCTCTCACATTGATGTTTCTCTCTCCCTCTCCCTCTCCCTCCCTCCCTTCTACTCTTTCTAAAAATCAATGGAAAAAAATATCTTCTGTTGAGGATTAACAACAACAACAAAAAGATGCTCCCAGACCTTTTTTTTTTTTTTTAATGTCCACTGATCTTTGCAAGTAACTGACTTTTAAGTATAGTCCAGATGGTGATGGATGAACATAATATTTCTCTGTCCTCCGAGACAGGGTAATTGTGCATCGCGCACAGCCAGCAGTGGTCATTTTTAATATTTAAATGACATCTGAGTTGGAGATTAAAATTTGTAAAGAGCAGCAAGATCCCAGGAAAAGGAATGGAAAGCCACTTCTACTTTCAAATGCAATAAAACAGATGGGCCTCCCATTCCAGACACAAGCATTAAAATATTTAAGATTCCTTGTAATGCTAGAAGCCCACAGGAGGAAATCTCAATCTCCTTTCTTCCTCCCTCCCTCCCCCTCTCTCATTTTGCATTGCACAATTATAGATCATGAAGTTGACTCCAGAGGGCAAGATTACATATTGTTTTTAAAAGCCTAGAATGCAACCTTAGGACCCCGCATCCTGATTAAGCAATTAAATAGGGAAACACAGTCACAATCCTTAAGTATAGGAAAAGTCACACCCTTTTCAACCAGTTGACGTGACTGACTCAAGTTCCCTACCAAATTAGTCTCCCAAGGTGACCCCAGTCATCTGCTGGGGGCTTCCTCCCAACAGTTCATTGGAGACCTTACAAAGCCTCAAGGTGAAGCTGCTTTCTCCACAGATCCTCCAAGTTGATTTGCATAGTAATTCTGACCATGACCTCGCGGAAGAGTGGGCCACTGCCCCTTCTCTCTTCCTGTAAAGGACAGGTGACAAATCCAGACATTTCTCTTTCCATGTTTTGTGAGAGGCACACTTCCCCCAAAGCTCCTCTGTTCTGAGGGTTTTTCCAACATGAGCTGCGCCAGACGGCCTCACCGCGGAGTGTCTCTCGAGGAGCACTCACCGTTGCTGTGTTGGCAATCGCAGGTCAAGCAGTCGCCCAGGAAGTCGGACAGCCTCCCCCGCTGCCAGCTGCACTAGGTGACTGAGGGACAGTAGATCCCTGGTGACAAGGTTGGGGGCTGGGGGTGGTCAACAGAGTCCTCCAGGAGAAATTCTTCTTTCCAAATGGTCACAGAACATAGGAATATATATGTATCTGCCACCACTTTAGAAAGCGCTGACATTCAATATCCCAATTTTAAAATATATGAGTGGGGATTATGTCACATTATAAATTGTCTCCATTTTAGAGTACTGTTATTGATTTCTAGGTTCCTTTAAATAGTAAGCTTCATGCATTTCTTTCTGCGTTGATAGGATAACCTAATTGGCAAAATTATGATATGTGTATATATTATGTAGTTAACTAGCTATATAAAGTCAGTAGAAATTAATGCATGTATTTATTCACTTCACAAGCTTTTAACCAGCTTATTCCACATGCTGGAAATGGGACCAAACATTAGGACCACAAAAATGGACAAATTCCTGCCCTTGAAGGGCTCACTGTTACCTGGGGAAAAGAGGCAAAGTGATCAGGCATAATCTAGAGACGGTTTCATTGGATTCATGCATGACCGTCACCTAGAGGGCCAGTTCAAACAGATTTCTGGGCCACCTCCCCACTGCCCTAGTTTCTGATTCAGTGGGGCCAGAAATGTGCTTTCTAACAAGTTCCCTGGTGGTGCTGCTGCAGCTGGGGGTCCACAGTTTGAGAACCACTGACCTAGTGTTACAGGTATTGGTAACAGGTATTGGGGGGGGGGGGGGCCTGTGGCAGCTCTGAGGAAGTTCCCAGCTCTGGCTGGAAGGCGAGGGGGTTCAGAGAAGGTTTCCTAAAGGAAGTGAGTCTTAAAGGACAATGGGGAAGGATAAGGAGAGGGGATTGGGACATGCCAAGTACATTTAGTTCTAGAAGACAAAAGGAGAAAGTACATATGGTTTGAAAAAGAATGCAGATCATTCCATTTGGCCCTGGAGATAGAGCTGGAGAAACAGGCAGCTCCAGAGCCACAGCTGAGGGCCCTGTGTGGACACTGTCCTCTTAGTGATTATGGACGCGTGACTGTCCAGCGCTGAAGTTGGAAAACAACACGCGTTCCAAGGAAAGACTCCTGGCAGGAGAATCCTGTCAGTTATCTTTCTTCAGAAGAGGCTTCCTTCTGAGCCTGGCATGGGGCTTTCCAGCCTCTTGGAAGAAATCCTGGTCATTTCTCTGAAGTGACCAATCTCACTGGAGGTGACAGGAGAGTAGAAAGGGTATGTTGATTACATATAACCAGAACTGGGGGAGGGGGGGAGTTTTTGCCATTGACCCATGACGCTGAGCGTGACATTGAACATGATACAATAATTGTTTCATTACGATTGACTCTTGGAAAACCTTAAGCTTCACCCACCTCTAATGGCCTCCTGGTCACTCAGAGTGGAGGGGTGACAGGCCTAGGAAGGAGGGATTGGGAGACGGAGACCCTGACAGCAGAGGTTGTGATGAATGTGCTTCGTTCCTCTCTCTCTAGGAGAAGATGATGACGAAGACGAATGTGGGGAGGAGAAGCTGCCCTCCTGTTTCGATTACGTGATGCACTTTCTGACTGTGTTCTGGAAGGTCCTCTTTGCCTTCGTGCCCCCTACTGAATACTGGAATGGCTGGGCGTGTTTCATTGTCTCCATCATCATGATCGGCGTACTGACAGCTTTCATCGGTGACCTGGCCTCCCACTTCGGCTGCACCATTGGTCTGAAAGATTCTGTGACTGCGGTAGTGTTCGTCGCGCTTGGAACTTCAGTACCAGGTAGAGAATACATCTGCCTTATGATCTTATCCTGCCTAACAATTTCAAGGACTGTGATAACAAACCAGGCTTCTGAAAGACAGGAGCCCAAAGATATAAATAATGTCACTGCCAGAACATTGTCATGGCATTTGTCAAGGTTGGAAAGCTGGTCGGTACCATCACAATGACAGGAAAGCGTTCCCAGTGGGACCGCATGGCCTGCATGGCGAGAGCGCGTTGATTTGATGGATTGGTAGATGAGTTTCCCAATACAATTAGCCCTCTCAAACTGACAAAACAAAACAAAATTACAGAATCATCTTCAAGAACAAAATTTCCATCTTTTCTATAATTAGTCAAGTTTGGATGATTTCCATGAAACACTGTCTTCATTGGGTAACTAAGATAAATACTTCCTGAAGACCTGTTATGATAGTCTCTTGACTCAAGTATTAATGGGAGTAAATAAAAAGAGGCAGACGTTGATCAGGACAGGGGAAAAGTAACCTCACAGAGTGCTCATTTCATGGACATACCTCCATTCATTCCTATAAGCTGAACTTTTCTTCCAGCCCACAACTGTAGCTCACTATGGTTGCTCAGGCTTCTGAGTAAGACATCCTCCTCCCAAGCATGACATTGACAGCAGTAATTTTCAAACTCTGAAGAGCATCAAAATTATCTGGGAGTTTTCTTTAAAACACACAAATGCTCTGAAGAGCATCAAAATTATCTGGGAGTTTTCTTTAAAACACACCACCAACCTCTGGAATCAGAAGATCTAGAGAAAGGGCCCAGAGATGTGTTTTGAGCTCACAGGTGGTTCTGCTGCATGTCAGAGCTCTTTGTGACTGAAGTGCTGGTCCTGTTCCCCGTGTTGACATGTTGACATGTCAACCTCATGTCAAGATGTACAGCCTCAATTTGAGCAACTTGCATTCTCTACCAAGTAGCAGGTCCTTGACGTGGGGGAAAGGCAGGACTTGAGAGGAAATACCACCCTGCTGATGGTACCATTCAAGGTTCCACAGTTACCACAGCCTTCATGCCAATGCTGTGATTTCTAACACTTGCCATTGTTGGCAGCCTTGGCTTTTGGTTTTGAGTCTGAAAACAAATACAGTTTAAATCACATCTCTCTCTTTGTTGAAATCCTCTAGTTGTTTCCCACTCAGATTCGTATCATCTCAGTGACTGAATATAAGTTACTTAACTTCTCTGAGCCTCGGTTTCTTTGTTTGTAAAATCTGGATAACCATACTTAACTTGCAGAAATGTGGTCAGGACTGGAAAAAACACCTATGAATTATGCATCTAGTAAAGCTACTGGGACATGGAAGTAATTTAATGAAATAGTAGCTTTTGCAATTATTTATGTTGCATAACTTAGGAGGACCTGACCAGAAAGCATCTTGACACCCTGTCCTTGAGTAACCAGGGATGAAGTGTCCAGATTTACCCTGGTCGACCATAGCACATGTGCTACCCAACTGATAAACCGTTTGGGAATCCTAATCAAGAGGCCTGGCATGGTTTTGGTGTCCCATTGAGTCAATGGAGCCGGGGATTTAGAATGTATGCTTACCCTGCCTTAGGGAGCAGAGCTAGGGCTATGCGAAGTCTTCCAGTTGACTGCTGGTCCTCAGAGCAGAGCAGGCTTCCTATCAACCTCAGCTCTGTTCCAGCAGTTCCATGTTTGGTCTTTATTCTGGATTTTTTCCAAAAATGACCAGAAATTTACCAAGTAGGAGGAAAATTGTAAAGTATTCATAGTTCAAGTTGCGTTGTTTATATACAGCTAACGGAACTAAACATCATGGTTATCCATTGCTCTGTCTGTGGTTATTATAGGAAATGTTTTGGGGTCTACTTTGCCTAAGGCTTAAATCGCTGTATCAAATGGGGCCCACATGAGCACACACTGTTGGCTGTGGGTTTTAACCCTTGAGGAGAATATGTTCAAATTATGGTAATGAAGGCAAAATTGGGTCTCTCGTCACAATTATTCAAAGTCAGCAGTTGGTACTAGCAAATGCATCTTTTGCTTTCAAAAGGATTTTGAAAATGTTTTTCCTACATCAAATCCTTATTCCAAAATATGCGTTTTTTTAATTTCCCAACTCCTCATCACAATACCTCAAAACTGGCTCCTTTGTCTAATACCAATCTTCCAAAATGGCTTTCTGCATCTTTTGCATTAATGCTTTTGAATAGTGTGCAGTCATATGATTAAAAAATATTTTTCCATAACCTGAAATGTGTATCACAGTAAACCTGTGTTTGGAGGAGTCACTTGTTCTGCCACTTAAAGCCAGCTCAGTTCCCAGAGAGAGGCATCCAGAGGTAAGAAAGCCTACTGGGGCACATGTAACAGAATCATTTGTTGTCAAAATGGTTTCCCTACACTGCCATCAATTCTTCCATTGGGATACAGATTTCCTTGCTGTGTTATTGGGAGAATTTCTGTAATTTGTTGCAGTATTAACTGTGCAGCATGCTCCCCAAACAATACATTCATAGGTAATTGCAAATAATCATATCTATATAAACAGACTTTTATTTTCAAAAAACAGCTGTGCAAATTGAACAAGATGCGGAATGAACATAATATTTCTGACTTTATTCTTCAACACTGATGATTCTGAGCAGTGCTTTTATCTCCTGACTTAAAAAATAATAATAATGTGGTTCCCAGATGACAAAGCCCAGTTGCTACAGGCAGGAGCAGAATGGGGAAAACTCACCCTCTTTGCTTCTCGCCTCCCATTAATTGGCATTGGTCCTGGAGTCCAGCTTTTTCTCTAAGCTGATGTCTTTTTCTTTCTTTCAGGACACAATGTTTTATTTATTATTTCAAGATAGCATTAGAATTCAAATATATTAAGCCAAGTTGTGTTTTTTCTTTTTATTGTTGACTCTATTATAGCTGTCCCCCATTTCCCTCCCCTTTGCCTCCCTCCACTCTGCCCCCTCCCCTCCTAGACCTTCACTACATTATGGTCTGTGTCCATGGGCTATGCATATATGCATATATATTCTTTGGTTGATCTCTTCCTGTCCTCTCTACCTGCCTCCCCTCTGAGATCTGTCCGTCTGTTCCTTGTATCCATTAGGCTGATGTCTTGACACTTTTCCTAAAGTAGAAGAGCTCCTGGCTAGTGTCCAATATACTGCTGCGTCTTTCTAGGTGAGACAGATTCTTAGTTTGTGCTGGCCTGAAGGGCACTGGAAACTTTCCCTGCCTGAAGGCAGGATTAAATATCATTTGAAGTATTTTTTACCATATTGCTCAAAGTTCATGGGAAAAAGAGATTGACTTTCTAGGCGAGACAGCTTCTTCCACATACCAGCTGGTAGCAAATGCTCATTATAACCTGCTGGCAGAGAAAGATTTCTCAGGGTCTTCCCTCTTCCCAACCATAGGGATGCATGGGAGAGCTTACAAACCCATGCAGGTTAGTAGAAGAAGGACCTGCTAGTCCTGAATCACCTTTTACAGAGCTACCCGTCTGGAGAAGAGTCCTGAACAGTCTCTTTCCACTTCTGTGCATCTCTTGTATTCATAAACTCTTCAAAGTGTGGCAGCCATGCGATTAAAATGTTTTTCTGTGACATGAAATGTGGATTGCGGTCGGGGATGAGCTAGGGCCTGGTCTCCAGCCCTCTTCTCTTCTTGGCCAATGCTCACTCCCTGGGCCAGCACATCAATCTCCATGCCTTAAATGCCATCCATAGGTCAATGATCACCAAATGTGTATCTCCAGCCTTGAGTTGCCCCTGAGCTCTAGATTCATATACCAACTGTTTTCCCTGTATCGAGGCCAGATGTGTAATTTGCAGCTCAAAATTACCATGTCCAAAATAGAACTGTTGATTTCCATTGCCTAAGTGCTTTATCCTTCAACCAACCCATTTCTCTCCAGGAAAACAGTACCATCATCCACCCAGGTGTCCTTCGTCCCTTCTCATCCCCACAGTCAGTCCATTTATAACTCCTGCAGATCTTTCCTCCAAAGTGTATCTTGATCGAACCCCCTTAGCACTCTCTCCCCCACTACCCTTCTGGTCTAGACAGTAGTTGTCTCTCCCTCAGATCTGCACCATAGCCTTCTATCTGTCTTCCTGCTTCTGCCATGGATTGTTGTAAGATATAAATCAGGCACATTTCAAGAGCTTCCTCCTTCACTTAGCATCGCTCTGGCTCATAAAGACCTATGTGATTCAGCACTACCCATCTTTCCATTGCATGTCCCTCCTTGCCCACTATTCTTTAGCCCCACTGGCCTCTCTACTGTCCTCCACGCACCAAGTTCCTTCCTTTCCCAGGGTTGCACTAGCTGTCTAAGATGCTCTTATACAAGACTGGCCCTTTGTCTCAATCACAACTCATCTTAAATGTCACTTCTTGGACGAGACCTTTCCTAACCATGCAATGTGAAGGGGTCGACCAGTTCTTCTGTATTATATCACCCTATTTTCTGAATTTATTACTATCTGGATTTTTTTTATTTATTCAAATAAATATTATTGTTTAACTCTCCTCACTGAAATGTAAACTTCACTGGAGCAGAAACCTTGCCTTTTCCCTCTTTGTCATATCCCTGGCTTCTAGAATAATACCTACCTCACACCATCTCTATAGACGTTCGCAAACTACAAGTATAAGTAAGATATATTTGGTATTCATTGCTTTGTAGATACATGGATTTTTATACATTTTAAAACAGCTTCACTACCCTCCCCCCACAGTAACCTTGGCTCGTATAATAGGAATTGTTGGAGGAAGTATCGTGCAATGGTACTTGGAATTAGGCCATGGGGTGAATCTTGGGTAACACCCCATGTTTAATGATATATAAATGCTAAATGTCCTTGGCCAGTTCAGTCAGTTAGTTGATCACAACACAGTGCTAAGGAGGTAACTCTCATAAGTTCAGCTTCTTACTCTCATTCATTACCCAGCACGTCACCCTGGACCAATACAAGCCCAAGGAAACCGCGAGGCAGAGAGCAGAGACCGAGGCCTATTGAACAGAGGCCATGAGCATGATCTCCCTGCACAAAGAATGACACAGTCTCGTATGACACGTGGTAGATTCGAAAAAGGGAAATGTGGGCTATAAAGAAGCCCAGCTTAATGGCCACATCGTGGGTACCGCATGAGCAACAAAATGAATTTAAGGCCCGCTTGTATTTTTAGAAGGGGAGGCAAATAAAATGCTAACTCAATTTAAAAGGCAGACTTTACATGTGACTATAAAAGAATTTTAATATCTGTTGGGGAAAGTGCATATTATAGCTATGAAATCATGGTGCTTGGCATTTGTGCGCAGTGCCAGCTGGAATGCCATCATCATTCCTCAGCACACAGACCTCACATCCTGCCTTTTCCTGGGAATGAAACATAAGCTACATAGGGCTTGTTTATACTCTGCTTGATTCCAGAAAAGGATTTAAATCTATAAAATGCCTTCACGTTGTTCAGCTACCTTTTCTGGCACATGATCCAGAAATGTTAAATCTGTCTGTGACCATATTTGTTTAGCTCAGCACATATAAATCCTGTATTTCGTGCACAAGGAGAAAATAGCTTATTTTGGTTCTGTCACTTACAATCAGAAAGTTACATGTTGTGTTTGTCCACCCCCCCCCCCACCTCCCAAACACCCTGGAGCCCAGGGGGCTTTGGGGCATGGTCTTCTATAAACTGCAGCTATTATTAGGTTATCACTGTAAAGATCATGGCTTGAGACAACAAGCAGGACTTGCTGTAGTTCTGACCTAAAATGACCCCCACTGGGATCTGCACATGGGCCTAGCAGAGGACTAATTGTACCTTTTCATTCCTGAGAACAGTTGCAAAACAACAAATAACCATCAATGTGCAAAAGGGTAATGGAAATGTCCTTCTCTGAAGGATTCTCTGCATGGTGATGTCAGATGGCTGAAATACAGCAAACCTGAACCAACCCCTTGTCACACCGGAGAGCATCAGCTCGGGCTGCTCAGAGGGGTCCCCCTCAGTGTAAACCACATGGTTCCAGGTAGTACCTGCCCACCCTTCCATCTGTGCTTTACTCTGAGGGACAAAAGGGACAAGCCTGGCATCAGTGACTTCTGCTGTGTCAAGTATTCTTAATCTGAGAGTGAAGATTAAGCTCTGTCCTGCACAACTTCTATGCCTGAGTTGAGCCTACTGTGGAATATTAGTGTCAACTAATATTCAGAATTAAAAAACAACAACTATGTTCCGACAGACAATGTCAGCCTCTAACTAAGAAGCCTAACATCAAATATTCAACTGATCTTCCCTCTGTACTAGTCATGAGGCACTGAAAAGGAGATTGCTACCTTTTTTTAAAAAATTAAAGCCAAGGAAGCAGTGCGATGGAGTGGCAAGGCATAGGCTTAAGAGCCATTCTGCATTGGTTTTCATTTGGTCATTCTACAAACATTCTGTGAGCTCCTACTAGGTACTAGGCCCTGTTCTACATGGTGGGTGGAGGTGGAGGGATAAACAAGACAGACATTTTATGTTTAACCCTATGAAGTTCACACTCCAGAGGGAGGAGACAGATACTTAAAAACATGATCAAATCTCCGATAGCAATGAGGATGGACACTTGAATAAAACAGGATTACGGGATCCTGGAATGGAGTGTGTACGCATGCAGGGGTATTTTAATAGGGTGGCGTGACTGCTTGTACCACTAATCTTTGGCAAATTACCTAATCACTCAGACCTCCGGTTTTCCCAAGGCAAATTTACCCAGGCAGTTCTAGTCTCAGGAATTATGAAAATGTGTTACTTTTTCTGGGTCCCACTTCAAACAGTAATGCCTTTGAAGTATAGCAGGTCCTTGAATAATGTCCTTTCATCCAAAGTCATCTCATTATAATGTTGATGAGATGCCTCAGGAACTTAACTCATTTATATCAATTTACAGATGGTAAAATAAACTCTTGTTTATATCAATTAACATGTGGTGAAATTGTTGTTTCACCAAAGTCCTAAGAACCTTTCGCTGACCTTAAATGAGGACTTAAATTATTTGGTGTTTTCCTTGTCTGGCACCTGGGATGCTTTTACAGCCCCCTCTGTTCTTACCAGCTAGTACCAAGTGCCCTGGGTTTTCATCCCCAGCACCCATTCTCGCAATCTAAATATTCTGGGTTAGTTATGACTTTGGAATATTCACCAGATGACCCACATTAAAGCATCAGTGACTAATGATAGTTTCATAAGGGCAGAGCATTTGCATTTAATACAAGAAGTGTTTCAACAATAACCACATTTGCATAGCTTCATTGTTTAAAAAGTACATTTGTATAATTTATCTCTTTGGTATCCACAGCAGCCCTGAAAGTTAGGCAATCTGAATGCGTTATCAGATTCAGAGCATGGGGTAATATCTGGCAAGAACAGGATTTGATGAAGGATCCTGGAAACAAGCCTGCAGCGTAAGGACCTGGGCATTAGGAATTAGAGTGTGGATTATAATCCCACCCCACTCATATTCCATCTGACCTCTAGGGAGCTTCAGTTTCCTCTCCTGAAAAAATGGGGCTGATGGTACTATTCATCTCAAATGTCAGGAAAAGCAATAATATAACAGTGCACTGAAAATTATAAGACATTGTAAGAATAAGGGATACTTGTCAAAAGACTTTTATTAAGTATCTACTCAGAGCTGTGCTAGTGCCTGGGAGAGAGATAAAGACAAACTTGACATTAGGGCTCAGCATCATAGCATATTCTTAACAGCTTGGATAGAGCCCTACACCTTGTTTTCTGGTCTTTGCATTACAAATTACATGTCTAGTAAGAGCCCAAGTACCGGTGATGAAAGACTTGGGTAGTATGTCCCTTCCCAGATATCTCAAGGGCACAAATCTCTTAACAAGCTTGTAAAAAGTATTTTTCAGGTCATGTGAATATGCAAAGCAGCTGTGGGTTGAAGTCAATAAAACATACTGTTAGTAAATAAAATATAATGTTGCTATAACACAGAATGCAAATTAAGAGAGAACTTTGGCTCTATTCTACAGTCCATCATTGCTTGACAGGCGTGGTGGGAAGGAAACAGACAAATACACATCTTCCCTCCCGGCCAGTCCTGGGCAAATTTTATAATCAGTGAGGTGTGTTTTTGAGGATTCTTGTTCCACTTTATGGCCTGTCCCAGGCACCTCCTTGACTCTAATTGCCTGGATCCATAGATTTAGCATCACACCATCAGAGTCCTTTGTAGCTCATTAAGGCTACCTGGAGGTGAGAGTGGGAAGGTTCTGGTTTAATTTTTCTCCAGGTTTTTCTATCAGAGCCTTCTCAGCTATCTCTGGCTCTGGCCTGGAGTGGGGCACCGATGGCTTTACCATTTCTAATTATCTTGAATATAGTTATTGTTGTTAATCTTTTACAGTGCCTAATTTATAAATTAAACTTTATCATAGGTAGGTAGGTATGTATAGGAAAAAATATAGTATATATAGGGTTCGGTACTGTCCCCAATTTCAGGCATCTGCTGGGGGTCTTGAAAGTATCCCCTGTAGATAAGGAGAGCACTGTTCTCTGGGATTCAGTTTTCTCATCTATAAATTGGGGATAATAATAGTACCTACCTCATACAGTGTTGTGTGGATTAAATGAGAATCCATATACAGTGTCATAAATGTTAACTATTGTTTTTGTCGTCATCACCATCATTTCTAGACATCAAGGACAAATACATTTCCCCATAATCCTGCAAAAGATCTCTTAACCCTAAATCACCTAGCTGAAGGAAACCATAATGAAAATTATAACATCAATAACATTTGTCATCAGAACACAGAATTCTAAACGATCATCAGCAATATTTGCTGTGCACCTATTAGTTTTCTTGACACCAGGCTAAGCCTTTTTGCATTCCTTCTTTTAGTCATCTTTATAGCCATATAAATGGAGACATTTATCTTCCCTATTTTACAGATGAGATATCTAAGGCTTAGGGAGGTTAGTCACCCTGAGGTCACTGGAAAATGGAAGTAGGATCAGGTTCCATTCCGTAGCTTAGCGCCTTACTACCACACCTAGACACGCTGCGCAGGCCACGGCGGCTGGGACTGGCCTTCTTCAGTAACAATAGTGGTGACCCACGGAGCAACACGGACTCGGGTGACCAAATTAGCACTTCCAGTAGCCTCAGCTTACTAAGTATCTCCATGCCAAGGAGAACCACTGATCCACATGAGCCAGCTGGGGACTGGCAGAGGCCGCGCTCGACATTCAGCTGCCTGTTTACCAGGCTGATCAGAGGAGCAGGCGAGCGAGATCCCCACAGCGAAGGTGCCGCCCCTGCCGGAGCACACGGAGCCTGACCCACCAGAACCCCGTTCACCCGGGGCCCCGGAGAGCCAGCTCAGAGCGCCTGGCTAGTTAGTTTAGGGCTCCTCTCTGAGCACCGGGGGGGCGGGGAATGACCGAGCCATCAATCAAACAGAATAAGTACCGTCTCAAATAAACTCTGAGTTCTTTCAAAGGCTCAAAATGTTTTTTGTTGACATCAAAGAATTAGAACCAGGGATTTTAGAAAATTTTAGCGCACCCCGTGAAGCTTGGGGTTGCAGGAAAACTTGGATCCTCTCTTGAGCATCTGTGAACATCGTACTGAAAAATAATCCCATTCTGGGTGTGTTTAAGAGAGGAGTATTATCTTTTTTCTTTTTAGAACATTCATCAAATTACAGTTTGAAAGGCAGATCAGATAGCACGGTTGCTTAGTGCTCCTCCTCTGCCTTGTGTTCCCTGGGGGGAAAACATCCCCAGTATTTTTCTCTTTTAATTAAAATTAATATTTTTTTTAATTTAAAATATACCAGGATTTTAGATTCATAATAGAACTAATTCCCAGGGTGCAAACATTCAAGTTATATGAAAAAGAAAAATAATCTGTGTTTTGATAACAAGAATGGTAGTTTTTTGTTGATCTGTGTGTCAGAGCTATTCCGTACAGGGAGGTTCGATTACTGGTGGGGCACATGCCTGGATTGTGGGCTTGATCCCCAGTGGGGGACATGCAGGAGGCAGCCGATTGATGTTTCTCTCTCACATCAGTATTTCTCCCATCTTCTCCCTTCCTCTCTCTCAAAAAATCAATTTTTAAAAAATCACATGTAAAAAAGAAAACAAAACTAGTGCTCAGGCCCACTCCAGACCTATGAAGCAGACACTTGGGTGGGGCTGGCAAGTTGGTATTTTTCAAATGTTGCCCTGGTGATTCTGATTTGCAGCTGAGGACGGATAGACGCAGGTATTCCGATCTGTCAGCACAAGTTCTCCTGGGCTTTTTATTTACCCCTGTTTTCCTCTTTTCTAAAAATAAGTCATGCCACTGTCTCTGTTACTTTTTCATTCTCTTCAGGGACAACTTTTATGGGCAGAAATTTTAAGTGTTTTTCCCTTTTTCAGTTTTTACAATCCCTCTCCTAACTGGTCATTAATCAATCCAGCGTCTGTAATTCCCTGATCTCTTAGACCTCACTTGGAAGCCAAACAAGGACTCTTTTTCATAAACCAGTGAAGTGCGTGTATGCATGTGAGTGAGGGAGTGTGGTTTTCACACTTACTTGGTAAATAAGTATCACAACTAAAGACAAAACCTTGTTAAGGTCCCAGTGACAGCAGAAGAATTAGTGTATAAATAAATAATATTTCTATTTGAATTCTAAAAGAGCAAGACAAGCAGTGCATACAAGAGAGGCAAGAACAGAGAAGAGGAATGCACGCATCATTTAAGCAAAGACTCCTGCCTTTCAGCCACTCATGAGATTAGGGCCTTAAGCCAGAACATCTCATGTCTTTTTATGACTTGGGGTATATGGAATTTTCAAAATAAAGAATCTCTTTGATTTTAAGGAACAATTTTATGCTCTATTATATTTTTAAATGCAGAGGACCATAAAGTTAATACATCTTTAAAGAGTGCTATAACTCCCCCAAAGTTTAGAATCATTACATCAAGTCAGAATTCCTTACCACTTGTGGGTTCTCTTGGGATCTGGCTCTGTTGTATTATAAAAATAGCAAATAATATCGAGCATTAAGTGGCAGGTCCTATGCTGAGTGCTGTTCATGTTCACTCATTTCCTTTAAAACCCTATAAAGCAGGTAAGCTTCTTACCTGGCAAGTGGAAGAGCCAGAATTCAACTAATTTAATGGTCCTCCTCCCTTGGCCTTTCATGGTATGCCTGCTGGAACGGGGTTTTGAAAAAATAAGCACAGCATAACTTGAGTGGGAGGACTTCAGAGTTAAGCAGTCCCAGCCCTTCCACCAAGCCCACCCAAGTTGCTTTACGAGCAAATGACCACTATATCTGAGGACATCACTGTCTTTCAGAGAAATCAGCTGCTCCTTACTTCTTTCCAGTTAGCTGCTTCCCTAGAACTCACAGATCTTTTCCTCCCAGCAAGGCCCCCCAAACTGTGGGCTGTTGGAGCAACAGCCTCTATTTCCATGCTTTAAAGCTTTGGTTCTCAAGCCTCGGTGTAAACAAGAATAACCTAAGGCACGTGTTTAAATGCACACCCCTGTGTCTCTTTCCTCAGAGGGCCTGATTAAGTAGGTTGAGGGTGGAGCCCCAAATGATTGTTTTTTAACTAGGCTCTCCCAGTATTTTCCGATGCCAGTGGTGTGCCAGCGTGTTTAACATTACACGCAGTGTTTGAAACACAGTCATTGCTGCTACCGTGATGGCTGGCCAATATGATTTCAAGGAAATAATTTTGCCAACACTTCTTATCTGTTATTGAAAGATAAATGACTCTGTGTTGTATGGTTTAATATCATAAATATTGCCACAATATTGATCAATGGCAGTATCTTAAGGTCTAGAGACCTTTCTTCCTAAGATCTTCAAATATTTCATTTAGGTCATTTATTCTTTAAAAGAAGATATCATCATTAGTCAGTTCTAATGAAGCAAGGTGGTCATGGACAAAGTCCTACAAAAAAAGAAAAGTCATACCAAAATCCTGTCTGTGAATTGAGTCTTTTGATGTATCCTGAGCAGCACCCAAACAGTAAAGTTATGGAGAGTCTTAGAGATGTTCTAGTCTAACTAATAGATGTCAAAACCAGAACCTAAACAAGTGAAGTGTCTTGCCCAAGAACATACCGTTAGAAGAGCCGAGAGCGTCTCCTTGATAAGGCTTCTCCCACTCCTACACCACGAAGCTCTGTACCCGCTTCATCTGTCTCATATCGTCAGTAATCACAGACGCTGGGGGATGCAAGCATGCACCCATCAGCAGGCTGCGCTTCAGGTAAAATCACTTTCAGTGCCGGCTCCTAAGCACAAATCACTTGAGAGTTAACAGCTGGCCCCAAAGTATGCTAAGAGTCAAGGATAAAATAAATCATCTGGGGTGAAGCCCTTGCTCTAGAGATGATCCATAAATGTGTCACCTGCAGGACTGTCCAAAAGAGCCTTTCTCCAGAAGAGGTGTTTAAGGCTTTGTCTATATGTAACTATAAAGTTTGAGAAATTCAGGTAAAAAACAATTTCTGGAAGAAAAGGAAGTGAGTTGACCTATGGCTGTGTACCACCCAGATGACCTAGCCAAGGTTATATATAGTGAAATCGAGACAGGTCTACAGAGAACAGTTATGTCCTGACTCGATGATGTGTTGTTTAATTCCAGCCACAGCTGCCTCCCAAACAAATCTCTCCTGCTATTGATTTACAGTCATGGGTACCAAGGATTGTATGACTAATCAAAAATTTATTAGAATTCAAGGTGGCAGTTAAAAGCAAAAATTCCTATTAGAAATCTGGCCTGAAGCATACTTGTAGACCCCACAGGCTCTGATGTAGATGGGCTATGATCACTCTGAAAAATGCTGGCCTGTAAGTTCAGTATTACTAAGAACTGCGGTATCTGTGGGTAGAGAACTTGACCAAGATCACCTGTAACAGCCAGCACTGAGTCCTCGAATCCTGACACCTGGATCCTGTTGTTCTGACCACCCCAGTGGGACACCAGAGAACGTCACAGCCCTGTGGGGTCACTGGGTTTCCACTGGGGGTTGATTCTGGAGTACACAGCGGAAGCTTCCAGCACTCCCCACCCATCTCTAGAAGGCTCATTAACAGTCTTGCCTCTTTGCTCTTCCTCTGCAGACACATTTGCAAGCAAAGTGGCCGCCACCCAGGACCAGTACGCAGACGCGTCCATCGGCAACGTCACTGGCAGCAACGCGGTGAACGTCTTCCTGGGAATCGGCGTGGCCTGGTCCATCGCTGCCATCTACCACGCGGCCAACGGGGAACAGTTCAAAGTGTCCCCTGGCACGCTAGCTTTCTCTGTCACTCTCTTCACCATTTTTGCTTTCATCAATGTGGGGGTGCTGCTGTATCGGCGGAGGCCAGAAATCGGAGGTGAGCTGGGTGGGCCCCGGACTGCCAAGCTCCTCACGTCCTCCCTCTTTGTGCTCCTGTGGCTCTTGTACATTTTCTTCTCCTCTCTGGAGGCCTACTGCCACATAAAAGGCTTCTAAAGGAACATCAGATAGAGTAAATTTATATATATATACATATATACATACAGAATTATGTACAGTGAACAGAGGAAACTGACACTTGTCATGTTCTCTTACCTGCTGATGGAATCCAGCTTCAAGAGCATTCTTACTAGGGCTGAAGCGAGAAGCCATCACCTCCCATTCCCAGGGGCGTCGTCATTGAACGAGGCGTGGAGGCAGGGCCGTCTTGGCAGCCCGGCCTAGAAGGGCTGTGTTCTCTCCAGGTTCATAAATCGTTAAGTCTTTGATTTGTTTTCTGTTTTGGCTTGTTTTGGGTAGGGGTTGGGAGGTGGTTGATGTTTGCCTTTCATTTTGTTTTAGTTTTGTTTTGTTTCTTTTGTTGGGAAGATGGGGGTTCTCGCTTCTCTCGTGGGAGGTGACGACCAAGCTAAATGCAAATGGATTTGGGGGTAAAAATTTAAGTCTATAAGATTACTCTCCCTTCCCCCAAACACTTTAAAAGTTATTTTGGATTAAGAAAGGATATGGGCACGGAAGAAGAAAGAAGCACGTCTTCACTATGTCAGTAAACCGGAGCTCAGCTCTGGAACAAGAGCAGAGGCGAACTGCCTCCGAGAAGCCCGGGAGCTGGAATGGAGCCAGGACAAGTGCGGGGTGCAGATTCCGCCTGCCGTTTAAGATACACTGCCTGGCACTCTTGTTCAACAGGTACAGGAATAACGCGCCTAGACCCCCGGGAACACGCAAAATCCTTTCTTTCTTCTCCCGTTAGCTCTGGATTGTGATTGGCAAGGCCCTCATTCTGGGGTTCCAGCCCAGCTAACTCCCCAGGTGCCCGCCCCCCCTTCCCCTGCCCCCCCCCCATGCAAACAGGAAGAACAAGTAGCTCCATTCAGAAAGCTGTCACCCTTCTCCATTTGCATCCATCCGTGTCCCAGTCCCACGCTGCTGTTGCCTGGGCTCGTGTTGGTTTTACTTTCAAAAGCATCCATGGCTTGCACAGCCCCGGTCCGGTCACGCCTGAGCGTCTGCTCCCCTTCGTGTGCCTGTTTGGGAATGTTGTTGTGATAGTTACACGGTGCATGGACGAAAACAAATAAAACAAAGCAAAGCGTTCTCTGTATATAGTAGAGCATAGCGCACACCCATCTCCCGGTCGGCAGCGCCAGGGGACACTGAAGACAGGAGTGAGTTTCTTTCCAGCCCGGCTGTGGCTTCCGTGCAGTGACTGCGTCTGTGACCAGGGCTGCCAGGAGGAAATGGCTCGTGCTCGCGGAGCTGCACATTCATTTCTAAGAAGCAATAACTGTCACGGGGAGAGTGAAAGCTGTGGGGAGGACAGCAGGCAAAGTGCAAAGGATCTTCCTGGAAAATGAGCCATGTGCAACTCACCAGAGCCTCTAAAAACCCGCCCGCTGCTTCGGGAAGGCCCCGGAAAGGTGCGGCGGGGGTGCGCTAGGCGCGCCTGGCCTGCGGGAGCCTCTGTTTTCACAGCGCCCGCCCCTGAAGTATTTATTTCACATCTGCTCTGTCTGGCACAGATGGTAGATAGTGCTGGTTTGTTCCTTTTATTTTTTTATGTGAAAGGCTATTTTGAGCCCTGTTTCTTTCACGTCCAGACCCCTCTGATTGTATCTGCAGTTCCTGAGTAGGAAAGAAGCCAGGCTGACCAAAGGGTCTTCACAAATGAGTCTTCTGCACTCATGACTAAGGGGTGGGCAATTAAAGGGGAAGATGAGTGCCTCCCGGCAGGGCTACACTGGAGGTTTTAACCCTGGAAAGGGAATGGCTCTTTCTATTTCAAAATACCAAAGAGCACGGATAAACCCACATTCCATAGTAGTGAGTCCGCTAATGAGAAAAAACGGAGTCACGGTGGTCCCCTCGCAGAGATTTCTCAACCTGTAAAGATTCCCAGGCTGGAGACACTCCTAGCCCTCTGTATTGATTCAAAGATACTTAAGAAGTAAAAACTGTTGAGAGCTATTTTCTCTTTTTCCACTCAATGATCATGATCATTCATCATTTACTAGCTATTTAGTGACTGAATGAATAATTAAATGCTGGCTACCCACTCAATAGGCCAGGTACTATGTTACCTCCTGGGGACTAAACCATGATCCCTGCCTTCAGGGGGTTCAAAGTTAATGTAATTGCTCTTTCCATGAGTAACAGTTAACCCAGACACAAGGAAACAGATTTATCTTGCAAGGAAAAAGACAATTATGAAACTTTAAAAATAAACACATTGAAATTGTGCAAAATACAATTATTCAAATGCCTAAGGATTTTGTTGTTGTTGTTGTTGTTTGAACTAAGAGAGTATAAAGAAAGCATAGATTAGGAAAAGCATCCTAGGTGTCCTTGGCCAATCTTGCAGATAGCACATCTCCTCATCTTAAACCAAGAAAGGCAATCATGTCGGTATTCCGAATCACTGAGAAGGCCCAGTTAATCCCAGTTTGTATCTTGGTTTAGCAACAATACTTTTCTGTGCCCCCACCTCAACAATTCTTCTTATCTCCTGGAGACTCGCTCCTGACCTATCATGGCCCAACACACTGGTGGCCTAACTCCTTTGGGGGGTCACACTCCAACTCCCTTTTTTTCCCCGAAGATTTACTAAATGGAAAGCTATCCTAGAAACACCAAGTAAATATTGTCAAGGGATATAAGCTGTTTAAACATTAGAAAGATTTTGCACTCATTTTTAGCCATATTTGGAACGTCAGTGATCCCGTAGCAAATTGTCACAGAGGACTTTTGAGGAATTCTTGCCATTGGTCAATTTCAATTTCAAAGCTTTTCGGTTTGTTTGCTTTTTAAATTTTTATGTTATAGGGAAACTATGATTCTGGTTGTTCAGGGTTTGTTAGTAATTCTAGTTGTGTAAAATTATTTTATTTTGTTTGATTATTTTATTTTGTGTGTATTGTGCACAGCTTTAGGGGGAAATGCATTCATCGTGCGGTTCCTCATCCATGGTACACGTTATGGACACAGACGAATAAAGCTTCTCATTGTTTCTGACTTAATCACTAGTGATACAGCATATTCTGTACGGAATGTTTTCTCTCTTCTCATTGTCATCTACTTCATTCTTTTGTTTTCATGTTTTAAAGAAATAAAAACCCAAAAGGTATTATTGTGCAATTGGTATCCTTGTCCAAAAGAAAGAAAATAGGTATATTAGTATTCGACTTTTACAAATATAAAGCCTTTTCAATGTCCCAAGAGAGCACAGTATGAGAATATTGTCTATCTGACAGTGTTGAGATGCATGTTGGACATGTCACCATCTCACTAATTGTTTTCTTACATCATTTATTGCCACTTTATCTGCATCCTTTCTGCATCCAAGAACATGAGCCCCCAAACAGTTACACATCAGACCACTTTTTAACACCTGGGGTATTGTATCAAATCAGTCAATTGTATCAAATCCCAATTGACTGATTTGATACAATCATCAGAAGTGTGTAACTAGTTGCTTCCCTAATTGTGCACCGTATACATGTAAATAACACTTTATTCACCTGACCGTCTTAAAAATTTTTAGAATTCCTCATTATACTCATATTTGGTCATGTGGGAACACTTCCATATGTGAAGGAAACAAGGTATAATTTAAACATTTTATTGGATCAACAATGAATGTGTTTCTTGGGATCCAATCTTTGGTTTAACAAAAAATGAACAGCCAACATTTACTTTTTTAAATGGCAAAAAGTAATTAAATGACCAGAGTCTCCTTGACTGTTTAACAACCCTTCAGCAAATGTCGTAACCCAATGAATCTCAACCTTTCATAAGCTAACTTTAATTATTTCAAAGATTCTAATTCAAGCCTGCCACCAGTGAAGATTTTACAGAACTTTGGTATCTGAGGTTAACAACATAGTCAAACACACTAAGTTTTTTCTTGCTGCTTTTCAAAGAAAAAATTTTTTATAAAATAGGCTGTTTTAAGCAACCCTACAGATATTCTAATAGGTGGCTGTCATCCACAATGAGAATCCCTAATGCAGCACCTTTCCCCCAGTGGCCTCGTTACTCATAAAAGCTCACCGTCCACACTGCCTTTCCCCAACAGGGCTTGATTCACTGTTGATCCCATAGCCCAGGGCCCCTGATCCTAACCTGTTAAAATGAAGTGAGATTGACTGACTGACTTGCTCTGCGTACATCTGAGAACTCTGTGGAAGCAATTAGAAAAATAACAAATTTCCTCTGGTAGATAATAAAGCCCTCCGTTCTCAGATAGTGACAAAACTTTCTCAAGAATATAAACCAGCCCCTTTAAGGCTCCTTTCAACGTTTCCTGACTCAAAGTGTGGAGTCTCTCTTGATTCTGGTTTTCTGTCTCTGATGTTGGGCAGTTATACCCAGAGCAAGTCTTAAGTATAGTTTCAGAACTTCAAGAACACTTGGCCATTTCATGACTGACCATGTACAATACTAGATCTCACCCGGACCTACAATTGGCATTCGGCTTTTGTTGTAGTAATCACTCCACTCCACTGGGTCACGGCATTCTAGCTATTGGTAAAAATCAATTTCAATCGATAAAAGAGTGCAATATGTAGAAAGGACTTACAAAGTCATAGTTATCTTAGAGGGAAAGAAAGGTGCTGTTATGAGTGGGTTCGTTGGCTTTCATTCTAATCCACCTACACATTTTTGGTAACGGGTTGCATTTCTTCTCTCCTTTTCAAGCATCACATTCTCATCACTTCTAGCCACATTCATTGTCTTCCACCCACCATTTTTCAAGTGTAGGGTGGTCCTGATGGTATTTCACCAATGAGGATGACACAAGAAGGGGAAGCCATTGTAAGTTAGATATTTCATTTTTGGTGCTTAGTTAGGCCATGGTTAATCACCTCCCAAACCAGAGAATGTGTTGTTATCTATAGAAGGAGCTACCACTGAGAGGTGAGTCTCCCGAGGGAGAGAGTGCATCTGCTTTCCAGCCAACAAGAAATGGTGAGTATCTAGCTTCCTGTGACATTTTCCCTGCCTGCCACCATGTTGAAAAAGACAGACTCAAGAGGGTCTCCCAATTTTCAATTTTGTCAAAGGTGCTCTGATTTAATCCCCCCATGGGACATTTAAATCAGTGGTCATTGCATAAATCATTTATTTTTATTTATTTATTTGTAGGCAAAAACATTACTTCATAACTTCAGAAAGCCACGTGACTTTCTAGTTAAAACTATGAGCCATGCCTTAGCAGGGAGGCTTGCTTGCCTGGAAGTGCCTGGCCCATCTGTAGTCATTGCCGTACTTCACCGATGCTTGACTCGCTCACGTTCTTTAGGATCATGCAGTCCTGACCCTTTCCAAAGATCCAGAGATGTGCCCCTTAGGGAATATGCATTCTTAATCTTTCTTTTCCCTGTTTCTGGCCTTTGTAGTTTTCCCATGGCTCCATATTCATTATCCTTAGTACCACTCACTCTTACCTTTCAGCAATGGGGAATGACTCACAGACATGTTTTTCTGAAAGTGAATTTGTCGCAGGAAAAATTAAATACAGTGACATTCCAGCTAGGAAACAGTCATTAGATAATAGCATGTCACTTCTATAAATGTTTAGGACAGAGTGTACCCCACAGCTATACACTGTAGCAGATTGTTGGTTTTATCCCTCTTTGGATCACATGTTTCATGTTTCAGTGCCCATCTACCTAGCCATTTCTATCAGTATATGTGGGTATGGGTAGGGGGTAGGAACCCCAATATATGCCCTCAAAGGTGAAGCACGTAAACACAGAAAAACATCATATATAGCTTCCATGCCTCCAAGAAATATGAGTGGGTCAAACACTTCTCTATGTACAAATGATAGGAAAATTCACATTAATAACCCAACACACCAAAAGAAATTAGCTATTTTTAAAATTTTTTTCAATAACAGTTTATATTTGAATTATTTTGTATTAGTTTCAGGTGTACAGCATAGTGCTTAGATAATCATATACTTTAAAAAGTGTTCCCTCTGATATTTCCAGTGCCCAACTGGCACCATACGTAGTTATTACAATATTATTTTATTAGACCCCTTGAAGCCACGTGATAAGACAATAGGTAAATTCTCTAAGGAGATTTTTCCTAAAAAATGTGATTTTAGGTTTGCAGTGACCCATATTCTAGTGTGAGGATCCCATTCTTTCCAAGAAGGAATAATTCTATTAAATAACCAAATATATAACCGCTTTTCAAAATATTTCACCTAAAAATAGACTAAATTATAAATATTTAAGAGTGGTATGATCCATGTGTCTAGTTTTGAGAAAAATAAATTTCTCTACAGGTACCTTAGTACCTTCTCATACGCATCTTAACATTAAACTTTGAAAAATACTCCAAGGGAGAAATCTTGAATGATTTCACATTCTCATAATTCTCATAAAATTGAGTAATACGGCTAAAATCATGATCTGGGTGAGAATTATCTATGTGATTGTCAAGAACATATTTTAAAATGAGAGAATTAACAAAAAGAACGTGTGTCGATGTTTCATCACAGGCTACCCTCGTCTAAGGTATTTGACAGTCATCACCCGTACGGAAGATAGATGCTGGGTTTCTAGCAACAACAGTACAACTTAAACTTGTATTCTCAGTTTTTATGTAAAAAAAAAAAAAAAAGTATGCTTTTGGCACACTTTTTCCTATTACTATTTTGTAGAATACACCAGACCTCCCTTATAAAAATGCCCTCAATGATTTCACTCCACTTTTAAGCCATGTGGTTTCTAAATTTCATAACTTAATACCTTGACAATTTCATTTATAAATGGCTGATTCTATTTATTTAAATTAATTTTAGAGGGAAAGGAAGCGGGAGGGGGAGAGAGACATCGGTTTGTTGTTCCACTTACCTGTGCATTCATTGGTTGATTCTCGCATGTGCCCTGACAGGAGACTGACCCTGCAACCTTGGCATAGCCACCTGACACTCTAACCAACTGAGCTACCTGGTCAGGGCATGGCTGGTTCCATTCTGATGTTGTTGTTTATATTTCAGAGTTTGTCTTAATATTTCAAATAAATCAACACATCAGATGGAATATTGAGCTTGAGTCTGGCCCAAATAAGTAATAAAGCCCAGACAGACCTACTAGTGATTAAAAGGCTTCTGAAACACTGGCCTTTTCTTTCACAGCAAATAGATCTGTTGTTTTCTATATTCTTTCTACCAAAAATGGCCATTTCAACCAGTGTAAAAACAAACAAAAAAGATTGAAATGCTAGTTTGAAGACTGTTTCCATGTGAATCAGCCATGGTTTCAGCATTAAATCCCCTCTATCTCACTCTCCCTAGAGCACGTAGATACAAACATAAATACAGAAGTGATGTATGTCAAGTAACCTGAATTGCATTTTTGGGTGTCTAGGATTGCCCTAAAAACCTATGTTAGGTTAGTGTTCCTTTTTATCAGATCTCTTTTTTAGATGGAAAAAGGCGGTAAAAGGATGCACGGTCCTGATTTTTTTTCCCCTTTTAGCTAAAAATGCAAATCCAAAGTTGTTTGAAACTACTTAGAATACTGTTAATTATATGTAGCCTTCTAAAAGCATAAGTAGATTTTTAAAAAGAAAGAAATTCATTTTTCCTATATTTAGCAAGCATTTCTGATAGAAAGTTTTGGGGGTCGATTAGAGCTCCTTTCTGACATTTCCCATTACCCTCTCTGCCTTTTCAAAGGTATTGAAAAATTTTCCTTGTCTAGGTCAAATCGTGGGGGATTAAAAGGATGTGATTTTGTATTTTCCATGGAAACATAACACCAAGCAGGGCTGCTCCCATACATCAGCTGACGTTATCTAGAAACGTATTCTGGCATCTTGGGAGAAAAGGAATGGGAGTCCCACCCAGTTCTGCCAAAATACCTAACAGTCTGTCACCATGTAGCACCTTCACTAGCTGTAGTTTAGCTCAGATGTTTTCAACTGAACCAACTCAACTTTCATGGTTGTCTTATCCCTAGCATCCTCCTGCCACGGTATTACAAACAGGCAAACTCCCCCTCTCAACTCCGGTACCTGAGATTCCTCCAAGGGGAAGGATGACCAGTGGGTGCAGAGAGGGGCATAATGTTGATGCCAAATCCCTGGAGCCTATTTAACCATCTGCCTCATTACATATTGGACCCCGTATGGGACACTCACTATTGGGAAGACTGGAAGGATTTTGTGTTGTTGCAATTTCATCAAAAGTTTACTGGTATTGGATCTAAGCAAAGGACAACATAATGGAAAAACAAAGTTATTTTTATTACCTACAACTATTATTGTTATTATCTGCAAGAAAACATTTCTTTGCTGTTTCGGTCTAAAACTCTAAGGAGAACAGGTTTCTGCTGCCATTGGTAACCCTATAGGAAATTTGACACTCCAAGTCTTCTTTGAGACAGATGATGTTATGGTTAATACATGCATAGGGCTTAAAATAGCCTTGATATTCTCAGATTGTTCTCACAGATTCTGCATAGATTACTCTTTTAAAAAAAATCTTTCTCATCAAATGAATTGGGAATTTTCCCAATAACTGGTTTCATTTTGTCGAGAAGTGAGTCTAGCACCCGCAGAAGCTGTGAGCCGTAGATTGCATCAGCAGCTCTGCGTCTGTGTCCCCTTTTCCTGCTTCTGACTTCATCTCTGCGCACATCCTTCAGAAGCAGCTGCAGATGGTGAGAGAAAGCCAAAAGGGAAAGACTTATCCTCCTTTCCAAGATGGGCTAAATCTGCTCAACTTTAAAGATGTGCTTAAATTTTTAAACTTTAAATGCAAACCAAAAAGAGAAACTTTTAAATACCAAACTGAAGCAAAAATTGCATTTTTGAAAGCTATAAAGAAAATGTACATGAATTATTGAGACACGGGACTTAATATCCTCAGCGCTCAACTGCTGCTCCCCCCATTCCACCGATACAGTGTCCAGCGGCAAACAGGCGGCCGGGCGGGGAAGACGGATCCCGACCCAGCCAGTTACTAGGTAGGGTTAAGACGACGCAAAACTGATGGGCCAGCCCTAGTCTCTGAGCCTGCCCGCCACCCTCGCTCGCTCCTGTGCTGGATGCGGCCTGTGAGCATTACAACAAGGCCAGAAGCATTTCTGACTCAAACCTTCCCAAAGTCATGCAGCTCAATCACATGCTATTGCCTGCGTGGAGAGTGAACCGTCTTTTCAAACTGGTCGCCATGGAACCAATTTTTGAAAACACTGAAAAGCAACTTAGCCAAATGGATTGGACCAAGCAATGAGGAGTCTACTCTTGGATTTTTATTATTTATTTATTTATTTATTTTTGAGGAGCTCTGACATTCCAACTCTGAAAGTGATTTCATTAATAAAATGAAAATAATTGCTTTGTTGCTGTTTAGAATGAATCCACACCTCTTCAGAGCTTGAAGCTTCCACTAACCGAAATGAGATCCATGGTAGTATTAGGATGACTTTACCCAAAGACCTGATTTGTCTTGTGAAGAAACCAGAATTGGCTTGCGCCTCTTTAAAGCAACAGACAAAATATTTCTTAATATTTGACAACAATGGAGATGGTTCAGCACAGGTTCTTGGGTTACAGAGGAGGGCAGGGCTTCTGACAGGGCCTGTTGATGTTTTGCTCCCTTTGTGTCTATCTGTCCTGGGCCCCAGCAGAATACTTCCCAGCACTGGTTCGGTGGGAGGATACTGACATAGGTCCAGGCTCTGCCTTTTATTGCCTAACTCTCCCTGGAGAAACAGCCACTCCAGAGCTTGTAATATAAAGGAAAAATTGACAGGTGTCTCATTGGTTGATCCAGAAGCTTTATAAAAATACAAAGACAATTCTGATAGTCTCCATATTATCACTGTACTCACCAAATGGCTTCTTTTTTTTAAGTGACTGCAACCCAAAAAAAAGATTTGAGGAAATATCTCCAATGATTGATCCAAAGTTAGACCGAGCTTTGATGCCAGGATCTTAAAAGCCACTTTACTTTCCTGCCCAGTCTTTGCAAATCCTTAAGGGGTGGTAGATTCAGAAGTGTTTGGACAGTGCTCATCAATTAAAATTCAGATCTGGATACTGGAGCTAGATAAATATCAACTGGAAAATTAACCTGCAAGAAGTTAAACCAAAGAGGGCCGAAAATTAGTCAATTTAGCAAGTCTGTCTTCTAGGATCATTAACTTGCTTTATATTCAATTAAAACTTGTAAGAACATCTATAGAGTCAAGGCAGTGGAGCAATTTTTAAATCAGATGTCAGAGTATATTACATTTTTTCAAGCACCAATTTCATAAACCTCGAGCATTTATTTTGTGCAGAGTATTAAGTCCACTAAGATGGTATGAAGAATTGAAGACAAAAGTAATTTCAAGAAAACTAACACTGGCCCCGAATGCAGTCAGGAAGTGTCCAGTTATGACACTATAATTAAATTAACCTTCCATTTTTTGGTCTTGAGACATTTTATCAATTTGAAACTGCTTAATGGAACCACTCTTAAACCTATCAAGTAACTTTCTTTTAATAGAAATAGAAAAACTAATTTTTTTAACTTCACCTTCTGCCTTTCACCAATGAGATAAATGGATTCTGACTCAACTAACACATCTGGAATCTACAATGAGCCAAAGACGGTGTGAAGTGGATATATAGTCTTTTATTTAACATTATCCATAAAAACTTTTTCCCAAGATTATTTGCCTCTCCATTACTAAATTTTTTTCCATTGGGTGTTAATATAAATTCATTGCTGGATTTTCTTAACTCTGCCTGTTGCTCCTTGAACTGTGAGGCATCTGGCTGTATCTCAGTAAGTTACAACCCCAGCTGTCACATTTTAACAGCGACGTAGGGGAGACAACCTTCGTCCCTATGTCAGTACATAATGTTCTCTTCATTTTAACATCAAAGAGTCACCAGAGAGGAGACCCCCAAGTTTTCCTCTTTTGAAAAATCAGCATTTACTTGCTTCAGAGGGTTATGAATCTTTAGCTTTCTCTGGACTTGAACTCACTCGTCATGACGTGCAGGGACTTCACCCGTAGCTTGGTTTTCCAGCCCACATCAAGCCCTGCATGGTCCATGGCTCCCTGTTGTCACCCACTGGATGTGGGTTGACGGTGCTTTATGTTGTGAACCATTCGTTCCTCATAATACTTAATGACCAGGGCAAATATCAAGCCAATGAGACCACACTAAGTCTAACAGGAATTTAAAGATTTATTTTGCAATAATTCCTTGTGTGCTGCTGGGGGGAAAAAATGCCCTTCCCTAAGGGGAATGGAGTTTCTCCCTCTGGGGGATGCCTACAACAGAAATTTAATAAGCTTGGAATGGATTCCATATCAGTGACCTTCGAAAGGCTAAACCCATCATCCCTCTAAATGGAAACTAATTTCACACAGTTTCCCATGATAATTCCTCTCTTATTTTCATTCTTTGTACTTATTGACGACCTTTTAGGAGAAAGAGGTTAACAGCAGTTATTTTATACTAAAGTGTGTGAATACAAACAGGATGTGCACTGACTGGGCAGAAAGATTAAAAGATACAAACACTCTAAAGGAAGAAAGAAAGAGAACTGCACTTGCTACCAATTCAACTGCCTTTTAAATTTTCCCCTGTTCTGGAGAAAATGACCATCACTCAGAAAGATTTTACGAGAAGACTTAAATCCCAACCCTAGCAATCAGCAGGTTGCCACCGACCAAATGCCTCATCAGCGACCTGAAATTGCGTGCAGTTGGAGAAAAATACAAGAGGATGTAGATATTCCCATGGCAAAGAGAAAGAAAAAAGAAGCGGCAACCATGGCGAAGGCTGCTTATATAAACAAAGAATGTGTCAGTGGAACAAATATAAGCTTTCTCCCGAAGGAATCCCAGTTAGAATGTCATCGAAAATGGCAAAACCGCTCCAACATCACAGCGCTAATACATTCCAGTTTTACGAGCGCTAAGACTCAAAGCCAAATTTGTCGGGGAAAGATTAGCAAAAATGGCCAGCATTGCAACAAATAACGTGATCTTGAGAGCCTCACTCTTGAGAGAAAATTAAAACAGATAATATTTTTGTTATAACTATCATCATTTCTATGACTTCCACCGAGGCATAAAATTCCTTGCCCTTCTCTCATTCTAACCTTTATACAGAGCTGCCATTCAGTTGCAGTAGGCATCGTATTTGCAAGTTTCGCTAAGTCCCTCGTGTTCAGTTTGACCCCCATCTCACATTTAATTAGGAAACCCTAAATGGGAAAGGTAGGCTTCTCTGTCCTCTTTTGAAACAGCCTGCTCCATAAGCATTTTCTGGGGATGACTCCTTAAGCCATCCTGGCAGCTCCTGGCAGTCGGCCGGAGGTGCCGGTCCAAGGCAGAGGGCCCGCGAGCAGATGGAGCCTGCCTTCCACGCAGGCGGCTGCTCCCTCACACACTCACCTCTCCTGTTCCTCAGCTCCTTGTGCCAATCCCACCTCTCGGCTGACCCAGGTCCACGTGACAATCAAACAAACGACACGTGGCGACAGCCTGTTCTGCCTAATTTCTCATCAACTGAATTTCGTGGATCGCCCCTTGATGTTCTTGCCCTGCCTTTACACTTGTACGCAGGTTCCTGCATTGGATGTACTTTAAAAAGGATTTTACTAGAAAAATGTTTGTATTGAGTGAAGACACTGAACAAATATAGCTGTAATCATATTGATTATCCTGGGGTAACAGGGAGAATGTCACCCTCTGTGGCAAGAGAGAAGTTTAATGCTGTTATCAAAATAATACTCAGAAGAGAAGCTGTAGTCTCCCGCCAGTAGCTTCACAGGGACTCAGATTTAATGATATAGAAAAAGCATTCCCTTTAGAGGAAGGTCAAGGTTAGAGCAGGAGTTCACTTGCAGGCTTGGTGTATATGCTGATATGATACTGACACTCTGACCTCTAGATTCCCCATGCTTAAACTAGCACAGATTGACTATGCCCCTTACCTACATTATAAGAACAGCTGGAGAAAAAACCTTATGTTGACTTTCACAATCTCCATGGACAAGCTCTGTCCTGGGAGTGCAATGCAGGTGATTTGGGAACTATAGTGTTTTAGAATAAGCTACCACAGGGATTTTTAATGCACAGTCCCCGACAAAGCAGCATCAGCAACAACTTTGCAATTTGTTATTATGCAAGTTCTCTGGTCCCAGCTGAGACTGCAGCCCAGACCCATGAATCAGAAATTCTGGGAGTGGGCCCAGCAATGTGGGTTTTAACAAGCCCTTGTGGTGATTCTGGTGTACGTCCAAGTTTGAGAACTAAACAGTGCTCTGAAGTGGTCAGGAAAAGCTAATGTTACCCACTGTTTAACTCTGCTTCCTCACAGGAAAAAGCTTAAAAGCTTAAATGGAAGGTTCCATCTAGGCCCAACACATTTTGATATATGGACAGAAATGTCCACCGTTTGGACTTACAATATAATTTGAGGGAAAATTAATCTTTACAAATATTCTTTACTGGATAACTGAGCTTCAGACAGGCTCTCCAATTAGACAGATTTCTAATCATCTATTCTAGTTCTTTTTAAAAATCAACAACTAATCTGCTTTGCCTGACTGCCCAGGGCCCAGGGAATGACCTTGGACACCTTTCTCTTAATTGATTAGCTCTGGCCCATTTGCCTTAATGCTAGACCATCTTGTAACAGTACTGAGTTCTATTCAGTGACACTGGTTTGAAGAGTGGGTGTTGCACTGACTGAGCTGAAATGAGTACTGGTTATGAGTGACTTTTGGTTTTAGAAGACAGTTTCAGAAGCTCTCGTGGCTTATAGAATCTGGAAACCACAGGCAATGTAGACATCCATCCTGAGACTGCTGGGACTCCTTTCTAGGTTCATTTGAGTTGGTGCAGAACCAGAGCAGAGAATCCTCAAGTGATTTTACTTATAAAAGTGGCTTAGGAAAGGAAATGTAAGACTGTGAGTTATGTGTGTGCGCACATGCTTCCTTAAAAACTAACCTGAAAATGTCACATTTACAGGTACTTAAAACATCCATATGTATTTTGACGCTTCCTAATTCAAAATATGCAAAAAGAGGCCTAAAATGGAAGCCCAACAATGATGTTCTGGAAAAAAAATGCTAAAACTATCCCTCTGCATCTCCGTTAGAAGGAGCCAAATTCGTTAGCTATTTTGGAATGACTGCTTTTTTTCAGGACTTAAAGAGAATGACCATTGTATCCTAATATGCTCTACCTGCTTCTCTAGAGTCTGTGTTCCTCTCCTGCTGCTGGTCAGAGTTGGAGCATTTGGGTGTCTGTCTTCTGTCTCCGAGCAGTTTCCATCGGCTTTTCCCCCACTGTCCTGTTCTTCTCTCACACACCTGATCACCAAATAGCTCCGGCTAAAGCACATTCCCTCCTTCCTGTCTCCACCTTGTGTCCATCTCCATTTGCATAATCTTTTGCTCAATGTTAAAGTCTCCCTAAGAAGACACCTAGAATAATCACCAATGTCAAGGTGCTCTGGTGATGGGAAGTACACCTTTGCAGGATTAGGGGCTGGATCAGATTGGCTGGGACCCACTCAGATCCAGAGCCTTGAGCTCCTTCCAGTGGTTCACAGTGGGGTTTTTATACTCTTAAGGCCAAGGCAACGTTACAGGGGTGGCTCGCTTTTGTCCACAATCCACAGGTTGTGTTTTTGGTTCAAATCTTGAAATAAAACTGGATTAAAAATTTCTCTCAGAAAGCTTAGAAAATTAAGTTATATATTCTAAACACCCTTACTTATGTGGTACACTGAAAAGGTCTTGAAGGGAACAGGTAATTGTTTTTGATCTCCCAACAGCTTTGCCTTTCAGTGCCATTCATGGTGATTTTCATAGGTCAGTGGTGCATTTCAACACTTTTCTAATAAGCCATAATAATAATAGCTGGCACAACTGTTAATACAGTGGGGACTTCCCTGGGTTTCATCTATTAATTTTTATAGACAATAGGAAGCTCACACTGAGGAGACATTTGTAGCTTCCTAGACAAGAGCAAGAGAAGCAACTAGCATATTGTACACACTGTATATCTGCACAAAATGCTGCTCTGTGCCACTGGGACTGCTCTACAGGGGCAGGCAAGAAGGAAGAATCCAGGTAGAAAACAGATTTAGAACTCTCTCACCTCTGATGGTTATGATGGCAATCTGTTCCCGCTGAATAAACTTGGATAATTTTGATAGTAAACTGAACTCACTCTGAGCCAGCACAACAGGCAATTCATAAAGAAAAGGGTGGCAGATCACTGTGCCAGAATCCCCCTCTCCCGAAGAGGTATCATGAATTTCCTGTGCGGGACACACACACACAAAAGAACAGCCTGTTCGTATCTGTGTGCACCATTTAAAGGACCCATCGCAAATGACTTTCAAAGACAGAGACAGGGACAGTGGAAAGAAGAGAGGCCAAAGTGGAGAGGACACGTTACCTTGAACAATGAAGTAAGCAATTCTAATGTTCCTCTAGTTGAGGTTCCCATGTCTAAAGCTACTTTATAAATAACTTCACCGCACTTTGAAATTCCTGAACAGTGGTGTGTCAGTAATACATTTGGATACTTCACTGAATTTTTCAGCCTTTATTCTTTCATGCCAATGAATGTAAACTCTAAGACTGGCCATTTTGAGTACACACACATGCAACCACACACACACACACACACACTCAAAGGCATATGCATCAAATATTACCTGTTTTATGGGAAACACATGTAAAATAATAAAAAAGACTTCAGTGGATCTTTTCAGTGTGTTTCAGTGATAACATTTTGTGGAGAACAAAGGTATTCACACCCTCTGTGCTGACCAGATTGTTAAAATTACGACCTTAAGCAACACCGTTAGAAATGCCTGTGTAGAGTATCTTCTCTAGTATCAGTGAATCAATACATGTTGAATATAACTTCCAAAAGAATTTGTGCTCAACTTACATATTTTTATATCTGTGATGTTTTCCTATTAACCTACAATAGTGAACAAGTGACCGTATAATTGATTTCATCCAAAAAAAAAAAAATGGATGACATGAAATGTTAGAAGTGGAAGAAGTTATTTTCAAAGTCTTCTGCCAAAGACAACTGTTTAATGATCTGTAAAATGTAGACTGACTTCTTTTATTATGAATGTAGTTAAAGAAATGCTCACTCTATCATCCTCTATCTTTCGAAAATCAGTATTTTGTATTTCTAAGGACCAAGGGAAATATTTTTTAAGCCAATGTAATACACAGACGCCTTGGAAATGAGAGGTACAGTAACTTGGGTCAAATGCATGATGCTACATTAGAATTCCAACATCTGGTGGTAAATTTACCAGCCTTTCCTATAATTCTTATATTGCGCTAAATTACATTTGGGAATTTCAACTAATCTTTTCAAATTAAAGGCACCAACATTACTGACAGATCTTCTCTAACACAGAAGGCATGAAAATGTTCCTTTTCAAGTACCTTAAGTGGATGGAAATTACCACCAAATAATTTCCCCACCTAACCATCTCATATAAGTTAGCTCAGAGGTCTGACAGTGTTGCATGGGAGGTTAACAGACTATGTACACCAAGGACATTTAATCTGTGCTGTTTAGCAAGACCTAGCCATTTAAAAAACATACTCAAATGTTTTGTAAATAAAATTTTTGATTCCTATCGTTTTGTTCAAACTGCTATCTTTTAAAATAATTAGATTTTATTTGAATTTTTAGAATAATCTGAGTTAGATGTTGCTCTATTGACTATGTGGTTCAATGTACACTCAGCCATATTCCTGTGGGAAACATCAATCTTACTGACTTTCTTGGCATGAGCCAGATACTCATCATTTCTTCAAGGACTCTAAGTATGTGACCAAAAAAGAAAAAAAACACCAAAATTAAATGCTAGTGAAGAAATTGGAAGCCTATTGTATAAAATGTATTTTTAAAATCTTAAGATATATGTGATTTACACTGCCTGTTAATCTAGTCTCTTTGTGAAATAACCACAGCATAATATTTGTTAAGATTCTGAAACACCAAATATTTGTGATGTTTGTACAGCACTGTTGTTATAATCTGTGATTTCAAAGGGTAAGCATCTTTGTTGCAATCGTGAGCCCACAGAAGAATAAATTCCTGCTGTTCTGTACAACCAGCTCCCAGAGTTCAGATTTCCTGCAGCTGCTGTATCACCAATAAATGAGAATTACCTGCGAAAAACAATTTTTAGAGAATCGAGTTTATGATCACTGTGCATTTTCCTAATGAATGAATTCTGAGTGTTTTATTTTTTACCAGAAATGCTCTCTCTCAGTCAGTAAATACAACTGCTGATTTCAACCATACTATCTTTTCAGTGGTTTCTATATTCTTGATCTAACTACCAAAAACTGGAAGCTTACTTCAAGGTGTGTCCTAACAAATGTACAATAAATGACTTTTCCTGCATGCTGCCTGAGATATGTTGTAATTTGAAATGTCTTATCAAAAAAATTATATATTTCACAACCCCAAATTGAACTGGCAATATTTCTCATGTGTATAATCGATGGTATGTTAATATCAAAACCAGAAGCACTGTCTGTCATACATGTATGTTATATGTGATGTTTGACTTGTTAAACTGTAATCCATGAAATGGTCATTGCTTGAACTATCAACTCCGTACAAGTCATTGTCTTTACTGTTTTCCTAATCTTACCATATTTCCTAACACTGAAATATAAATGTTTGTATATTAGTCACTCATTTTTTATGAATTTTTATGTCTCTTCAGTGTGACTCCATTAACTAACCCAAAGGAGAATCAAAAGCTTTCCCCTGTCATAGTCCAGTCCAGGGTCAGGGATTTTTTAGCTATGGCAAAAATTCATTCATTCATCAAACAAATATTGATTGAGCATCTACTGTAAATCAGGCTCTATATCAAATATTGGGAGAATTCTTGAGAACCAGAGTAATCACAAACCTCTAACTCCCAGTGAGGACTTCTGAACTCACCCTAAACCATTCTTCTGTGACTTCCATGGAATTCCGAAATTATGTTGTTTCTCCTCTGTTATAACAAAGACAGAAATTACCCAAGAAGAGCCATGGATTAAGTAAAGTACATTTGGCCAAGGAAAACGCAACTATCATTCACAAAAGTACTGTCTGAAAGTCAAATTTAAAAATAAAATAAAAGTCAGTTTTAGAGATTGGGCCCTAACTCTGGAAGAAACACTTAAAAGAACCCCTCTTGAAAACTGTGTATTATGTCTGTTTTAAAACATTAATCTTAAGGCTGTTTGCTACACATAAAATGCAGCATCAGATCACATTTCCTAAAATGGTGGCCCTGCAAGTGAGCGAGGAATTCTGTAAAAGGGGGAAAATGGTTGATGAAAAGATAAATATTTATGCACAGACAGTGCCGAGGGGAATACATGCAAGTTGTTTTCTCAATAATAGATTTCCTCACATGGACCATGTCTATGTACCACTTTTTTCAAGGGCTTGTACATGCACATACACTCAGAGCAAGAGTCATATCTCCCTCCACACTCTCATTCTTATTTCTAGGAGATGCTCCCAGAGAACCTCATGGTTCGAGACATTATGGTGCTGAGGGTAATGAGGTTGAAGAGTGGTCCATGCCTTGACTTTGGTATCACAAATTAATTTTTGCAGCATTGGTAATTCCTCTGAACTTGTATAAAACGATTATAACTTTCTCATAGATATTCATTAATTCACTGTAAATATTTGCTAAGTATTGGAGGTAAGATTAGATCTATTCACACAGTCACCAGTGCTCAAGATGGAACGGTGCCCATCGATGCTGGTTTGTAGAGTCAGAAAACTCTAGATCAGATGCCAACTTTATCAATCCACTGAGGTAAGCTTGTGAAAATTCCTTCACAATTCTAATTTTCAATTTCCTTCTGTGTAAAAACGAGACTCATAGTATCTAGTCTTTAGGATTCTCGTAAAGGTTAAGTGAAGCAATGAACATTTATTAAGGTCCTGGCGCAGAACCTGATACTCGTAAGCACTCAATAAATATTTAGTTTTATGCTGGTATTTATGTCCTATATAGACATTATCCCTTATACCAGTGACAAAAACTCTCTCCTTGACAATCTTGAGTCAGACTTCTCTGGAGACCTCTTCCTGACTAGACCCCAATCTTAGGCTCCATCCCTGGCCAGCTTAGTCCAATTTTTGCAAAAAACTGCAGGGTCAGTTTAGTGAAAATCCCCACTCTCTTGATATCCAATCGAATGCCTCATCCCCAGCTTTCACTATCTAATCATCCTGGCCTGCTTTCAGCAAAAATCCTGTTGAGTCAACCAAGCAAAAATCCCCCTAGCTCTGATGTTCCCTCTTAGGAATTTTCCATCCGCTGACCCCCGTCCTGCTTTTTGGCTATAAATCCCACCGTTCTACTCAGAGTTGAGCTCAGACTTTCTCTACCATGGCAGCAACCGCCTTCTTGAATAAAGTATTCCATACTTTCTTTAACAAGAATCTGAATAAATTTTTCTTTAACACCAATAACATTTTCCACTGTGAAAGATGAAAACACCAAATGAGCTAAATTCTAACTCCCTTCGTTGTAGTAGTTTTATCCAACATTTACTGAGTGCTTGCTATCAACCAGGCAATGTACTGAGCACTTTACTTGGATTATATCCCAAATCCTCACAAAAACCTCTGAAAGGAGGACAACTTCTGTCCCTTTTTATACTTAACGAGGTGCTTAGAGAAGTTAAGTACTTGCCTCAAATCACATAGCTACTGAGTGGGAGAACCAGAATTTGGATTCACGTTTGTCTGATTCCAAAGCTTAAGCTTATGATCATTGAGTTATTGTGCCTCTCTTTATTAATCTTGAAAATATCTACAAGGATTAAGCAAACTCCTAAAACGACATGAAATGATAGGAATGTCTAACAACATACACAACGCATGCAATCACCATGATCACCAGGTTAGTAAAACAATTCCATTCAGATCTGATGTACAAACCCATGGTAACAATCCTGCATCATCATCATCATAGATCTTATCATTTATTATTAGAACTTATATAGAATGGCAAATCTGTAAAGAGACTTCAATATTTCCCAGATGCATGGAAAGCACACTAAATAAGTTTTTCATGCCTCATCAAAGTTACCTTGGAAACAGCTCATCCAACATCACCTTCGGTATTTCCGACAACCACAGAGAACAGATATATTTCTTTCTTGCAGTTTTGTCCTGCGTTATCTGTACACATCTGATTTGGGAACAAAAATCTAATTTATCTCATATATTTACAACATAATTATTTTCTTTTAACAATGAAAGTTATAATTATCCAGAACAACAACAAAAAGGATGTGACTGCGGTAGATAATCCATGAATGGAAACAAATACTAGCCCGAAAATGGGCTGAGTGCACCAGGAATTCCCTGTTATAGCAAATGACCATTCTACTCTAAGATTATCCACAACACCAGCACAGTGCAGCCATATTTTCATCAGCTGTGATTCTCCAGCTGGGCCTAGTCTCCGTGCTTATTGGCTACATGCAGTCACCCAGAGAGGGGAAGGCGATATAATCAGATCTAGAGATTTGCCAGTGAACTCTTGAATTTTCTTTTCATTTAGACCCCAATAATTGAACATGTTTACATGTAAACTCCCAGGATCCTACAACTTTACATGTTTACATACCTAGAACTATTAGTAGCTCTTCCTAGGATCTGTGCTCAGCCATTCAGTGGCAGACGAACATCACCCCATATCAAGGAATAATGGTAGAAACACTGCAAATATACAATTAGTAGCAGTTCGCATTCAGTCCTTGGTTGGCACCTTAGGTAGCCCTTCTTAAGTGTCTCTGCTTCCATATCTCATCTATTGGCTGAAAACAAAATGCTATGAAACTTTTTCAGAAATCTATAACATGTCTATGATGGTCCCACGCATATCCCATTTATTGAAAGGAAATCATTTCACCTGAGTGATAACATTGGCCTTCATTACCAAAGATCTGATACTGCAGGGAAATTTTTATTTTTTATAGCAGCAAAAAATTATAAAATAGGCTATATGCAACAAGGACACATTCTGGGCTCTTTTTCTTACTCTGTGTCACTTAGAACAAGGTACAAGTGTAATAAGAACCCAGCAACGCGAACTAGAAAACATGACAAAAGGTCAGGCCCTCAGCAAACAGCCGCACCTGTTCCGACAGCGCTGCTGATTTTACTTTGTGAGAAAAAAATGTTAACAATTTTCTTTGGTTACCATGAGAACTAGAGGACAGACAACCAAGCACGTTTCCTAGAGGGGAAAAAAAGCATGTGGCCATCTGTTCTAAAATTCTAGCCAACAAATTCCAAGTGTATATAAGTCCCAGCCCTATAGAAGGCAGAGCCTAAAGATGCAAGTGAAAAAAATGTTGTCCTTGATCAATCTAAGGGCACTTACGTTTCACATTGCAATAAGAAATGAGGCGTAAATCATGGTTCCTGCTGTTATTTGTATGGAAAATCTGTATTTTCGTGGCTCAAGCCACCATGTGCCTCCTCTCCCACACATTAGTAAGGATTCCTACTAAGTCAGAGTTCCATAAATTCCAAGGGGAAGATTAACAAAATTCTTAACTAATCTCCTTCTGTTGACAAATCAGAACATAGAGATTCCTCTCCAACATCCTTCCCTAAAGGCTTTTCCGTTCAATAGAAGTGAACTACTAGAGCACCTCTGTCTTTCTGAATATGATTTAAAGCAAAGTCCAGATGTCAAAAAAAATCCAGTTGTCAAAAAACGATTAAAACACGCACAACGGCTACAAGAACAGCAAAGCAAACCCCAGGCAGTTGAAGGTTGAACAGAAAACACCAGAGGCAAATGGCACACCCTGTAAGGTCAGTCATCCAGGGCCCTTCATTGTCCCTGAGTGGGAGGAAGCCGAGTGGAGCAACGTGTTCGGTAGTCATGGGGAACATCAGCGCTGGACCTGCTGTGACCCGCGAGGGGTCACGATGCCTCTGATCTCGGGCATAAGGTAAGGCCTCGGCGTCCAAGCGGCACCGTGCTGGCTGCAGGCCAGCTGCCCGCCTCCTAACGTTTCCCCGGGGGAGCACGAGGGAGTAATGATTCCGAGCATAAATTCCGGAGCCAGACCATGGGTTGAAATCCTGGCTCTGCGAAGCTGTGTGATTATGGGCAAGTCATTGTCTGTGCCTCAGTTTCCTCATCAGCAGAATGGGGAGACTATTAGCACCTATCTCGTGGAGTTGTAAAGATGAAACTAGAGAGTGCCTGGCCCAGAGTGACTGCCATGTAAGTGTCACGCTATCATCTCTGCCGTAAGACACAGAGCTGTGGCTGGCCCTGTTTGTTCTCCACCCTGGTGAAGTATGGCTTGAGTCTTACTCTACGTCTAAGAAAAGAGAGAGAAAGAACAGAAGCCACGGAGACACGGTTGGGAAAAGAAAAGTACAAAAGTGAAAGAAAGTGGTGACGTGCAAATGGACATGGAAGAGACTCATTTTCATGTAGGGTAAGAAAAGGGGGTGGAATAAGGAAGGAAAATTGACGGGTTAAAATAGTGATACGATTAGTGACGCCTGTTGCAGTACTGTACTCTTCTTACTGGGCTCTAAACAATAATAATATCGTTAGATCACATTTATTAGGTCCCAGCCACTGCTCGGCACTTGGCGGACACGGCCTCCCTCGACCTTCACGCGCACCGGGAATCAGGCGTCGCCATTCCCGTCTCGCAGGTGAGGAAAACTTAAACGCGGTCCCTAAGGCTTGAGGCTTAATGGCTCGAAGGCCGCCTGGCTCGAGGGGCTGCACCCCCCCCACCGCACTGCGTTCAGGCCCACACGTCTCAGGGCAGGGGTTCGATTCTGAAAAAATCCAAATGTTGAACTGGACGGAAACAGGAACAGCCATAAAGAAACCCGCTCCCGAAATCTCTCCTGCTCTCCTCCTTGTGGATTTTTTGTGCCATGTTAATAGTTTTATATCGTATAACTTAGCAATAAGCTCTTACTGTTGTCTTTTTTTAATTTTTTTAATGTTTTTATTGATTTTTAGAGAGGGGGGAAGGTGAAGGGATAGAGAGAGAGAAACATTGATGAGAGATGAGAGAAATATGGTCGATCAGCTGCCTCCTGCACATCCCCCACTGGGGATTGAGCCCACAGCCCGGGCATGTGCCTTGACCGGGAATCAAACTGGTGACTTCTTGGCTCATGAGTTGATGCTCAGCCACTAAGCCACACCGGCTGGGCAAGCACTTACTGTTTGAAAGTCAATGAATCTATGGTTTCATTATTATTGTTATTGTATGTATGCAAAAAAAAAAGAACAACCCAGTACTATTTCAAAAGTTGCATAATTGCAGAACCAGGCCTCTGCTATGGGTAGAATAACAGTAATCTTTACAATATGGATGTATTTTTTTATTAAGACCCTCACATCATCATATTGTAAATCAAGGCTAACTATCCCTCATGGGGGAAAAAATGTGAAAAATGGGAAATTAGGTTTACAACTATGAGCACTAATGCTTGATAAATTACATTCCAGAAAACTGAAATACCTCAAGTTTTCTAAGCTGAAATACATATTTTCTAAAATGCATATAAATCTTTTTTTTACAGGGAAACCAACAACAGAATTTCAGAAAGTTATGTTGAGGATGACACTGCACCATAGCATACTTGGCCAAGTTTTTATCTTATGAATTCTTTCATAGTTCCTTCAATATTTGTATAGCAACAGGTAGGAAGGTGAAAGAACATTTTTATTGTGATCATAAAGTTCATGAAGTATGTTTAGGGTAAATTTTACAGAAACCCTTGAAGAGTCCCTGAGAGAGATGCAGGGTCACTAATCATCCAAGGAAACTTATATGATGTCCTCATCATTCCAGGGCAATGACATTCCAGCACTATGTCCACGGTAGGCATGAAAGAGCAAGTCATTGTCCAAAGTCGGGATTAATTTCCTCCAAATGGCAAGATGACAAATGATCACTTACACAATCCATATGAGAGTCTCTTAGGAATAACATGTGCTTAATTGCTGAAGTGCTTTAAAGGTAATTACTTTGCATCAAAGACTGCCTATAAGAATTTAGGAATAAATCTCCATGACCAGGTTGGGGCATTTCCTTTTGATCTACTTATAATTAGAACCACTGAATAAACTATTGCCTTTATGTAACTGATTAAATGGAATTAAAGATGAGTTCAAAGGTTTTAAAACCCATAGAAAATTTAATTTACTTTTTTTCCCCCTCATATGCCAGAGTATAGAAATCTTTCTTAACTTCTTCTGGAGGTTAATTTTACTAAATTTCTGTATTTATTCAGGAAATTAACCCAAGGACTCAATAGCCATATGCTTGCCCTAGGGTTGGCACTCACGTATTGAATGGACAAATGAATGCCTGGATGGATGGATAACTAGAAAGCCCAGGAATAGTCAGGTCTGGAGATTAGGTGGGACCACTGTGGTGACAGATCAGGTTATGGGGAAGATTTTATCTTATTTTATTTATTATTATTATTTTTTTAATCCTCACCTGAAAAAAAACAAGAATATTTTTTCCACTGCTTTTCAGAGAGATTGAAAAAGAGAGAGAGAAAGAGAGAGAAACATTGATGTGAAAAAGACACATTGAATGGTTGCCTCCCGCACTTGCCTCAGTCGGGGCCAGGGGATGGAGCCTGCAACCGAGGTACATGCCCTTGGCCGGAATCAAACCCGGGACCCTTCAGTCCACGGGACGACTCGCTAACCACTGAGCCAAACCGACCAGGGCTATGGGGAAGATTTTAGTCCCAAGCAATCATAGCAGTGGTTTTAACCCTGGCACCAGGGGAGCTTTTAATATAAACACTTGGCTTAGAACCCACTATAGACCAATTAAATCAAAATCTTTACATGTAAGGGTAGGTGGCAGAGCTTAAGCAAAAGTATTTTTCAAAACTTTCCCCAGCTCCAGGTTCTGCAAATTAAAATACAGGATGCACAGTTAAATTTGAATTTCAGATAATAATTTTTTAGTATAAGTATGTCTCACATAATAATTGGGACATACATAACATGGACATACTTATACATAATTATTTTTAAAAATTATTTCTTTTTCTGAAATTTGAATTTAACTAGGTGCCTTTATTATATCTGATAACCATAGCCCCCGAGATACTCTAATGTATAGTATGGAGAACCACTGAATTCCATTAAGACAAGTGGGTAGAGCATGGCATCAAGAAAATATAACGGTAGCAAACTATAACATCCAAGACGCCCAGCATTCAGCAGTCACCAGTGGGAACACAGGTTCATAAACAGTACTCTATCCTGGGAAGACTAACAGGGGTAAAGTCAATCCCCAGTTTCAAAGAAATTGGGGCTTCTGATAAGCCACAGCAGAAGCTCAAGTTTAAGTGAACAAGACAGGGACCCAGCTATTTACTCTGATACAGAACACTGTTGTGGAAGCTCCGAAGGTGAGAACAGCCCAGCTGGCGTGGCTCAGCAGTTGAGCATCGACCTAGGATCCAGGAGATCGGGGTTCAATTCCTGGTCAGGGCACATGCCTGTGTTTCGGGCTCGATCCCCAGTCAGGTGCGTGCAGGAGGCAGCCGATCAATGATTCTCTCATCACTGATGTTTCTCTCTCGCACTCACTCCCTTCTCTCTAAAATCAATAAAGATATGTTTTTTTAAAAAGGTGAGAACAGAATTCACCAATAGGCAAAATCCTTCACTCTGGCACCAAATTATGGATCCAGGAGACCTAGTGTTTTCTCTGCCAAGGAATGAATTTTTCTCAGAGCCTATGATACATAATTCCAAGAGAGTTCTGAAGCAACCTTAGCTGTGTGGCTGGGTTGAGGGCTGGACATTTCACTGTGGCAGAGTCCGTGCATGAGGCATCATTCACATCAATAACTCTTAGAAGTCTTTCTATTGACCAGCATCCCTGCCAAAGCAACCAGCCTGATGAGAGCAGCATTACAGGCAAGACCTGAGCAAGATGCGTGTCAGTTACTAACTATAAGTTTCCCTTTGTGAACTGAAGATGGCAAAATGAAAGTAGATTTTGACATTAGTGGATCCATCAAAGAAAAAAATACTTAAGGAGTCTTGCTCCCCCTAGAAAAATCCAAAAATGGTACCCTGGCAAAACAACAGCAACACATTAGAGAATATAATAGTAGAATATATCTCATTTAGAAAGCCAGTTTTCAAATACAGGAATAATCCTAAGAAATACATATAATATCTTTTAAAACTCTAATAACTTCTATGTATAAATATGAAAAAGAGGCATTAATAGAAAAATGGACAAAAGAGTAGAACAAGCACTCGCAAAACAGACTATCCAAGTTGCCAAAAACAAACAGAACACAAAAAAGCACTTACCTACTTTAGGAACTAGAAAAATGCAGATTTAAACCACACAGTAATGCTACTACATGCTCACCAAAACGGCTAAAATTAAAGAGACAGACAATGCCAAGTGTTGGTGAACACCTGAGTAATCAGAACATGATCATGCACTGTTGGAGAAGGGCACATCATTTTGGAAAATCATTCAGCATCACCTATTAAAGGTATAAATTTGCATAGTCTATAGCCCAGCAATTTCACTCCTTAGGACTAATCAGATATGTGTGCAATATTGAAAAACTCATGTGTGTATATTAATAGCCCAAACTGGAAAAACATGTGTGATAATAGAACAGTTCAATAAAGTGGGTATATTTATGCAATGGGTTCAATATAGAAATGAAAATAAACAAACTGCAGCTATTCACAATCATTTAATGAATCTCACAAACATATTTATTGATCTGGTTAAGTGGTTATGTTAACTTTGTGATAAACTTATGCACATTTTATTTTTCTCTCTGCTTGCTATATTTTAGTAAAAAGTTCATTTTCATTAAAGAGTTATGAAGGAATCTAAAAGAAGATATGCTTAAATGTAAATGCCCTGTTCTTATATAGGAAAACTCAATAATGTCAATTATCCTTAACTAATCTACGACTATGCTATAACTACAATAAAAATACCAACGGTTTTTTAGGGTAAGGGGAGGCTCAGTAGATAATATTTAAATTCACATGAAAAATATAGAATAGAGTAGTTCAGGATATTTAAAAAGTTAAGAATAATGATGCTCTTCCCAGATAATAGTGTCAAAAGAAAATTCAGAGAGCTCTACTTCATATGGATATTTTGTTTTTTGAGCAAGAAACAAACTTAATGAGCAGGGAAATTTCAAAACCCTAAGTGGCAAGAAGCTCTGCTCCCAGGAGTTACAATTCAGTTTATAAAGCATGAATGGGGAACGACATTGTTTTTCATTGCATTTGGTTACTAAAAACTTTCTTTTGAGGGGGCAGTAAGTAGTACTGTGCTTACTTGCTTGGAGCTGATTGGCTAGGAAACTGCAAGGTCATGTTGACGTGAAGAAAGCTTTACTGTTTAAGGTCAGAGTCAGCATTTCGGGGAAATCAGGACAGTTTAAGTTATGATTGCTTGGCTGGGGGTGGTTGACTTCAGGGATATACTCAAATTGTGGAATTTATTTTGGTGTTGCTTTATCAGTAGTAAAATATTTAACAACTTGGTAGTAAAACATAAAAATAAAGGTAAACAAATGTCTAACCATATAATATATATTATAAAATCACAGTCATAATATTTTCAGACTTATAAACACAGAGAGAGACTGGCAAATTGAACAAAATTGAGAGTCCAGAAAAAGACTCTGTGATCTGTGGAAACTGGTGGCATTCCAATTCAGTGGAGCACAGACTGGATTACTTAGTAGAACACGATGCAACAACTGATCGTCTCAGAAAAACGTTAGATCCTTGTCTCACTCTCTACAACAAAAGTACTTTGGATGGATTAAGGATTCAAATGAAAGTAAAATTAAAGCACCAACAAAACAAAACCAAAAAAACTGTAAATGATCACAAAAGAAAAAAATATTTCATAAGACAGAAAGCTCAAATGTCTTTAAATAATAAATAGTATCTTTTTTATTCAAACCAACCAATAGTCTAATAAAGTATATCAAGGAAAATGCAGACAATCAAAAGAAGAAAATAGAAATCAACCACAGTTATCACCCAGGAATGAACATACACGCACATGCACTCTCAATTACATGTTAAAACATACTGTTTAATAAAAGACTTTTTCAAACTAACAATATACTGCAAATATATTTTCATAGGAGATTTTACTTCTCACGTCAACTCTAATATTAACCAGCTGTGTAAGAATGAACCAGCTCTTAAAAATCTCTAGTAATTGCACATGTCAAACAAAGAGTTTGGGATTAGATCACTAAGATCCAGCAAGGTTGGATAGTTAAAGTAAAACCAATGGGTGAAAGATTGCAAATGCAGTGTGGAGACGTTTGGGCAGCAATGAACTAAGCCTGAGTCCTTCCTAATTTCATTATTACATATTCTCTTATTTTTTTCTTCTTGCAGCACCATTTGAAATTTTAAGATAGTCCCCCAAACACAATTAGCTTTATTTTCTGCCTAGTTTCCTGTCATTTCCTGAAAGTATTTTTTTTTCCTCTTATTGCATGAAATGAGCCTTGTTATATATAAGCCATGGCCGTGACCTTGGCTTCTAAAGAGTAGAAGTTTTGAACGGTCATTATTTCTACTGCTTTCATGGACTCAGGCCCATGTTCTTATTTAAGATCCTCTCCTAGTCCAAGTATAATTGATAGGATCTCACCAGCTAATACAACCTTGGCTTGCCTCTCATCTAATAATAGCCTGTGTCCTTTCAGACATTTCTAAATTTGATTCCTCCTCTCAGACACAGAGCAATCCCTGCGTGAAGGCAGAAGTAGGTTATGGGCCTCTTCACTCCTGGGAAATCTAGAAGCCTGAGAAGGGATTCTCCCAAGAAGGGACTCTTTGGAATGAAAGATCTCCCCCTGGGGAGATGACTAAACCCACTTATCTGGCGTGTGGCACTTGCTCCTTCTTCCAGTCAATTCCTTTAGGGACATGATTTCTAATGGCCCCTCCAGGAATTGGCAGGAGCTGTGATGTACAATATACAACCAGAGAAGAGCAATCCTGACACAGAGCTGGAGTCTGCGAACAGGTGAGGCCCCATACCCTCTGCCACCGTCTCTTCTCTCCCCATGGGCACGGTTTTACTTTGTCACTTGTCAAATTTTCTAACACAAGTGGTTTCATTGGACTTAACCTTTAACGTTCCACCCCTTCGATGATACCTGGTCATTACCCTTAGACTGATGGCTTTTTTTAAAAATGGAAGTTATTTTTCAGTTGCAGTTGACATACAATATTGTATTAGTTTCAGGTGTACAACCCAGTGGTTAGACATTTATATAACTCACGAAGTGATCACCCCAATAAATCTAGTGCCTATCTAACACCATACACAGTTATTACAATATTACTGACTATGTTCCCTGTGCTGTACTTTACATCCTCAGGACTACTCTGTAACAACCAGTTTGTACTTCTCAATCCCTTCACCTTTTCACCCAAACCCTCAACCCCCCTCCCATCTGGCAACTGTCAAATGTTCTCTGAATCTCTGTTTCTGTTCTGTTTGCTTATTTTGTTTTCAAGATCCCACATATACGTGTAATCATCTGGTACTTGTTTGTCATTCTCTGTCTGATTTAGACTTATGGCTTTTAAACATGATTTTTTATCACTGGAACCTTTAATTCAGAGAAATTCCTAGAGGAAAAAGAAGAGCAGGGAAGAGGTTTGTTGTTTTCTGAGAGTGGGTCTGTCATAGCTGATGGTTCCTGGTTGTTCTTGAGTAGCTGCTGACATCCTTTTGCGCCGAGGTCTATTATGAAGAATGCGATAAGTTGATAGGAGGGTAGAAGGGTAGCAGAAATTGTTGGGCACATTTGAGCTACTGAGAGCTGATAACATACAATTCCCGAGTTCCATTTCTAAGCAACATGCAAACAGTATGACCTAGGGCAGGTCACTCAATCTCTCTGGACCTAAGTTCCATCTTTCAAATGAGAATAACAGTACTTCCTTCCTTCCAGAGTGGTTATGAGAATAGAATGAACTAATCTAGTCACTGGCATTAGTAAACTTTCAATAAAATTTCGTTATTGCTAGTTCCATCCCAATTATTTTCCATAAACATCTTACTGTGATTTGCTTTATCAGATAAACAGTCTGACAATGGGTTAAACAAGAGTTATAAAAATATGAGGAATTGTGTTAAGGGATCATAAGGTTGGACTACTACTTTAGAACAGGAGGGCATACAAGGGGCACACAGGACACCAAGGGAAAGTAAATGATGGTGAGGTAGAAGTCATGAGAATGTTAAAGGTTAGAAAGGTATGTCACATGTTGGGTGTGGCCAGAAGAGAGGCTCCTTTTGTTAAGAATTAGGCTAAACTATCATGGTATTTACTTGTTTATGATTTTCCTTTCTGGAATTGAAGGTCAATCAGTATTAACTAAATCCAAAAGAAAGACTTCTCAGATTTTCTTCCCTCTAAATAACATTTAGATGAGTTAAATATAAATAAATATGGAGCGGATGAATTAAATTGCCACGTAAGTACACAGGGGGTTGAGCAGCAAATGGAAAAGGCAGTTAGCAAAATATATTCCGAGTTCACTGAACCTGAAAGACTTGACAAGGTATTTGCCAGGTGGAACACACCCAGAACGCAGCTGCAGCTCTCAGACCCTGAGCCCCGTCACTGACTTCCCAGAGTCCCAACCGCCCCTCACCATCCTCTGCTTTCACCAAGAGCCATACAGACAAGCAGCAAAGCTTCACTTTTACCATGACAATATATTCCAATTTATTATTATACTTTTCAACAATAAAACTGCTCTAAAAACACTTTACCTTTGAAACCGGCCTTCAAGACCTATTTGTATTTTTGCCCCTTCAAGGCCCTATGTGCAGTTTTTTGAAAAGCACATTAACAAATCAAAGTTAATGACTCTATAAGTTTGAAATAGATGATTGTTGATTTCATTCATGTAATTGGCAGATATTTATCAAGCAGCTGCAATGTGGAATGAATGAATGAATTGCAAGCATTGTGTCAGACACCAAGATGAGTGAGATGCCCTCTGAGACATTTTACTTTGGAAAAGGAAATAAAATACACACACACACACACACACACTCACACACAGGTCAGGATGAGAAGAATGACACAGAAACACATTTGTGGCCAAAGGGCTACAGCTGTTTAGCAAGCAGAGCCCAAGAGAGCAGCAGACTAAAGGAGGAATTACAAAACAGACCCTAATTCTCATGCTCCTTTACAACTCACCAGCTATTTCCCCCTGAAAAGTCACTCTGAGCCTCAGTTTCCCCATCTATGATGGTTGGAATAGATTAATATCCTGGCATCAGCACCCTTTTATCCTCTGTAAATAAAATGTTAACACAAAATTCCAGCATGTTAAGTAGGTGAAAACAGAACTTTTCAGGAAACATTGGGTGGAGCACCCACTTACCATGTCACCCAAATCAGACAAAGAGACTAGATGCTTGAAGGTATTGTCAAGTCTAAAAACTACAAGCCTACAAAATCACTCCCAGGTGAGATGAACAAAGAAAGTGACATTAGAGGAAAAGCAGAAAACTGAATAAATACAAAGAGATTCAAGGAAGGAGCACTTTCCCGTGGTGTAGAAACCTCCAAGTGGCCCAAACACCCCCAGTGATGAGCTTGTCCGCACTCATGGAGCAAGATGAATGCGCAGGGGCATTGGCTTTGGAGTCAGGTGGCTGAGTTTAAATCTTCATTCTCTATGAACATAGCTGGATGACTGTAGACAAATCACTTTATTTCTCTGAACCTAATTTTCACATACATGCCTGGCTGGGCGTAGCTCAGCTGTTGAGTGTTGACCTAGGATCCAGGAGATCAGGCTTTGATTCCCGGTCAGGGCACATGCCCAGGTTGTGGGCTCGATACCCAGCAGTGGGTGTGCAGGAGGCAGCCGATCAACGACTCTCTCATCATTGATGTTTCTATCTCTCTCTCTCCCTCTTCCTTCTTCTCTCTGAAATCAATAAAGATATTTTTAAAAATTTAATTTCCACACATACAAACATATTCTTTTTTATTTGATAAAGAACATATAACATAGAATTTATCATCTTAACCATTTTAAGTGTACAGTTCAGTAGTGTTAAGTATAGTCACATTGTTGGGAGATTTCCAGAAGTTTTTTAATATTTCGAAACTGAAACTATACCCATTAAAGGACAATTTCCCCTCCCCTGACCCCGGACCCAACATTCTACTTTCTGTTTCTATGAATTTGACTACTTTGGTCACCTCATATAAGTGAAATCATATAGTATATGACATTTGTGACAGACTTACTTCACATAGTTTAATGTCCTCAAAGTCATCCATGTTGTAGCAAGTCACAGAATTTCCTTCCCTTTTAAGGGTGGACACATTTGGTTACCCATTCGTCCACTGATGGACATTTGAGTTGCTTCTCCCTCTTGGCTATTGTGAATTATGCTGCTAAGTGAATTCGCAGTATATTTTAACAAGCCTGATTCTCTGTAAATATTGGCTTTCTTTCTTTGTTTTTTGATGTTTTGTCTTTTCGAAAAGATCAGTATAGCTTGTGATTTATATTTTATAGATTTTGCAGTTCTAGCCACACTGAAAATATTACTTGATTTTCTTGTAACCAATAGTACTCATTTATGGCCAATGGGCCAGGGTGAGGTATAATGAATAGCTCATAATAAAGTATAAAGAGCTAATTTGTCCAGCTGAGCTCTGAACCCACAAAAATGATATCATGGTACAATGATTCAATTGAGCTTAGTGGCCATTGTCTTATATTACAATATTGACTTCTCCTCAGAGGACCTGAATAGACACTTCTCCAAGGAGGACATACACATGGCCAACAGACACGAAAACATGTTCAAAGTCACTAATCATCAAAGATGCAAATTAAAACCACAATGAGATAGCACCTCACTCCTGTCAGAATAGCTATCATCAATAAATCAACAAACAAGTGTTGGCGAGGATGGAAAAGGGAACCCTGTGCACTGTTGGTGGGAATGCTGATTGGTGCAGCCACTATGGAAAATAGTATGGAGTTTCTAAAAAAATAGAAAACAGAATTACCTTATAACTTAGCAATTCCACTTCTAGGTATATATCCAAAGAAATCCAAAACACTAATTTGAAAAGATATATGCACCGCGATGTTCATTGCATTGTTATTAACAATAGCCAAGATATGGAAGCAACCAAAGTGCCTATCAACAAACGAGTGAATGAAGAAGGAGTGGTACATATACACAATGGAATATTACTAGGCTATAAAAAATGAAATCTTACCATTTGTGACAACATGGATGGACCTAGAGAGTATCATGCTAAGTGAAATAAGTCAGACATAGACAAATATCATATAATTTCACATAAATGTGGAATCTAAAGAGCCAAATAAATGAACAAACAAAATAGAAACAGATGCATAGGTACAGAGAACAGACTGATGGTTGCCAGATGGGAGAGGGTTTGGGGACTGCATGAAAAAAGTGAAGGAATTTAGAAGTACAAATTGGTAGCTACAGAATAGTCATGGGGATGTAAAGTACAGCATAGGGAATTCAGTCAATAATAGTATAATAACTATGTATGGTGCCAGGTGGATAGACTTATCAGGGGGATCACTTTGTATATTATATAAATGTCTAACCACTATGCTATACACCTGAAACTAATGTAAAATAATATTGAATATCAACTGTAATTTTAAAAAAAATACTGCCTTCTCCTAAACTAAAGCAGCAAGTAAAAATGAGAAAGATCATCTATAATTTTCATTAAAATACTCTTGGAATTCTTTCTTTGTCCACCTATTTTTTTTCTCTTTTTTCCATCAGGGGAAGTCCAAACAAGTCTGCATACATCTTGGAACTAGACATATTCTCTCCCTGAATTCTTATCTCCTTTCCTAGTCTGTTAGCTGGATGAAATATTCCAAAAATGATTCTAAAATTACCTTCACTTCTTTGTTGTGAGCTAAATCATTCCAGACAAAACTCCACATAAAAAGTGCTCATCCATTGACAACATTACTGTCAAACAGCAACTAAAACTTAACTTTTTAGTGGTAACCTGTACAACTGTCAGCCTAGCTCTCCTCCTTTGCTCTTTTTAATGCAGTTGCCCTCACTTTCACATGATCTGTGTTGATATTTTTTATCATAGCTGGAATTTTTCCAGCCATAATTGCTTCAAATACTTTGTTGCTCCCTGCTTCTAAGACTCCAATTTTATTTGGCTGTTGGGAATTATGCCACAGGTCATTGACACTCTGCTCACATTTATAACAGCTTTTTTAAAATCCTTGTGTGCTAATTCTATCATCTCTGTCATTTTTGGGTCTTTTTGTATTGGCTGATTTTTCTCTTGGTTATGGGTCACATTTTTTTGTTTCTTTACCTAATAATTTATGATTGGATGCTGGACATAGTGAATGTTACATTGTGAGTGCCTAGATTTTTTTTCTTCCTTTAAAGAATGCTAGTTTTAGTTTACTTGTGGATCATCAAATCCTTCTGAGGCATGTTATAAAACTTTATTAGAATAGGCTTATAGTATGACCTGGGAATTATTCAGCTTATAACTTCCTGGCAATTCATTCTTATTTCCCAGTAGTTGTTCCTTGCCTGGCCTTTCGGAGTTTCATCTACACATGTGCAGATTTGTATTTATTTAAGGACTCGAGGAAGCACCCATACAGATTTATATTCTTTTTCTCTGGTTATCTTCCTCTCCACTAGTATTCTGTGCCACAAATATAGCCACCTAGTCTCCCACATTCTGATCTCTTAGAATACTTAGCTCAGCAAGACCACTTGAGTTCTTTCTCCCTGTGCACAGTCCAGAAATTGCCTCCAGGAGTAATCTGGAAGGATCATACTGATCACCCTATTTGTTTTCTCTTTCTCAGGATCCACAGTCCTCTGCTGCCTACTGTTGGCAACAGCGTTTTTTCAGGTTATTTACAGTGGGAAGGCTAGTTCCTCGGTCATGGCCAGAAGACCAAAAGTTGGTCAAAAGCTGCTATTTTTGAGATCCTATTATAGACCATTGGTTTTACATTTATTATGTCTATTTTTTACAATCATTACTAAAAGGTTGGTAGTTTATTTTCATTTTATGGACAAAATATCAGAGGTAATGTCATTTGCCTGAGATTGTATAAATTAGTTCTATCTGATTCCAAAGACAATGTGAAGTGATCAGATCATCCCTTTTTTGGTCTATTGCTACACTAGTTTTATAATTCTATTTTTCCTCCTACCAGAATCCTTATCCACTGACATTTTAAGATATTACTTTCTCAAATGAAGAGAACAGTAATCCTACAGTTATGGCAAATGACAAACAGGTACAACCTCCTGGGGCTTAAATTTTATTCAACACTAAGTGCTTTAAAGTACAGCATAGGGAATATAGCCAATAATATTGTAATAACTACATATGGTGCCAGGTGGGTACTATACTTATTAGGGTGATCCCTTCATAAGTTATATAAACATCTAACCACTATGCTGTGCAGTATGCTGAAACTAATATAATATTGTATGCTAACTGTAATTGGAAAAAAAAAATTTTAATAAATATTTTAAAACGTATTTGTTTTAAAACAAATATATATGCATATATGTAGAATTCGTAATCAACTTGTTGTTTTTGCCAGTAGGCTGCTTTGGGTTATTGTCCCAGAGTTCCAGAAGCATAACGTGACTGTTTTTTTATTAGAGGCGCCAATGAAAAACTGTATAAAGCACACAGGCCTGAGGATATATGCAGGGCATCGGGGCTGAAAGGCAGATAAAAATGTAGTAAGAGAGGCTGGGGATAGAAGAGCATCCGTCTTCTATCACAGGATGGAGTGCAGTTTCACCTTCTCAATATGTTCTTGTCTCTGTTGGTTTTATTTTAGTCCATAGTACCTCCTGGCTGCATTTCTGAAGGAACATTTTATCTCGCTTCTCTCTACTACAGTGACTTTCAAACTTATGTGCCTGTAAGACTCGCTGAACATCCAGACTCCTGGTCCCTATTTTTTAAGAATCTGATTCTATAGTCTGAAGGAGAGCTCAGGGATCTGTGTTCCCATCAAGTGTTCCAGGTGGATTCTGATGGTCCTCTGACCACACAGAGAACCATTACTCTGTCCAATACCGCAAGTGCTGTCCAGGACTCCTACCCATATTTCTTATTAGTGGACAATTAACTACAAGAAAGTCGTACCAACTATTAATAAAAACTTATTTCAGTCATATTTTCTAACCTAATTATTTTGGTTGGTCAGGCAAAAATCAATTCATTAATGCTACAAAATTTTACTGAGTGGCTCATGAACTGGGATCTTAGACAATAAAATCAGAACCACACATTCCCTAAATTCGAGCAGCTCACATACTAGTTGAAAAGACAGGTGAGTGAGCAGTTAAATTACAGTATAAATCTGATAGGTACTATTCCAGAAGTAGGAAAACAATACAAAGCAGCCAACTGCTTGGTGACACTCAGTAAAAGCGACGTTAACTCATTGACCTTAGGTGAGGAGTTGAAGGATAAGTGCACGTTTTCAGCAAAAATGTGTATGTGCAAAGCGTCTAATCTGACCCTTCTGTCCTGTTCACAAAATGGTCAGAGTGTCAGTGTGGCAGAGGGCTGTGATGTAGGTGGAAAAGTCCATCACTTTAAACCATAGCAGGTGGGTTTGGCCAAGAGCAAAAGGGAAGAAGGCATCTGGGACTAGGAGTGGGAGGGAGTAGAGATAAAAGTACAAGGGGGTTGTTTTAATCCAATCAAGATGCAGCCCAGGGCCTACTCCAGGCCTCTCCAGAGCCAGAGAATTGTTTAAATGCCCAGAAAATTGTTCCCAGATGTTGTGACATGAGGACCTCATTTCCCATGAAGTCAATTAGACACATTTGTTGCTTATACACAGAGCTCTGGTGTCTGCCAGATTATTATGCACTCCAGGGGGACGTGCTGTTCAACCCTGTCGCGTCTCCCCAGTGTAACTGTCATGTACGTGTCTGGAGCTAATTGACGCTTGCTTGCTTTTTAATAATTAGTCAGGTGGTGGTAATAAAAACTGAATAGAAACAAAGCTGGGCTGAGTTTCATTTAACGACTATTTGGGTAACGAAAATTAATAGCAGAAGAGTCCAAGCACACCCTGCTTGACCTTGTGTGACCTTGGGGAGGGCTGAGGCGGTCAACCTGAGATTTTCTCAGCTGTGTCTCCCACTGAGTGCGAGGGGTGGGGTGAGGGAAATGGCTCAGGCTGTACTCTGAGGCTGTTTCAGTTCCCTGGAGGAAGACACTGAGTAATGAACAGTAGAACAGACAATATCTTTCTTTACAAAATTCTCTTCTCATTTTTTTACCCATTTCCCACCCCTACCACTTTTCCCCTCAAAGTATTTTCATGTGGCCCCATTTTACCAAGTTCCCCAAGGTCTGTCCAACCAGGACAATCCTATGGGTACCACCTTGATTTACCATGTCCAACAGGAAATGTTAGTGGAGGATTCCAGCAAATGCACTACCAAAGACTAGACACCTCTGGAATAAAGATTTAGATTGTTTCATTAGACAAAAAAATCCAAACAGTCGAAGCTTTTGCTAAAGGCAAAGAAAATATAGAACTAACATCAGAGGAAATTTAGTAGTATCAGCTACACCCTTACAAGTAGTTAGGAAATAATATTTTTAAGCATCTACGAGTATTCGTCTTGCTGTTTTATATTTTCCACTCAAGCCTGGGCCTCTCTAGTTACAACCACACTCTTGTGTTCAGCTGACCTTGACATCTGCCCTTAGAGCCATCTTAAGCTTAACACGTCTAAAAACAGACTCTTTATCTGTCACAGTGTTCTCCATCTGAATAAATAGCAACTTACAAGTTTCCATTTGCTATGGTCCAAAACCATGACATCATTTAATCCTCTCTTTTTCTCACACTTCACGTGTACTCTGTGAGCAAATGCAGTTGGCATTCTATCTTCTATGTGAGTCCAGAGTCTGATTATGCTTGTCACCTCCACGACCATCTCCCTGAACAAGACACCATCATCTCTCTAACCAGGGTCTTCCCATTGATAGCCCTGAGAAGTTTCTGCATTCAGGCTAAGAAATAACTTTTATTGAGTTTTTACTAAGTTCTAGCCACTGTCCTAAGCAATTCACGACTATTAACTCATTTGGTCCTGGTAACAACTTCATGAAGTCAGCACTTCTGTTTATCTCCAAGTGGAGGAAACCGAGGCATGAAAAGGTGATCATCTTGCCTAAGTTCAAGACCTGCCCTAATTAGTGTCCTGCTAACGGCCTGATTGGCTGCCTTTTCCTGTGATGCTGGGGGCCACCAGTGTCCTTCCAATGAGCTATTATTAATAAAGATAACTTCATTTTGCTTGCATCCAAAGAACTGTTAAGTGCTAGTCTCAACTATCAGAGTGTCCTTCCTTGTGTTTCTTTCCCATAAGAATAGGCATTTGATTAAGTATTCATTAGGTTTCATAACTAGTAAACTAGTAAGCGGGGGGGGGGGGGGGGGGGAGGGTGCGTGTGTGCGTGTGCGTGTGTGTGTGTGTGTGTGTGTGTGCCTGTGTGTCTGAGACCTCCCAGAGAAACACTGCATTTCTATAGAAGACTCATAAGCATGCAATCCCTTAAGCTTAGAGGAACAAATAACGCAGGAAACCAATATGTGATTTGGGCCAGGTAAAAATGAATTGTTTTTGTTGTTGTTTTTGTCTTATCGAGGGAGGCCCAGATAAAAACTGCAATATGAAAGATGCCCAGTGAGGGGTACTCAGGCACCCTCCCAAAGCTCATCGCCCCCCAAAGATTTGGTAAATTTTACTGGCTTCTCACTCTCATCTCTGCTCCATCTACGTTTGCAAATGGGAGAAATCTGAGGCTGTTTAGAAACTGATTGGAAGGACTCAGTAGATTTCAAGAAATTAGAGCCCCCGGGATGAGGGGGGATTTAACAAAAGGATAAGCTCTTAAAAAATGAGGAAGGTATGAAACTTAAAACTGAGTGAAGGAAGTAGACTTTTATAAGAGGAGCTTCCATTGCAACAGGAGAAAAATACGACTTGAATTGGTGGATTTGCGAATTTGATAGCACTAAGTGGAGGAAGTTCCTGTCTAATCGCGTCCATTTTCTGTGTAAAAGAGGAGCCAGCTCCACCAGCTTAATTGAGCTTGTTTGGTTTGGAAGCTTGAGAACAGTGGGCCAGTTTGAAATGGGTGTGAACTAAAGATAGCTGCAGAGAATCACACACTCGGATTGCGATGATGACCACAAGCTTACAGCGTCAGTCTATATAAAAGTGTAATTTCCTCAAGAAATACCCAATAAATCAGATACGGGCACATGAGAAAGCGGGTGGCTGGACTCGTGCCGGGTTCGGGGTTTCTCCGGGGAGTAAAATGAACATGAGACATGGTGGCTGAGGTTACCAGACGAGAGAAGCTGAAATGATGCAATACTGCATGTGCGCCGGGACAGAGGGGGCAAAGGGCAGGGGAGCCAGGGAGGGGGAAGCCCCGACGCGGTGGATAAGAGGTGTCGGGAGAATAATCAGTCGGCGGGCCTGGAGCACTGAGTCCCAATGATGAAGACTTTCGGCTGCTGACGGGCTCCACTGTGGCTGTACAGGGAGAGGCTGAGGGAGGAAGGGCCTTGGAGAGAAAGAAGCAGAGAGCAAGGTCCGCAGAGCATGAAAATCTCCTGGAAGGTGGCTGGGCCCTGGAAGCACAGCAAACCCCGGCTGGGCCTGAAGACTCGCTGAGGAACGCCTGGGTGGGTGGTCAGCAGCCAACAGCAAGGAGCAGAGGTCAGGGGGTGATGGAAACACAGTTCACGAGCCTCAGAGAAGCGAGGTGGTAGACTCATGACCTGGGCGCCTGGGGGAATGAAAATCTCACCGTGCGGCTCAGAGCCGGAGATAAGCGGGGGGGCGGCTGAGCCTCAGGGAGGGAGTGTGCTCGGGGGACCCAGGTCTCTGCTACGGCCAGGTGCAGGGGTCCTAATGAATAGTGAGAGGGCCAGGGGACTTGGGGAACCACTCAACAGGAGCTCTGAGTGACGAATGGAGACAGGGCGGAGGGCCAGCGGAGACGTGCGGTATGGAGGAGTGTTAACGGTTTCAGGCCCTTTCAATCCTATTTCTATCCCCCCCCCCCCAATCCTCTTCAGTTTTCCTTCATGATTTTCTAAACCAGGCAATTTCTTGAAAAGCAATATTAAAATATTTGAATTTCAAATAATAAAGCACTCATGTTCAGTACGTGGAACAATGCCACACACTGTTCAGTTTTTCTAGCCAGCTGAGACACAGGATGCCAGCTGGCTGCCCTAGGCTGATGGAGATCATGTGTAGGCACAGGAATGAGATGGGGAAAGATGAAGAAGTATACATTTTATTTTATTTTTTAATTTATCTTTATTGATGGAAGTATTACAGATGGCCCTTTTTTCCCCTCTTTGGTCCCCTCCAGCCCACATCCACCCCCCCCCCAGGCCTTTCCCATATATTGTCTGTGTCCGTGGGTTATGCATATGTGCATATAAGCTCTTTGATTAATCTCTCCCACCCACTCCCCTGCCTTCCCTCTGAGACCCCTCAATCTGCTCCATGCTTCTGTCTCTGGATCTATTTTGTTCATCAGTTTATTTTGTTCATTATATTCCACATATGAGTAAGATCGTGTGATACATATGCTTTAGAAATGGAAGTCATTACCTGGGGGTCCTGGCTAGAGTAGGGCAAATGTGTCTTTCTTATAAGGAAATATGAATTAAATAGCCTCACATTTCCAACATTTCTAAGAATTCTGACATGCCCCTCAATCTGGCGCTGCTGGAAAGCACAGGAATCCAGAGAGGACTGTCTTTTGGAGGGTGCCCTGGGTAAACAGTGATATGAAGCAAGGCAGGCCTTACCGAGTTCCTCTGCAGCTCCCTGCGAAGACCATGGGACTTTGAAATGGAGCAAGGAATTCTTTTGCCTCTTGGTCCAATAAAGGAGCAGCGGGGTAGGTGGTTCAAATGGGTGAGCACGAACCTTGGTATCCTGCATGTGTCAGTGGGTAAGATGCCTCTCTGCTTTCCTGGGCTGCATTTCGGGCTCAGCCCTGAGTTCGCATCAGCCCTGAAGAAGGAAGCTCTCTTCTGGGCTGCTGACTTCAAGAGTCTATGAGTGAACAGTTCAGATGTTTTTCTCAAATACTATTTTTGCTAGACTTTCGTTCCTGAAGATAATTCTGCCTTTACTCTTAGTCAGTACAGCAACTATTTATCAGATATTTATCTGTTTACTTATTTGTGGCTGCCTAGCATCCTATCGGGCACTCTGTATTTCTTTGGGGAGAACACCCCATTGCACAGTCTCTTGTGGAAGGGTCATTTTCAATACACATCTTCTCCTGCACCTCCTATGGAAACTCATAGGACCTATGATGCATCAATCACATGCTTGCTCCTGGGACCAGAACCTTGAATCACTGTGACCAAGGCAGAAGGAAACTGAAAGGTCAGATGGGTCAGAAGTGGTTGTAGAGCAGCAGCATTTGAACCAAGTTGGCTTTGCAGCCACAGATCACTTAGAACTAGGGCTGGATCTATGCATTATTTCTGGGAGGTACATAAGTAGGTCCTGAGAATGGAGCTCACATGGATGGGATTAGGGTCCTTCCAAGGGAACCTGAGAGAGCTCTCAGCTCCCTGCTATCTGTGAGAATACAGAGGTCGGCAGCCTGCAGCCCAAAAGAGAACCCTCACCAGGACCTGACCCTGCTGGCACCTTGACCTCAGACTCCAGCCTCCAGAACTGTGAGAAACAAATATCTGTTGTTTACAAGCCACACAGTCTGTGGTTTTCTGACACAGCAGCCTGAACTCAGACACAGGGGGTCATGATTTCCCCTTTTCCTCCAAACATGCAGAATAACCTCTGCAATATTCGTTGGTCTTCACAAAAGATAGGAGGGTGCACTAACCTCACATACCGTCTACTTGCAGTTCTTTGAAACTCCTTGAGGCAAGGCAATGCTAAGGCCTGAGCTGCTTTGAACAGTGGGAAAAAGGCAAGAAAAACAAAGTAAAGTTTTAAACAAAACAATGCAGAACCCCACCGATATACATGCATAGAATACACACACATACCATGAAAAAACAATTTTTGGTAGGAAGTATACCAGACGAATGACAGGAATTATCTCTGAGAAGTGAGATTATGGAATTTTCTTTTCTTTATTTCCCAAACTTCCAGTGATGAACACATGTTAACTGTTACAATAAATAATCAACAACGCCCTAGGGTGAAATGAGTTCACCAGCAATGAGTGTTTCCTGCCTGCTGACAGCTCCCACCTCGAGCCCCTGCTTCCCTGCTCTCTGCCAGAAGGTTCTCTCAAGCACCAGAAGGTTCCCTCAGTGCACCAGAAAGTACTGTGGACTTGACACCTGATGAAGCTGGGAGTTAGTAAATGCCTCAACTCTCCATCCTCTGGAAGGACAGTTCTGGCCTGTGTACCACAAAGCACCTCAGAGAGCTCCAGTGGGATCAGCCCCCAACTGCCCAGAGTGGGACCTGCCTATCAGCACACCACGTGTTGGCTTTTTCCCCTTCCCTGTCTCACCTTCCCCAGTTCCTCAGCTGTGCTTCCTGGGGTCACTTCCCAAATAAAGTATTCCTGGCAGGGTCTCATGTGAACTAAGACAGAGGGAAGGTCCATATTTCACAATGACAAGCTTGTTCACATCTGTCTGTACTGCAGTGGGCATTGCTGGGAGCTTCAATGAACCAGGTTAAGAGAATTTCTACAACCAGAAACCTCTGGATGTCCAAGTACCAACCTTCATCCTTTATCTCTGTGCCTCCATATCACCCAACACAGAGCCTTGCCCACATTAGACACACTATTAAATGCCTATGGAATTCAATTAGATTTTAATTCACCACGGCTATAATGGAAACTCAAATACTCCCTTAAATGAGCCAGCATCAGCACAGATTCAAAACCAGGCCTTTGAATCACTATTTGCAGCCCAACCAATGTGTGTCCCATACAAGGGCACTGTGTGGTGACAGTGGCTCTTCTTTATATCTCATCACAGTACCAGGAACACAGATGGCTGAGATCAATGCTGTCAGTTTATAAATCAGGCCAAGCGGGCACCATTTCAATGATGGTAGATGGTGGACATTCAAAGAGGCTTCCTTCCCCTGTCCATTCCCTCTAGAACAGTCACATCCCCTGCCACCAGCATTATCTCCGCAATGGTTAGTTACCCTCAGAGAATAAGTACTGGCTCATTGACATCCTCTCAATATGAGCCCTCCATGAGCCATTGCTTCCACAATTTGCTACTACGATGAGAATTTATATTAATAATGATGGGACAGAAGCACTAATTGCATAGTCCTCAAGTGCTATCATCAAAGAAAAATTGAATCAAGTTTGTTTAATTGTGGTATCATTCTTCAAAAACTGGCAGTCCATCTGTGGGCAACCTCTCAGTTAACCGGAACAGTTTATTAGCAGCAAGCCCCCCAAGTGTGCAGAGCGATCTGAAGTACACAGGGCTTTATCATCTCCATGGCCAAAGGCACTGAGCGCCACGCCTGTGAGAGGGTGCAGCGCCCGTCTTTCAGCCTGGCATCCTGAGCGCAGGGAAGGGGGCTCAGCGGAGGAGAGCGGAGTCCATAATAGTTTGAACTTTGGAGTCAGACACAAGTCTGATCATTGTTTCCACATTTAAATTAGCTCATTAGGATCTAGTAGATATTTGACAATTAAAGGTGAGTATGATTTCCATGGCCTTTTTAAATACCAAGGAAAGAGTCTCAGGCACTTAGTGCCATTTATAACTCCCCAGAAAATGTTTCTCATCCCTCATGGCATCATTTAGGACTGATGTTGCCAAAGGAAAAGTCAGGACAGTTTCTCCTCACTTCTGGTTCCCTCAGTCCCCCACCTCCAGCAGTCTTTTCACCCTTACTCTTGAGTGTTTTCCGATCGAAGATGGAAAGTACAGGCCTGGGACTCTGTTCCACAGATCCCATCCTCAACTGGAGTTTAGTTCAAAATTAAACCTCACTGTGAATTTTTTCTAGATGAAGACAGGGATTCATGTTTCATTCGTGTTTATGTCTAGACCCAAGATGAGAGTTGGGGAGGGTAGCAAGGGAGGGGTTGACAGAGAAGGTTGGTGGGCTCCTACCTGATGGGAGTCACAAACCTTTGGACGTATGTCCTCCTAGATTCTGTTCCTTCCTGCTCCTCTCACTGTCTCTGCCTTCTTCTAGTCTTATGTCCTATGTCTACTCCTTCCAAGAGACAGGTGTGAAAGAAAGATTTTAGGTGTTTTTGTTTTCTCCTGTATTTACATTTAAGGATCAACCTGTTTATTACCTGCCAGGTACCATTCAAGGTATTTACAATGTCAGACCTTAATGCCTTTGTTTACATTCAAACCTAATTCCCCTTCCTCCAAAGTTAGTGCTGTTTTCTCTACTTAAAATTATTAAGAGGAAGGTAATCAAAGTTAACTAGTAAAAATGTTTTTGTACTTCTCTTGCCCAAGTATCCAATTTTAGTTCAAAACCCAAAGGCAACTATGAATTCAAAAGAACCAAACATATATATACAAATACATCATCCTCAGTGAGCAACAAGAAATGGCTGAGAGAAAAGTACACAGATGAAGTACTCAGAATGTCAGAATAGTTAAAATTTTTGATTTTTTAGTTAGGTTGCCTGTTTCCATCAATCACTACTTAAACTAAACTTTCTAAGGCTCAGTTTTCTTATCAATTGGAGGGACGTACAATAATGCTATGACATAGCATTGGCAAAAGATGACATGAGATTTAGCGCATGTAAAACAACCTAAAACATAATAAAAGACTCATAGAAGGAAGATTCTGAGCACAGGTATTTCTTTCTCTTAACACTCATTTTCCTTCTCCTTGATTTTGTTTCATGTAGTTTATACTTAAAATTAACAGCTTTCTTCTTCCCTTCTGGATTTGCTGTGTTCTCTGTGTGCTATCAATTAGAATCTCAGCTATTCTGGGAAACGAGGCCCGATTCACCATGGGTGTTGCCACATTTCTTGGTAGTAATTACTGTCACAGCAGTGACAGTGGCTACTCTTGAACCTCAACTAGAGCTGTCTTCAAAGGCACCGACTAACTAAATTTTCTCCAGGCAGTGGCATCCTGATTAGGCACCTTCCTGCCTCAGTCGCCCTTGCTCTCCACATGGTACTGAGGAGCCAATACCCTCTGGCTTCATAGGTCACTTAAGCCAGCCTGAAATGCTGTCCAGCTTCAGCTCAATGTGAGAAATTAGAGTAATGAGGAAATAGGGAGTGAGGTGGTGAAGCAACCAAGGACAACGGACAGTCTAACGGGATTCACACATAAAGATCAATGAAGGAGGTAAATGGGGAGCAGAAAATAGCATGTAGCCAAGACAGTCTTTATAACCTCAAAGAAAGCTCACTGAAAAGCATACGATCAAATCAAACTTGGGGTTTGTTAATCATTCAGCAAATATTCATTGAGTGCCTACTATGTAACAGGCACTCTTCCAGATGCTGATATAACACTGAACAAAGCAAACAAGACTCTCTCCCAAGGAGAGTGGGCAGCCTGCTAACATCTGACCAACTGAGCTTTCCTCTTCGAGTCCTGTGGATCTGAAAATGTCATGGGTTAAAGAAGCCAAAGGACTTTTACTTCCTCTTTTGCTGATTTTTTTTTTAGCAGGAGGCTCTTGAAGGAGCCACACTTGCGCATAAAATGACTTTGCAAGTGCTCTGGAAGAAAACATCTAGAGAGGTGGGAAAAAGAGCTTTCATAAACTAGAAGGTACCCAAAGGCAAGCTCGTCTAAGCCAGAAAATGTGTTGATAATATTAAATGAAAAGATCAGAGGTAGGCCTTTGAAAGAATTTCCAATGCTAAACATCTGCAATAGGTTTACTAAAGCTGAAGAAATTAAGGTTAATTTAGCACTTTCCCCAGGCAGGCTGTCTCAGTTAAAAGCCAGCAAGCATCGTGGGGGCAATGTGGACTTTTCTTAATGAAAGCAGCAGTTCTTGGTCCGTGGGTCACAGACTGTATGTCAGAACCTAGAAACAAAGGTAATGCAAATGTGTCCTCTGATTCTCCATAGG